>NW_018164444.1:67387817-67439975 GCF_001263595.1 Phalaenopsis equestris | reverse complement strand
TGGCGGGAGTGAGGGGTGCAGCCCCCCGCCGCCGGCGGTGGCTGCGGCGGCATCGGTGGCGGCGAAGCAGCGGATTAGGGTATTTATGATGTGAGTCTGATGTTTTGAGTGGAGGAGGGAGTAGGGTTTTGGTAGCATATCTTTTGTGCCCTACCAACCTTGATGATATTGATATTCACATTCTCATAGAAGCCTCCAACAACTTAAATGTGTTACTAAATGGAGCAGCTTGAAACAAACAATTTAGGGATTTGGGGAAGATGATGGGAAGTTGTTCGGCTTAGTGTTTTCAAATGAACGAATGAAAGAAGAGAGAAATAAGCAATCAATTATCAACACTTGGAAACTATGTAGTAATTTTATAAAAATGCTTACATGCACCATAGGGACAATTCCTCAACATAAACTTAATTAATTAATGGAGGGAAATACGTATTTATATATCTCATACCTAAACTTTCATATTTACATTCAAAGCATTTTGGTGTTTCGCATTTATGCATGAAAATATCTATTTCACTTTTAAAAAGGGGTAAATGATGCTAGTTTGATATGTTTAAGCTTTAAGTTGTTTAAGTGTGAGATATGTAAATACACAAGAATTGTGTGTTATTTATGTAAACGCCACTTAGGACCCGTTTGGGGCAGCTTAAAACAGCGGGCGGCGTTTTCAAAACGCCGCTATACTTTTTGTTTTTCACGTTTCTATTGCGTTTTAGAAATCGTCGTTTCAATTTTGTTAATAACGTCGCCCGCGGTATGATCCTTACAGGTCGCTTTCCTTCGCTGCGTTTACTGTCCTATTACTCCGCTGCCCTAAGCACTCGCGATCGAGCCTTGCCCTTCTTGGGCATTCCTTTGCTTCCAGGTAAAGTCGCGTTCCAGGTGTTCTTCCTTCGCTTCCGGTACTGTATCGCGATCGAGCGCCCAAGCCTCTCCCAGTTCTTTCTTCGGTATTCCTTCTCTTGGATTGACCTTCTTATAAGTCATATGACCCAAGTGGTTCTTTTGGATTGACCTTCTTATATGTTTTTCTACATACAAAAATTTGATTTAAGTTTTCCTGACAAACAAGATCCCCATCATTATGGGTCTACTGCCTTCTTTTGATGGTAGATTATTCATCTATTTATGTTTGCTTTGAATCACGAGTTTTTATATTTATATAAACTTTGGTTGAATCTTTTTGATATATTTGTCAATTTTTTTTATTATGTTGGAAACAACAACACTGTGCAGTGCCATAATAGTCATTTACCAAAAAAACTGCAAATCAGTTGTTTTCAAAACGCACAAATCAAACATCTAAACAATTTATCCAAAACAGTGGCAAAATGGTCAGTTATCCAAAATCAGCTGTTTTCCAAACGCACAAACCAAACAGTCAGACAACTTATTCGGATTAGCTTATCAAGATAAACAGCTTATCTAGATAAGCTGGATAAGCTGTAGCTGCCCTAAACAGACCCTTAATCTTAGTGTTATATGGGTTTTTTGAGATAGCTAAAGAGTAGAGAGGTTCAAATAACTCATGTGGTGGCTCATGGACATCAAAAGAATAGAAATAAAATGCTTTTGGCTTTTAGGAGTTCGAAACTAAGGATTTAACCAGTGTTAAAGTTGAAGAAATAAAAATTGTTTTGTGGTTTGTTGGCTTAAAAAATTGAGGTTATGTAATGGCATGATGGACTGCACTTCCAATGAAGGCAAACATTTTATACATTGCATTCAACTCATATAAGATTGAGCTAAATATCGGGCTGATACACTGTGGGATATTTGTCAGAATCATTGCATACAAAAGGAAAATGTTTGATATAATGCAACAATGGATAACATGCAACATTATCGAAGTGTTTGAGAGGATGTGTAGTGCATCTCTTTTGCAATGTTGAGCACTTTGGTAGTTATTTTGAGAACTTAGCTGAAGGCTTGGAGAAGCATCCAACCCTTTCAAGAAGAGGGTTGATTCTAGAGCATTTTTTTAAGAACAAGCCATAAGAATTGTTTCATGATCACCTAAATTTTAATTGAATCTTTTTGAAGTCAAACACATCCCAAATTTCGATATAATCATGTTTTGATATTTTAATTATTTCTTTATTAGTTATATTTGATTTTTATATATAAGTGGCCAATTTTTATTAGCTCAATGAGAACCAAGGCTTCCTAGAAGAACATATATCTCAAAATAAGTCATCTATACCTTCTGAAGTCTTGAAAAGATGCATTTTTTTAAGAACAAGCCATAAGAATTGTTTCATGATCACCTAAATTTTAATTGAATCTTTTTGAAGTCAAACACATCCCAAATTTCGATATAATCATGTTTTGATATTTTAATTATTTCTTTATTAGTTATATTTGATTTTTATATATAAGTGGCCAATTTTTATTAGCTCAATGAGAACCAAGGCTTCCTAGAAGAACATATATCTCAAAATAAGTCATCTATACCTTCTGAAGTCTTGAAAAGATGCATCGCTCAAAATTTAAACCCTAAATTTCTCATACGTGAATGCATTATTTCCAATGCATAACAAGGCCCATTCATGTCCTCCTTGAACATAACCAATTTTGTTTTGAAAATCAATAACTCTTCAAGTCTCCCTCACATTCATTGTAAAACCCCTTTCACATGGTTGATCACCGGTTAGAATTCTCATTGTGCATTTTAATTCATTGTATGTGTGAATGTGTGAGTCTATATATATTCTTGTAATAGCTATTTTGGAATGAATACATTTTATGTTTTTTTTATAAAAAATAAAAGTCCATGCCATCATTTTCATATTACATGAATATGTCATCTACGTAAGTTAATCTTACAGTTATAATATTCTATTTTGTTATGAAAAATTTGGTTTGATGGGAGTTCATATTTTTGCTTATAGTTTAAGGCTTATTTTATGGAAATGAATACTTAGGAAAGATGATGTAGGAGCATTTTGAAAAGTTTTTTGTAAGAATCTTAATTTATATATTATTAAGGATAATATCATTCTAAGAGGTCAAAAGTTTGAATTTAGGCATTTAACATAATATCATGAGCTAGCCAATCCTAACAAATCTCAATAAATTGCCAATCACCATAGAAACCTTCATAAGCCAACCTCAAACTAATTTCATCTATATTCACATTTTGATATTTTTATCATTACTTTATCATATATATATAATTTTTTATATAAGTAGTCAAGTTTCAACAACTCAACTTGATCAATAATTTCTTATACTTTTTTTTTCTTAATTCTATCAATTCAACCTCCAAAATTTTGCAATTCTTTTTTTCCAAATTCTATTACCCAAACTCTAAAGTAGTCCCATAGATTCCATCCATAAATGCATCCTTCTCTCATTCATGAATTCAGACACCTCCATGGTTGTTTACTTATTAGAGTTCTCATATTGTATCTTCATTAATTGTATGTGCTAGCCTTTACATAAATTTTTAATAATTATTGCAAAAGGATGGATGAATGAATTCTATTTTTAGGGAATATAATTCTTCTAACTTTGGCAAGAAACAAACTTTAGTGTGCTTGGAGATCAAATTCATTAAAATGGACTATCCATGAAGGTGAGATTCAATGCCAAAAGCGGATCATGGTGTTGGATTATCCATGAATTAATCTAGTTCTATTACCTTTAGGAAAGGTTGATTGAAATAGTAGAGAAGGCCAACATGATGGGCTACTCATGAAGATTGTTAATACATTTTTGCTTTTTTATTCTTTTCTGTTTGTAAAAAATATGAGGTTGTTCAATTGTTTCCCACATCAAGTGTTTTGAGTAGTAGGAGAGCAAAGTTTAGGGAGATTTTAGTCTTCTGGAGAGAATGCAATATGAAATGTTTGATGGTTTTTCATGGATACTTTTTAAAGAGAAATTATTTAATGATAAATGGTTTCTCAGGTCTTAAAAATGTTTGATAAACAGTTAAAACTACTTAGATATTTTGAAGTTTACTTATTCATTTGAAAGTGACACTCACAAAGGCAATTTTTGAATTGGATTTACAATTATGGCTCGAAGCTATTGTTCTACTACTTAAGTGTACATATTGAAATTTCTTCATATCATCCTCAATATTTACATGTGATTGATTCTTAAAAGACTGAAAGTGATTTCAAGTTAATTGATTAGATTGTTGGCTTTAGTGCAATCTAACTTAGAATGCTCAATCGAGTGCTCAAGCACTAATTATTTGATTGACTAAATTTTAATTAACTCTAGTCACCAAGTAAAAAACACCCATCCAATGAAGTTTAAACCTTTATGTGATGATTCAATCTCCAAACAATATGGAAGGTTATAAGCACCACACCCTTAAAAATTAATGATGACAAGACAACGTCTTAAGAAAGATCTACTCCTTTATGAAAGTATGGGCAACCGTAGAACCATCTTTAAAGATCCATATATCGATCGATGTTATTGCATACTATAAGTGAGTATTTCATAATGACTAGGGACGGTTGGGGTGACCATTGTCTCAATATTTTTGAGAAAATTCTTATACAATTGTATATAATATAAGACCTAAATTTGATGTCCTATTATTCACCCTCAATTGAAATGCAAATCATGCAATTAGGTGGTGACTTATCATTAAAAAATAAGAGGAGGAATGTAGAAGTGATCCACTAAAGCAGTTCAATATATAACTACATTTATGATATACATAGAGAGATTGAATTATTTTTGTTGGAATACATGCTTAGGACTGCTTATTGAGTCTAAGTTTAATTGAGTCAAGTTTTTTCCTTAATCTTAGGAGCTGTTATTTTTCTTGATTTTGTTTCTTGTTATTTTCTTGGCTTTATTTTCTTGGTTTCTTGTTATTTTCTTGGCTGATTTTTAGGTTTTTTTCTTGGAAGTTTGTTATTAGCTCCAAGTTTAAATATTGTAAGGTTACACAAAAGGTGTGTGGTTCTAATTTTCCCTTCAATCCACAACATTTCTCTTAAGTTTTCTCTTCTTTCTCATATCAAGAAACTAACAATTTGGTGTCGGAGTTCTCTTCTTAAGGGACTTGTGTGCGAGTTTGAGCAGTTATGGAGATCGAAGCTAGTTTTTCCTTAGTTGCTCCACCAGTGTTTGACGGAGACAACTACCGGATCTGGGCAATTCGCATGGAGACGTACCTGAAAGCTTTGGATCTCTGGGAAGCAGTGGAAGAAGACTATGACATTCCTCTTCTCCCTAAAAATCCCACTATAGCACAAATTAAAGCACAAAAGGAGAAGAAGACAAAGAAGTCCAAGGCAAAAGCTTGCCTGTTTGCTGCAATTTCCTCCACGATCTTCACTCTTATCATGTCGTTAAAAAACGACAAAAGGGATTTGGGATTATCTCAAATCCGAGTATGAAGGAGATGAAAGAATTTGAGGGATGCAGGTGCTAAACTTGGTTCGTGATTTTGAATTGCAAAAGATAAAGGAAATAGAAACCATAAATGAGTACTCTGACATACTACTCAACATAGCAAATCGTGTCAGAAAATCCTTTTAACAGTGCCTGAAAAATTTGAGGCTAACATCACCACCTTAGAAAACACAAAGGATCTGTCAAAGATTGCTTTGACATAACTCTTAAGTGCTTTACAAGCACAAGAGCAGAGGCATGTATTGAGGGAGGAAGGAGCCGTCGAAGGAGCTCTACCAGTCAAACATCAAGATGATGAAAATAATAGGTGGCCCAAGAACCATAAGTTTCAAGCTACAAGTGGACAAAACTCTGCACCTAAGAATAAAAGCAAAACTGAAAATAAAAGATTAGGAGTAAAAAAAGATTACCCTCCATGTCAACATTGTGGCAAGAAAGGTCATCCTCCTTTCAAATGCTGGAGAAGACCAGATGCAAAGTGCAGCAAGTGCAATCAAATGAGACATAAAGCTGTCATTTGCAAGAATAAAGATCAGCAACAAGGAGATGAAGCACAAGTGGCAGATCAAGAAGAAGATGACCAACTCTTCGGTGCAACTTATTTCACAAGTTCTGAAACTAGTGAAAATTGGCTCATTGATAGTTGCTGCACTAATCATATAACACATGACAAGGAGTTATTCAAGGAATTGAAGAGCACTGAGTCCAAGAAGGTCAAAATTGGGAATGATGAATAAATTGCAGTTAAAGAAAAGGGCACCGTAGCCATTGTAAGCTGTTCAGGAACCAAGTTGATCACCGATGTTCTCTATGTGACAGATATTGATCAAAACTTGCTTAGTGTTGGTCAATTAATAGAAAAGGGATTCAAAGTGATGTTCATGGAGAAGGGTTGTGTGATAGAGGATGCTACGACCAAAAGATGTTTGAAGTTAAGATGACAGGGAGGAGTTTTTCACTCAATCCAATGCATGGGGAACAAATTGAAAGCACTATGAAGATTCAATCAGCAATTGAGATGGTTGGGCATGTGAAAGTTGATGCAAGGCTGAGGGAATTAGAACTGAAGTCAACCTTACAAAAAATAACTGCATAACTTTTAGAGTTGAAAGCTCGCATTTTGAGTATGGAAACAGAACTCCCAACCATGTCGCGAATTAATGATGAATTGAAAGATGAAATGGATAAGGCAATGGAGAACCAATTTAATTCGAAGATGAGGCTGATAAAGACTACTACAAAAGTCACATAATTGAAAGCAAATCTCTTGGATAAGGAGACACAACTGCAAAGCATTATGGATGAGAATGAACAGCTAAAATCGGAGCTCAAAAGAGACAGGGAGCATCAGAAGAATTATGTTGCAGCTATATTGGATCTGAGAGAGCAAAAGTTGCAGAATAAGAAGCACTGATGAGACTAGGTGTTATCAATGGGGAGGCTGAAAAGAATAACAAGAAGGCAACAAAGGTTTTGGAGCAGCTTGAGGTTGCTCAGACAATGCAATCAGAGATGGAGGCTGAGCTGAGGAGGCTTAGGGTGCAATCAGATCAATGGAGAAAGGCAGCTGAAGCAGCTGCAACAATTCTCACAACAGAGAACAATGGCAGAATAGTTGAGAGGACGGGCTCTCTTAAATCAGACTACAATTCACAGCTCCCTGGGAAGCTGCTAAGCTCCCCTTTCTCCGACGACTTGGATAATGATTCTCCCAAGAGGAAGAATGACAATATGCTAAGGAAAATTTTAATGAATCTCAATCTAGAGCAGAAAGAAAGGACTGAGATTTTTGTTGACAACCAAGTTGTCATTTCTATTTCCCATAATCTCGTGTTTCATGGGAAAACTAAGCATTTCAACATCAAATTATTTTTTTTAAGAGAAGTGCAAAAAAAAAAGAAGAATTTGTGACTCTAGTTTACTGCAAATCTGAAGATCAGTTGGTAGATTTGTTTACAAAGCAACTTTCAATCAGCAAGTTTGAGTTTCTAAGGCAGAAATTTGGTGTTTGCAGCTCCTAAAGCAAGGAGGAGTGTTGGAATACATGCTTAGGACTGCTTATTGAGTCTAGGTTTAATTGAGTCAAGTTTGTTTCTTAATCTTAGGAGTTAGTTACCATTTGTCTAGATTTTATTTCTTATTATTTTTTTGACTGTTTTTTAGGTCTTTTTCTTGAAAGTTTGTTATTAGCTCCAAGTTTAAATATTGTAAGGTTGCACAAAAAATGTGTGGTTCTTATTTTCCCTTCGATCTACAGCAATTCTTTTAAGTTTTTTTCTTTCTCAATTCAAGAAACTAACAATTTTCAACCTTTCTCATTGTTTTCTATCTGTTATCCCTGTAATTTAAAGCTATTTTTTATTCTACAATTATTAACAAATAAACAAAGAGTAAAGTTATCAAAATAATACTTCCTGGAATTCAATCATATATATCTAATTGCTCAATTTCCATGATCAAAAAATAAATTCATCTTAGATTAAAGTTTCAAAAAGAATCTTTTGTATTATTTATTTTGATCATAGGATTTATCAATAAAAAGCCTATTGTATAGCTTGTGCAGCATCAAATCTTCATACATTCAAGTCTTCTTCCCTAAAGCCAAGCTTATCCGCATAGCCCTTCCTTCCAAATCCTACAAACACAAGAAACATAGCAACTATCTTATATTAGTATGACATAACTCATTTTCAAGTGAAATACTTTACTCGTTCATGAAATATATTATATCTAAAGTGACTCATTTATTTCTAGTAGCACCCGTTAAAAAATTGTTCGATTTGAGTATTATATCATTCTAAATTTCAAAATGAGTTAAATCTATATCCCAAGCTTCTAACAATATGGTAATTCAGAAAAAATTCCAAAATACCTACCACTTCATTGAGGGCTTCCATGGCAGCCTCCATCTCTTCCTTCGTAGAGTAGCAAACAAAGCCATAGCCACGAGACTGTCCGGTCTCGCCATCATAGAGAACTCGAGCTCCAACCAAGTTGCCATACTCTTGGAACACCTTTGTCAGAGCCTCAGAGGTAACTGACCATGAAAGATTGCCCACAAAGAGCTTGAACTCGCTCTCTGGGTATAGGGGCGTTTTGGGCTTAGGTTTGTTTGAAAAGTTAACTCTTAGCGTTCTACCGCCAATATTGCTGAAATTTGTTTCCCAGTCCCAGAAAAAAAAAAATGTTTTAGAGAACTCAAGAAATAGTTTAGTTATGCAAAGAATCCAAAAAAGTTTAGTACTCAACACTTCCATCAAGATTGGAGATGACAGCTTCACAATCTTCCACAGTAGCCATAGTGACAAATGCAAAACCTCTGCTCCTCCCCGTGTCTCTGTCATATAGCACCTGGAAAAAAAGGCAAGAACATTAAGACATAAGAATGAGGTAATATGATTATCAGATTATCTTAAAAGGACCCAAGTTAATTGCTGTCTGAATTATCTCAAATTTAGTATCATTTTAAGTAAACTAAGAGTTAAATTGGATTCGGTGTGGCGCCATAAGGGCATGAAAGAGGATTTGGCATGACAGATTGCCCAAGAGAGGCCCCCGTGGCAAGCTAAGCTACAATATACAACAACAAAACCTATATCCCACTAAGTGGGGTTGGCTACATGAATCTTTTTTCTCCATTGCATCCTATTTTGTGTCATATTTTCATTTAATTCTAATAAATCAAGATCATTTTGTTTATACAATATGCCCAAGTCTTTATAGGTTTACCTCTGCCTTTCTTAACATAAGTCGAATCTAAA
Organism: Phalaenopsis equestris; assembly: GCF_001263595.1. Classification (NCBI taxonomy): domain Eukaryota; kingdom Viridiplantae; phylum Streptophyta; class Magnoliopsida; order Asparagales; family Orchidaceae; genus Phalaenopsis; species Phalaenopsis equestris. The sequence continues at coordinate 67,430,826 of NW_018164444.1, read as the reverse complement.
ATATCTACTCTTTTGATCGGATCATCAGATGGTCAAAGTTTAATGTGACCAAATCATCTAAGACGACTCTCCCTAATTTGCAAGCTAAGCTACAAAATGCAACTATATATATAATCAAAAGATAAGTCTGCATGCAACATTCCTGTGAAAAATATTACAGATTTGCATAACATCACAAACACTCAGATAATTAAATTTATAGAAAATAAATGAATAGAAAATAAATGAATATAAATGAACAAATTATTGAAAGAATGAAAATTAAATCATGAACAACATCAACAAAATGAAAGAACAGTAATTTACGCTTATCTCTTCTTACCTCAACCATCTCAGGGCTTGCGTACTCCTGTATCATTCCAGCCAGCTGCGCACTATCGCAATGGTAAGGCAGATTACCAAAATAAAGCTTGGTGCTCTCCGTCGATTCCTCTTCTTCCTCAGCTTTCACCATCTGTTCCTTTGCCACTGCAGCAGCCTCCTCCTGCGCGACGGCCGCCGTCATCCTTGGAAGTTTTCTTCCATGGGGAGCAGCGACGATCGAAATCTGTTCGATGAAATGCCTGAGAGAGGGAAATGGGGGAGTTCGAGCGGCCATGGTTTTGATTAGGAAGTTGTAGCGAAGATGTCGGCGAGCTATGGTGGTGGAGCATGAGCCCACTGCCGCGGCAGCGGCTGCGGATGCGGCGGCGGCCATTTTGGCTGGAGTATGGCGGCGGCGGAGGCGGCGGTGGAGGTTTTGGGGTGAAGAGATGGGATTGGGGACAGTGGAGGGTTGGCTTTGTTTCAATAAAGAGAGAAAGGTGAGGACTTTGATAGGCTATCTACTGTGACGTGGAGAGGCTCTCGTCCAATGGAGGAGAAAGAGTGGGGAGAAATGGATAAGCTGCTGGTATCTATGATTCATTAAAGCTTATATTTTGAAAATAAAAATATTCTAACCAGCAAATATTCATTTTAATTAATCATAAAAAAATAAAAAATCTCGAAAGTCCTTAATTTTGAGCACTCTTTTTATTATTATTATTATTATTATTATTATTTATTTACGCTGAACATTTTTATGAAAAAAGAACTTTGGCCTTTTTAACTTCATAGGTGATGCCTCCTCAACAATTTTTTTGTTATTAAATATGAATATCAATATATTTTTAGAAAAAAAATTCAAATTTAAATCCAAGATTATACAGAGCTCTGATTTCAACAAGTTTATAGTCAAATTGACCATCTCGATAAGATGAACCCAATGATATCAAAATTGGTTCAATCCAAGTCTGATTAGACATATATCAGGCCATTGAAGCACATTTAGAGATTTCATATTATTAATTGGATAGTCAAATGAACTTCAAATTTGACATATTTATATTCAAACCAAGCTTCTCGACAAGTGAAATTTAACGAGCCGAAGCTTTCCTAATTCTAAGGTCATTGAGACCCTCAAATCATTAAGAAATAAAAATTATAGTCAAAAGAGATCAATATGGGTCATCTGATCAGGTGATTATGAGAGTTATTTAATAAATGATCAAAATGCCCCCAAAGGTTATAAATAAACCCCCTCTCTTCACTTGAAGGGAAGAGAAATAGTCAAATTGCAATGTTATTATGAATTGAAAACCTGATGATAACTTTGAGCAGACGTAACTACTGACCATCGTTGACCACCGCCCGCTGACCATCGTGGACCACTACCAGCCACCCCTTGCTCGTTGTCGTTAGCAAACTCAATTTGCTTATGAAGTATCTGGAATACTGTGTAATGAATAATTGTGAATATAGTGTAACGAAATATTTCGAATACAGTGTAAAAAATATCGTTCTATTGAAGATCTAGAAATAATTTTCAAAAACAGCTGCTTAGGATCGACTTTTTCAGAATGGAGAGACTTTCTCTAGACTCCTAAAAATTTCTAAATGTCGTATCGACAAGTGTTATCTTTGGCATAAAATAATAAACATGAGAGAAGGATTGCATCTACCAATCGGTGTAACACTGACTACAACCTATGTGGTCAGTTGTTATTATAGCTTATCCACTTATGTGCTAAGTTGTTGTCATTACAGCATTCTGCTAAACCTATGTGGTCGAGTGACACTCTTGTAGCTAGCCATTATGGTCTTTATGGCTAATTACTATTGTAGTTTCCCACTACGACTTACAAAACTAATTGTTGTCATTACAACCTCTCACTACATCCTTTGTGGCCAACTGATACTTTTTGCAACAACTCATTATGAATCTAGGGCATAATAAGAGAGTGTTTCTCTGGGAAGGCCACAAGAAAAATTTGTGTTAATGAGAGATAAAAGTTGACAGTAACATTCATGAGAACGATTAGTGGAAAAAACTATTATACACGGTTCATCTCTACGTGCAGATGGGGGCATCTTGGGTATACCTAGGTGAGTACACTCTAAATACAGCTCATCCCCACATATGTTATTCGTATGCAATACTCTCATGATTAGTGGGGATGGAGATAGAGGGGGCTATAGATTTCATGTGTAAGTGGGGATGAATGAAGGTCATGGGATAGAGGTGTTTAGACCTCGTGCGATGGTAATGTTACTGCGTGTGCCTGCGTGCGTATGTGTTCATGCATGTGTGCATGTGGATTTTAAGGAAGGAGTAGGCAGGTATGAGGACGGAGGTCATGCAATGCTATTTGGAAGCAATCTATTTTATGAATTCACTTGATTCACTTGATTTTACAATACATTCAAAATGAGCCAAAGAAGGGATTTCATATTCAAAATATCTTGAATGTATTTTCTCTTTCATGCAAATATCTGAAATTTTAGAATTCCTATATTTGATTTACTCTATAGTCCTAATATTATCAACGAATTAACCCCTTAAAATGTTAATTTAGCATTGATAATACTTATTTTGGAATTGGTTATGTAATAAGTCATCAATTATCATTAAATAAAAAAAAAACTGGTTTCTTATATATACAGCTGATATATACATAAGAATTAATGTTTAGAATAAATGTCGTTGTTCCTCATATTAACAAAAATTAGCAGGGCAATCTAAAATAAGCTCGTAAACTGGCTCGAGTTCTCTTAATAAATGGCTCATGAGCTGAGCTTAACAAGCTAACAATTCAACTCAATTGATTAGCTCGTTTGTCTGTGTTTTATATATATATATATACATAATATATTAAAATTCATAATATTAATTTTAAATAATTTAAAATTCTTTAGTAAGCATATTTTTCATTTTATTTTAAAAAATTATAATTTATCTATCTATTTCATTTTATTTATTATTTCATTATAACATTAATCTCTATTAATATTATTTTCTTTTTTTTCCATAATAAAATCAAAGTAGAGCTTTTATTTTTTGCGTAAAGGAGCCTCTTCTAACGGAGAAATATTTGCGTACGTAAGACGTACGCAGAATTGCGTACATATTAGGTTATTCGGGGGGTATAGGTATGTTACACTTAGGTTATACCTCTTTTGTAATTCTTTCTGTAACCTAAGTGTAACCTACATGTACCCTCCAAATAACCTAATATGTACGCAACTCTGTATACGTCATACGTACGCAAATATTTCTCCCCCACCTCTCCTATTCAAAATTTCGGGCCCATTCGTAGTAACATGATGTTCCTCCTGAACTCCTATGTCCTTATAATCTGAACCAGCAATTTCATTATAAAAAATAAAAATAAAAACCTAATAAATTTAAGACTACTCAATATTTCTATCGTTAAAATCCTAAAATATTTAAACCATATTATATGATCTAATTTGCATTATGTCTAAGCTTTTGAAATGCACATTTAGAGTTTTCTTTTAAAAATATATAATAACCCTTATTTTACAAATTCAAAAGTTATTTTTTTCAAAAATAACCTTAAAATTCTAATAAAAATTGTAAATTATATTTTAAAGGCATTTACATACATAACACACAATTCTAATGTATTTACAAATCTAACATCATAATTTTTTTTTTTATATTATGTCACTTAAATATTTCATACCATATCAGAAATATTATTATTTTATTTTTTAAGAAGTGAAATATATCTAAAGGTATGTATTATTTGGTCAAAACTGAATTGAACCGAATAATTTTGGCTGATTCGGTTCGGTTTCAAGAATACATTTCGGTTTTCAGTTTTAAAACCTCAATATTTGATTTTTTTATTATTAATTTATTTTTATAATTTATTTATCTAAGCAAACCTAAAAACTTTAAATTAAAAAATTTAAAAAAAATGATTCATAAAATTACATCAATATTAGGCATGTAAGGTATGTAATCATGGATATTTATTCAAAACCTAGCTCCAATTAGTAACTAAATTTCGGTTAGCTAAAAATCAAACCATTTAAATCAAATTAAATTTCTATTTGGTTATATAAAATTTAGATAGATTTGATTTTTTGGATTTCAAATCTCAGTTGCAATCAGTTTGACAAATTTGAAAATCGAGTCATCCAAACAGATTGAATGCTCAACCGTAAATATAAATTTTCATATGAGGTATGTAAAAATTGTAAGTTAAATATTATAAATATAAATACATAAGAATTGAGTGGTATATATGTAAATATTTTGTTATTAATTATTAATTGTTGGTTGGAACCGGACAAGAGGGAATGGAATATTATTAGATGGTATTCATTTCAATACATTAAAATACAATTAATTTTTACCTAATAGAAGCCTAAGATGGGGGAAGCTACGGGAACCATTTAAGGAATTGACTCCGGCGGAACACTGACAAAGATAGGAGCCGTTATGAGTATTTTTTTACATTCGCGTTTTGTAGAAGCGAAGCAAGACAGAGACCGATTAGACAAAGATACTCGCATTTGTAAGGACAGGCGAGCGTTTTCTTCGATTTGACTCTAATTCTTCCTCCTTTCTTTGTTATCCTTCCTTCCCGTTGCCCTTCCTTGTCTGACCCCTGCGACGGAGCGTTGACGTTACTGGCTCCAAGAAGCTGACGGCTGGAGCCGTGGTGAAAAAGTTCAGGATAAGTTCTTTTGAAATCAGTAAGCAGCTCCTCTCCTTCTCTCTTTCTTTCTCTCTGTGGAATGAAATTCCATGAAAAGCTTGGTCTTTGCTCTGAGGTTTAGGAGTGGTGTTTTGTGGACAATTGAAGCAGGAGATGTCATATTATATGGGTACTTCGGTTTAGGGCTAGTGTGTTGGTTCTTTCTGTTTGAAGGATTTAAAGAGCCAGAAATCGTATGTCTAAGATCCCCGAATCATGTTTTCAGTTCAAGCTATCTGGTAACCCTTGTAGGGGTTTTTTTGTATTATTATTATTATTTATAGATAATGATACCTTAGCGTGGAGCTTTAATTTAGATAGGGATTATGTTTTTCATTCTGGTTTTGATCTCCTCTCATGGTCAAACTCCAAGAGAGAGAGAACTGTTCGTCTTTGTTCTCTTCTTGAATGGCAAAGAATCGCTTTGATGGGAAATAGAAGCTGGATCTGATGAAATTAAGGAACTTTATCATTGGTGGTGAATCTATAAATGTATAATTCAGCCATACGAAAAATATATATTTTTTTCAAAATTGGGATGGCAATCAAATTCTTCAACTAATGTCCTCGCTGGACAAAACTGTGAGGTCATTAGGCCCAAGTGGACAATATTTTGAAGGGTGAGAGTTATGGTTGTTACACATGTACCTGAGGATTTAATGGTTTGATGGGGAGGTTCTGCCGCTGTGTGTTCAACCTTTTTTTCTTTTTCTTTTTTTTCACTTACGCGTAAGTGCACGCGCACTATATATGCAAGCCTTGAGTCCAGAATATCTTAGTTAAAAGACAAAGCTCTCGACTACCAGGCCAAGATGGCTTTCATCTTTGTGCGTTCAACCACCAGCCATATTGTTTCTATTGTTTACTATAGATTGTGTGGAATCAAAGGAGATGTCTAGAAGTACTTTAAATGAGGACTAGATACCTGCTTCCCTTCCCAACCATTTTAACAATAATTCCACCTCTGAATAGAGAGGGAGAGGTTCGTGAGGAAAAAATAGTGGGTGCTGACACCCAATCATTTTGCCTTACCTAGGCATTCATAAAGAGAAACTTTGTGATAGAAAATAAAAATATAACCCCTTTATAATAAGTTAGCCAACTAGTCGTCCTAAAATATAAGAGATTGGCCTCTACACTTGATGGAGAGAGAAGAAGAGAAGCCTCATCCAAATTTAGGAACTTGATGACAATCCATGAGTAATACTAGATTAATAAAACAACAAAGAGTTAGACAGACTACTTCCATACCTACTCCTAATTATTGTGTGCAAACCACAAAACTACCATCCCTTTTAGGAAAAAGGAGATGGGCTTTAGCTTCGACCCATGAGGCCAAATTTGTTAGTGGGGATGAAAGTGTTTGAAGGCTAAAATATCAAAGGAAAGGGTTGGATGATTTTATAATGAGGAATGATCACCTAGCTTCGATGCTTCCTTCCAATAGATTTCCCTGTCATCACCAAATGGGCTTCTTACCATTGTAATCATCTTTGTTATGTTATGCATTTGCACTAATTAAGATTTTTTTTCACTTTCACGCCATTTGTTTTTTTTCATGATGATTATCATGTAATAAGCCCTTAGAGATAGCTTGAACTTTTAGTTTCATGTTATTTCTAAAAACAACTAAGGGAAAAAAGAAAACAGATAAAAATTATCTTAAAGATACTGAGTGCGATCAACAAAATAATCAATAATAGAATAACAGTGAACCAGTCAAGATCAATCAACTATTTTTGATTTGATGGCAACAACTTGGAAGGTGTGCTTGAATGGTAAAATACCAATGGTCCAGTGGGATGAAGATCAATTATAAGTTGGAAGGCATGGGGCATATCGTTGGGGGTATGAGTGTGACACGGGCCTTGCGGGATTAATTGAGCACACAAAATGCTTAGATGTGTTCATGGTGAGCATAGGACTTGAGATAGTGCCCACAAGAATGGGGCTTGATGAGATAAATAAGCTATAGAATTTTGCTAAACATTCATATGCAAGCATCAAAGATCAAAACTTGAGCAAACAAAATTTTGATTGAATGGAGTGGAATAATACAATGAAATTTTGATTGATAAATCATATGCACTATAATCCCAGTTGATTTTCTATTAGATGGTTTTATGCATGTTTCTATAAAAATATGCATAAAAACATCTATTAGATAATTTAAATACCATCTAATAGAAATTTCTTATAAAAATTTAGGATCATAGAAAATCACAAATGAATTGGAACTTAGATCATAATTGAAAAAGACAGATTGTATGAGTTTTGGTAAAATTATTCAAATGCAAACCAAAAATAAAATTATAAAATAGGAACAATGCAAATAAAAGAAGTCAACAAAGCAAAAATCCAAGTCTCTTGTCGCCGCTATGAGATAGTTTCCCTAACAAATTTAGGGTGTGTTTGGGGGCAGCAGTATGGTGTCGTGACAATTTTCTTGTTTGGTAAGTGTTTTTTTTTCTGTGTTCTAAAAAAGTTGCAGCTAAAAGTTGTGTTTTACCACCATACTTGGCTACATGTTGTGACTGTTAGAAAGCAGTTGTCTGACTTTTTCAAAAAAAAAAAAAAATTTTGTAATAGCCACTACAGCTTTTTGAAAAGTAGTTTCTTCTTTTAAAACTTCACAGTCAGTTCTTCAAATAGCTGCAGCTACCCCAAACAAACCCCTAGTCTCCAATTCCGTCAAGTACAAACAATTACATCCAACAAAAGAGAAAATAGTATACTGCAAAGCGAATATTATTGGAACAGTCTGTTGCATGTCATAGGTAATTTTATTCATAAACATTCTATTCTTCACTATCTTCTTCATTATCCTTCACTAATATGACAAATTTATGCTATAAACTTTGGTATCCACCATCATTAATGTGAAGTTAATACTAAAATTTATTAGAATTTCTTGCTTATAAGCTTTACCCACACGTGTTATATGGTTTGTTATGGCCTTTCTTTACTTTCGTTTAGCTTCTTGAAGACTCCCATAGAAAAGCTTCATTTCATGATCAGGCTATTATCTTGTCACTTGTTCAATTTCAAATATCTCTTATTCATATCAGTAGTGTACGTTTAATTATCACATTAGAGCTTAAATTGCATTTCACATTAATTTTGCAATTTTTTTATGTAATGTTATTGATTTTTAAAATCTTAATCATCTGTCCAAACGAAAGTGTATCCACGATTGAGGGTGAAAGAATTAGAAGCACGACAAGAGGTAGCAGCAGCATGTCTGTTGAGAGTTATTGAATCCCTCTCCTTAGAGGACAAGGGGCCTGCAACATCTGCAGTTTCAGATCACAGTAAGTTTCCTTTGTCAATTCTAACCTTCTCTGGCTCAGATTTTCTTTCTCTACATTGATTTTTTTTCTATTAACTTTGTGTCAGTCACTTGTACAAATTTGGATGAAGATGTACTCTGTTATAATTATTCCAAAACTTCAAATTTCTTTCTAAAGCTCGGCATAATGTGATAGTTATTATTGTTTTTTTTATTTTAAAATCCTCACTTTGATAAAAAAAAGATTAAGGGGCATTTACATGCATACCACCCAATTCCTATGTATTTACATATCTAACTCCTAAACTTTACTTGTTACATTTATACCACCCAAAACTTTCATATCACATCAAAAATACTTCTATTTCAACTTTTAAAAAGTGAAATACACATTTTCATGCATTGGTAAGGTGGCATATTTATGTAAAAATTAATGTTTGGGTGTTACATATGTAAATGCATAGGAATTAAGTGGTATTCATCTAAATCTTCCAAAATTGGAGAAGTGTCAGCAAATTAAAATGCTTTTATCAAATTTTTATCATCATCTTTGCTCACACCCTGCTCATTTGTTGTTGTCTTTAGTCAACAAGGGCAACATCGATTCTAACAAATCATATACAAGAAATCCCCGTCCAAGTTTCAAAATTGAGCATTCACCTTCAACTTTCATACTCAATGGTCAGTAAGCTTTTGATTTTTAAAGTTTTTAAAATCTCAAGTTCTTATGAGATTCTTGCAAGTATTGGGAATAGTTTATTAAGGCTGCTTAGATTGATCAACAGAGAAGACTGTAAAGGGTGTTGATGAAGACAATAGAAGCAATATTTGGGCTGATTCAGTTCCTCGGCCTCGCGCAGTCTTGTCAAGCCCGGGTACCTATATACTTCTAAAGCTTGCTTAACCCTTTTCTGTTTTATGTCCACATTGAACTATTTACATTTTAGATGAGAACTTTAATCCTTTTCTGTTTTATTTCAGATTATCATTTATTTAATAGAAACTTTCTTTCATTAGAGTGCTGAAAAAACTGTTAAAATACCTAAGCTGTGTCTGTGTAAGAGAGATTTCATTGAAACAATATAGCCGTTATGTATTGAAGTCTCTAAGTTTGGGAGAAGGCCAACAAAATCATGCGTTATGAATATAAAAAATATTGGAATGTACAGTTCAAGATACCATAAGATGGAGTAAAGTATTCAGTTTACTTTATGTTGGATCATACTGACTTTTTTTTGGTGTTTTTAGTGCTACATATGATAGGTTTCATTATTTATGAAGGCATTATTGGTTTTATCCAACAATCCCCTACCTAAACACATTTATACAAATTCACACAACTGCTTAAAATAGTCAAATGTTATAATATAAATAAAAAATGCAGAGAAATGTAGCAATTCTTATTATAAATCGCTTACAAGTGTAATAAAATGACTTGTCGTGAATAGCTTTCATTTCTTCTAATTTTGTTTAGATTTGAAGAGCTGCGTTTGATTATGGTTATTGTTTTTGCTTGTATTACAAAATTATCTTTTGCTTGAGTTATTAAAGATCATCAATTGATACCCATTAGTCTTAAGGTGAAGAAGTACCACTAGAATCTGCTCGCATTAAGAATGAGATGTTTATCTATCATGTCCTTGAGTGATAGCTCAATTGTTCAGTATGTTTTGGCTATTTGATGTTTTTGATTGTAAAAATTACAAACACTAAGCTTTTTTGTTTTTTTTGCATTGTCCAGATAATGATGACATAATTGGCACCCAAAACAAGAGAATTCAAGAGAGAAGACGACTAGCAAAAGAGCAGGCATCAGGTTAGCTAAGTGGCCCGTTGGGATCATTTACTTTATTTTACTTTATTTTCTTTATATTTTTATTTGAAATAATATTATAATATATTTAATTATTTTTAAAAAATATTCAAAATAATTTTGGAGATATTTTAATTATTTTTAAAAATAGGTTAATTTCTTTTTTTTAAAACTGAAAATAAACAATAAATCCATTAATTACATTGTTTTTTTTAAAATAAAAGAAAAAAAAACAAGACAAAAGTGAGGGCCTATTTGGGATTAATTTTGTTTTCTTATTTCTCCTTTTATTTTTAAAAATATGTTCTTAAATATATTTTTTACATATTTTCATATTTTATTTATAAAACAAAATTAACATGTTTTTTTTAAAAAATTCAAAATAATTCTTACACTTTTAGAATGTTTTTTTTAAAAACAATCATATATTAATTAAATTAACATGTTTTTGTTTCAATTTAAAATAAAAAATAAAATGATCCCAAATGGATTCTTGCCCCCATTCCTCTCTTTCTATAATCACTATAGTTTCCAAACCAAGAATTGATTTGATGCTTCAGCTAAATTAACATTAATTTAGACATACCTTGTACAGATAACAATGGAAAGACTAACAAGCACAACCCTGTAACTGCAAATAGAACAGCCGCTTCAAATAAACCTTCCTCATATATCAATAACCTCCACAACGATCACAAAGTTGATGAGATACGAAGACCTTCAAATTTAAAGACTAGGATTCAGCTCAAAACTACTACTAATGTTGATCTGAAAGTGGTAAAAGCGTACAGGAACACCCCTCCCACTGAATCAGCTAATCGTAAAAAAGGAGTCTTCAATGAAGTTGGGGCCTGTAATGGCTATCCGAAGATAAAGTGTTCAGCTTCTTCCAACCAAAGCCAAGAACACTAAAAAGGGTAGAGAAACAAGAAACATGCTTGAGGACAATTTGAAATTAATGTATCGTTTCATAGTTGTAATTACCTAAAATTCTCTTTTTTTTATTGGGCCTGGATCGGTTGGCTAAGCATGCCTATGGGCAGGAAATCGAAGTGCCAATCCCAACTATCAATTTGTGAAGTTCCATGTTAAATGCTGGGTTTAGTTGTTTTTTTTTTTCTTCTTCTTCTTTTTAATAGAGATTTTGTGAAGGCACATCTGCACCATTGACCCAATGAATAAAAAAAAATTCTAAAAGCCTAAAATGCATAAATTAAAAATAAAAATCCCGTAGGCATAAAAATACCAAGTCGTATTCAAACTTCTGGCTCCAGTTTTTGGAGGACTGAATCTCCAGCATTGATTAAATAAACGGCTGCGCATATCATAAAAACCAGTAGAAAGGAGGGATAAACCAAAATATGAGAGCATAGATGAAACATACAATCCAAGCCACCAACAAGATAACAGCAGAAGAATTTAAAGAAAAAAATGCTGCGGTAAATTAGGTCTTCTCAAAGCACCAAAAACAGGGCAACTGCAATTCAGTTCAATATTATCACTGGCCCCATTAGACAAACAATAAAAGAAAACTATGTCATTCATCACTACACTGAAGAAAATAAACAAGGCCAATGAATAAGAAGAGTTGAACAAATTCAGATAATAGTTAAAAATGAAAATTGAAGCCAATCGAACCACAACAAAACCAAGATAATGGTTCAAAAAAACACTAAAATGTCAAAATCAACAAAAGCTTAAAATGCAGCAGAAGCAGCAGCAGCAGCTGCCCTCTTCCTGGGTGCAGCTTGGGTTCCTGCAGACAATGTATTTTTATAGATCAGATAAATCAATAGTAAATTTTAGTATATTACAAAATATGTCTGAATAAGGTAGCTGCTTAAATGCAAATGAACTGCATATAATACCTTCTCTAAAGTTGCTCTTGAACCTACGAGGAAGATGGCGAAGATATCTCATTCTTCCTGTGCCAGTAGTTTTCCTCCTGATTGCTTTGATACTCCAATTGTCTGATTCATAATTCAAAATGGTGAATGTTTTTTGTTTGATCGATATAGCAATACAGTAAAAACATCATATCATACAAACAATAGTTTAAATTAATAGAAACCGGGTTTATGCTGCGCAAAAAAAAAAAAACAGTTCCACTGTTTAGGCATGCGAACTTGAAGTGGTTTTTAACTTATTATTTATATTAGTTCACTACAGACTTTGAAGCAGAGAAATATTACGTAAGGACAAGGTAGGTGTGGATTTGGTCATATTATGGTGGTATTGTGGTGTTATCACCAATCCGCATCTATGTTATTCGCACGTAATATTTCCTCCTTTGAAGCAAGGCAATAATAACACCACATAGTGGATCTCAGGCAAAAGTACCAAACAAAATTATTAATACAAACATCAAACACAAAGCCCTAAATCATAGCTCAACAAAAAAGCCAATGCAAATTGCAGTAATTGCTTTTGCATCACACGAAGAGAACTCAACCTCATTATTTTCATTTAAGAAAAAAATTGAGGGATTACAGTATGCCAATTTTTAGGTTCCGTATCCATTGGAAAAGAGGCATGTTAGCACCGATAATTAGGTAAAAGTGATACTCAAGATTGTACCAAGGATAAAAAAGCTCAAAATTAAATATAATACCACAATAAATGGGAACAATTAATGATAAATAAGTTAGAATACTTCTGAGTAACAATTTTGGTTTCATGCTAGGAAGATAAATCATGGAAACAATTTTGTTACAAGACAAGTAATGGAGAAGCGTAGAGAAAAAAGAAAGGAACGCCAATATGCTTTTAATTTTAATAAGCTTAACAATAAATATGATCACAAACACAGAGAATTAATTTTGTATAATTTAATACATTGACCTGCATCAAAGATATCTTGGTATTATATATATATGTATATTACAATAAGTTCACATTATCTTTTTGCTTTAGTTATGGATGGTCTTAGTGGAAATTTACAGGAGGATGTACCTTGGTGTACTTGGTGAAATTTACAGGAGGATGTACCTTGGTGTATGTTTTTTGCTGATGATATACTTCTCGTGGATAAGACGAGAGAAAAATCCCAGGAAAAACTTGATTTATGGGGGTCTATATTGGAGTCTAAAGGCCTTCATTTGAGTAGAACTAAAACTGAATACATGTAATGTAATTTTAGTAGTAGTTCTAGTGATAGAAGTATAACTTTGGGTGATCAAATTATTAAAAGGTATGAACGATTTAGATATCTCGAGTTTGTTGTTCAAAGTAATGGTGATATAAATGGGAAGTTTAATAGTAGAATTCAAGTTGGTTGGTTGAAATGGAGGAATGCTTCGGGCGTTTTCTGTGATAGAAAAGTACAGCTTAAACTGAAAGGAAAATTTTTTAAGAGGGTGGTGAGACCTGCAATGCTCTATGGCACTGAAAGTTGCCCTTTAAAAGAGAAGCATAATACTAAGTTAAGTGTTGCCGAGATGAGAATGATTAGGTGGATGAGTGACTTTACACTTAGAGACAAAATGTGGAATGATTATATCTGTGATAGGGTTGGTGTAGCTCCAGTGACGAACAAAATCAGAGAAAGTCGTCTTAGATGGTTTGGTCACATTACACGTCGACCATCTGATAATCCGATTAGGAGAGTAGATGATTTAGATTCATCTTATGTTAAGAAAGACAGAGGTAAACCTAGGAAGACTTGGGCTTATTGTATAAAAAATGAGCTTAATTTATTAGAACTAAATGAAAATATGACACTAAATAGGACACAATGGAGAAAAAAGGATTCATGTAGCCGACCCCACGTAGTGTGATTAAGGCTTTTTTTGTTGTTGTTGTAATAAGTTCACAGTAACGATCAACATGAAATTTATTTGTTTTTGTAGTGCTTATAAAAAAAGGCTTACAAAGAATATTCAAAATTCCTTGAGATATGATTTTCGCAGAAAATATAATTTCCATTGGTGAGCATTCTTAGAAAAAGGTAGCAAATTAAAACAATGAAGAAAACATTTGGAAAAGAGAGGCCATAGAATTAATAATACAAAAAATTAAGCATACAATATATAATTTTATGATATTAACAATCAGCATTTAGTATTATTGGAAGATATATATGATGACAAAACTTCCAAGGGCTAGACTACATTGAATTAAAGGGTTGAGTTGAAACGGGTTTAGTGATAAAATTTAAAAAGCAATGATTAAATTGCCAATACTATATGGATATGCATGTCAGGCTTATCAAAAAGCCATCAATATCTAAGTTTTGTATAGCAGAAATGAAATTGATACTAATTATGAAGAAAATATAGCGGTAAATTAATTAATGATTAAAATAAAGGAATATTAAGCTAACATCTATTGAGGATATGACGATTAGCAATAAACTTAATGATTTGGATATGTATAACAAAAGATAGAAAATGCACACGTTATTGATAATCATTCTCAAAAGTTGTGTGATGAAAGGAAAATAGATGGACTTAATGGTGAATTTTATAAAACCAAAATTAAGTTGAATAAACTGTACAGATCCAAATGATGCGCTTATAACAAATAATTCACATCTAGTTGAGTGTGGCACAAAGAACAATGTTCAATAATGCCAAATTAAAGAATGGTATGGAAAAACTAATAAAGCCAAATTAAAGAATAGTTATATTAAATAAAAAATTGGAGCGACTTATTGAAGATAACATGGTTAAAAAATAAACTTAGATGTAGGGCTGTCAATTTGGCTCGTTGTTCGTGAACAACTCGTGTTCAGTTCGTTCGTTAAGCCTAATGAGCCGAACACGAACAAAAATTTGTTCACTCATGTTTGGCTCGAATTGGCTCGAAAATAAGTAAATATATATACATAATAAATATTCATAAAATTAAATATATATAATTTATAATTAATTAAATTAAAAAAAAAGTAAATTATCATATTTTTTTAAAATTAAATCATATAAATTATAATAAATAAAGAATTATTATTATTATATTACTTTTACTTATATAAATATTATATAAATATATAATAATATAATATAAGTTTTATAATTAAAATGCTTTAACATAAATACTAATATAAAAAAAACCCTAATCCCCACATTCCCCCCTCTCGAAAGTTATCCCCACTTGGGTTCGGCTGTCTCTCCTTCTTCGAACTCTTCTCCTTCTTCGCTCAAAATCCTTTAGGTCCCGAGAGCTTAGGGTTTGTCGTCTGTGTTCATTTTGTAATATCTACTTCTATTTCTCCTCGGATGGTCAGTGTTGGCTCTATTGCTCGATATTCTTGCTCGGTTGCCTGTTTGGTTACCTAGGTGTTATCTTTGAGTATCTTCTCTCTAATATTTCATATTTATCTTCGAGTTTGTCTCTTATCGTAAATTTTTTTTTAAATTTTTTTTTAGATTTATTTAGATTTTTTGAGTGAAACCTAGTTTTGTGGGGTTTCGGCAGTGACATCTCGCATGTTGCATTTATATCTATTGTTTTATAGATGATATCTGATATAAGAGTTTTGTTGTGAAATTAGTTCAGCTATTGTGTATTTGTGCGGTGATTCATATATGTTTAAGGATTTGTGTTGTGATTCGGATATTGCCTCCAAATCAGAATTTTTATTTTTTATGGACGACTTTGTGAAAAATACAATGCTTCTTTCCTTTAATTTATCAAATTAATAACATCTCTTTTTCTAAAGTTTTTGTGAACTTTATTAATTTCACTTTGGTGGTTTAGCGCATGCATCTTTGTGTGGTGTAGTACATGAATGCATTATTCTAATTCCGCCAAATCCTAATGCGTGGTTTTATGCATGCTAAAAAAATAATATGTTGCTCAGTACTCAACTTAAAGCTTTAAGTAATTGCAAGTTTTGTTAGTTTTCTACATTTGCACTTAAAAGTAATTGCAAGTTGGAAGTTACAACTAAGTTAGCCTTAAAGGGTGACAGTCTGAGGTAGGAATTGACTTGTAGTAGGGTTGTACATGATGTGAATCACGTTCTTTATTTTTTGCAAAAAATGTTCATTATCCTGAATATCCGAGTAACATTTTTGGATATGGCGGCCTAATCTATATTTTACCTACCTGAGTATTCCAATATTTGTGTAAAGCATTTTGCAAATGCTGCACTATGACTTTGATATTTACATTTGTACCATTTTAAAATATGTTTAGTTAATGTTTGAGATGTTATAATTACATGCTCGCACATTGACTTTATTTCATTTTAATGATTTTGTTTGAGGTGTAAAAATTAAGACTACCCTGTATGGCTTAACCAAACTTGTTGTGATGACAGAAAGCTTGTTACAAGGGGCTACTTGACAGTAAAGGCAGATCTATACAGTTTAGGTATTGTTGCATTAGAAATAGTTACTGGTAATTGGTAAGAGTCTCACCAAGCTAACCAACCCAGGAAACCTCTACCTTTTGGACTGGGTAATGATTAGGGCTGTAAAGGAGATTCTGGTGCGCACACTACTTGGTTTATATTATCTACGCAGAAATTTTTGAGAAGCACCAAAAAGGCTTAGGGTGAAGTTATGTGCAAAGAGTTATCGATTTATTAGTCGGATAACTATTTTAGGAAATCTGAGTTGATTTTGTTTATTTCTCTTTTATTTAGTAAAATTGTTTTATTATTCATCACAAACTTATTGGCATTATTATTATCTTTTATTAAGATTATTTCATTTTTTAGAGCTTCTAATTATTCCAAACAAATCTATATTTTTGTGAAGCTTAAGGCTATACTTTGTTTGAGTGAATTACACAAGGAGTAAAGGAAATGGTCATGAAAATGGTAAAGGAATCGAAGTTGAATTATTTTTCATCCAATTGTTTGACTGAGGAGAGATCTGAGTGGGAAAAATATTTTTTCTTTCTTATTTTGCCGACAAGAAATTGTGTTTTAATTTCTTATATTGAGGTCCTTGCGATTCACAATAATGACCTAATAGAATTTTCTTCCTATTTTTCAATGGGGCTGGACAGGAATAATTAATAGAAATCCAAGTTTTTATATTTCAGCTAAATTCAACTTCTTAATTACAGTGGAGCCAAACAATGAATATGAATTTATTTTTATTGCAGGTATGTTTCAGTATGATTATTTTTATTTTGTGAATCAAACCTTATTCTCATCTGTGTAGTATCTTGTATTTTTTTTGTATATTTTTTAAGGAAAGTGCTAAAGGTCTCAGCTTACAAGTCCTTTTTCTATTGAAGACTTAGTCCCAACTATTTAAACAGACTGTATATTGAATAAAAGTTTTTGGTAATAACACATAGATTAAATTTTTCCAACTAGCATATTCAAAAACTATAAACCCAGCAATTCTTTGGCACTAGCTCCAAAAAGAGTTGTTTAAATGTTAGAAGCTATGTTGATATTACTAATGGTTTGTTTGGGATCATTTTTGTTTTTAATTTTTGTATTTGATAACTTGGTAGGCACACATTCTAAAAAGAAAGGAGAGTTACTGCTGCTTCTTGATTCAACCATTACGCACGAGCATCAGACTTGAGAAATCAGGAAATCTGGTGGAATTGTGATGAAATCCTTTAGACTCAATTTGTTTATTCATTTGTGATATTTTTATAATGAATTGCATGTACAAAATCATCATTCACTAATCACTATTTATTGGATCGTCGAACATAAAGATCGAAGAATTAGTACGAAGTCGAAGTTTAAGTTTAATGTATTTTTTTGAATTTTTTAATTTGATGTAAGTCATAAGTGTATGTGTATCAAAAATAAATGTAATTCTTTTTGTGTAAAATTTTGAATAATTATTTTTTAAATTTTGATTTTTATATGAGATTTTATTTATATTTTTTGTATTCTTGTTTAATTTATAAATTACAAAATCTGTAATAAAGTTGTTCTTATTGCGTCAAATTTTATTATAAAATATTAATTTTCTCTGTGTAAAATTTTGTATGAAATTTTATCTTAAATTTTTTTTACTCAATCTATGTTTTGTGAAATTTATTCTTGAAATTTGTTTGGAATTTAATTATTAATACAAATAGTTCTTTTAGAAAAATTATTATTTTAATTTCAAAAAATAAATTATTGTAATAATTTTATATTCTAACGAGCCAATTTCGAGCCAAACATGAACATAAACAAGTTTTTCGAGTCGAACACGAACACATTGTTCACGAGCACACGAGCCAATTTTGAACGAGTCGAACACGAGCCTAGCTCGAGCTCGCTCGAGCTCGGCTCATTGACAACCCTACTTAAATGCAACTTTTTAAAAAGCGCTCGAGGCGTCCACCCAAAGCTCTTGAGCAGTGAATTCACGCGCAATCCCCGTCAGTGCGTACTTGACTTGCACCTCTTTACAGTGAGGCATACGCTCCCAGGCATATTTCTTGAACCGTTTGAGGCGTCATCTCAAATTACTTAATTAAAATTAAGTATTAATACCTCTACACCCTCACACAACAGTCATATAGTGCAAATTAGCATTTAGGGTTGGAGCGTCATTCCATAGAGTTTTGTAGCTTCTTACATCCGCATCAAGCGTCATCTTGATCCCATATGTGCTTCGTCCCGAGTCTTTGAGCGTTGACCTAAGTGTGAGCATTAATTTCCAATGTCAGTGAACTGTCCTGAGGCCTTATGCGTAGAAGTCCAAGGGCTTCCTCTTATGCTCTTCCTGAAAGTGTACCAGCTCTTATGATATTTTTTTTTGCATTATGCTTGCCTGAAGCCTCTTATATTTTGCTTCTACTATGATGCAGCATTTGTCCCAAGTGCCTTGAGGTAAGATTGTAATTTTTTTTATGATTTAATTTTAGAATTTACATATATGTATCTAATAGTTTATTAAATTGTTAGATTTATAAATAAGTTTAAATCAATTTTAATTGCAAATATGCAACTCCTGAAAAATACGAACTCGTTGGGATTGGTTTTATGAATGTAATTATTTGTTCATTGATTCATATGTATAGGTATAATTTTTTTTAAAAATTAGAATGGGTAGTGGCGCAAGATGAAAAAATCCAGCTTGGAAATAAAGAACTCAAGTTGAAGCGTCAGAAAAAGATGCAAAGGAATATGTTTACTTGAAATGTAAATTTATCAAATTACTAAATGTGTTAAGAGACATAAAGATCAATTGGCTTGCACACAAATATTATAGCATGTGAAAAAGTGTCACATAAAGTCATAAAGAAAACCTTGAATTTAAAAAAAAACGTCACTTAATAGAAACAATACTAAGAAATATGGAAGAAATAATAAGAAAATGTTTCATATTTTGCCTCTCAATATGATGCTTCCGACAATGGAAATCATTTACTTTCTTCTGATAGAGAAACTCAAGGACCAATGGATAGATTCGATGTGAATGTGGATGAAGATGAGAATATTAACTCTCAAATAACTCCTCCTCCAACTTCTACAAAAGAATATAAAAATAGACTATGCTTAAATATAGCGATCTTTTTAAGAATAAATTATCATTTAATATGATTAAGAGCCCTTCATGAATCAAAATGTTTCATTCTGTTGGAACTTATAGGCAAGGGTTGCATCTCTCTAGCATGAATGAGCTGCGAACTTGGATGTTGGATGAGAAGGTCGACAAGAATAGTTGGAAGTAAAGAAGACATGGGTTAAGATGGAAGTTATCATAATATCAGATGGTTGGTCTGTCATCAGACAAAGAAGCATTATAAATTTTCTTAGTAACAACTCTTATGGGATGATATTTTGAAATTTGTCGATGTATTTGCCTTTGTAAAAGAGGTACAATTGCTTTATAAAATGCTTGATAAGATTATTGAAGAATTGGGAGAACATAGTTGTTCAAGTGAATATAATTGATGCAAGTGCCTATAAAGCTACATGAAGAATGTTAATGATAAAAGGAAAAAAATTTATTAGACTCCTTGTGTTTTTAATAGTCTGGATTTTATGCTTCACAATTTAGGACAATTATTGCAACATAAATCTGCTTTGCTTAAATGCAAAAATAGTAAGTAAATTTATTTACAACAATTCTTGGATATTATGTTTGATGAGGAAATTCACACACACACACACAAAAACTTATCCTACCAACAGTTAAATAATTTGTCATGGCTTATTTGACTTCGCAAAGATTTAAAATGTTGTGGCAGCCTTTGAAGGCTTTGTTTGCTTCTAAATAATGGGATAAAGTTCTAGGGTAAAAAAATCAAAAGGAATTAATTGAAGAAGACTATTATGAGAGATGATTAATTTATAGAATCTTTAGTGAAAGTATTGCAAATGATTAATAGTGAGAGGGCTCTTGCTATGGGTTTATTTATGAAGCTATGAACAAGACAAACGAAAAAATAACAAAAAAATTATGAGGAAAAGAAACAACTTAGAAATAAATATGGGAAATCATAAAAAAAAATTAGGATTGACAGCTACATCAACATTTACACGTTGTCGGAAATTATTCAAATCATTAATTTCATTATGACAAAGACTTTCATGTGGATAATGAGATTAAAACCGGTATATATATGCATTCATGGATATAATTGTTTCTTAATCTGACTATCTTAAATTCGATGATCAGTATGAATATTTTCATCTGAAGAATGTAATGTTTTAATTTAGAACAGCTCAAACATGCTACAAGACAAGCTCACCAAGTAAATTTCATTTATCTATAATTTTAAATCTATGATTATATCATTTATATATAAAGTTATTATCTTTAAATATATTGCTACTTTTATTTAATCTTATGCTAGAACATGGGCACAATTTGAAGATGAGGTGCATGAACTCAATACATTTGCTGTCAAAATTTTTAGTCTTAATGTGACTATCTTAAATTTGATGATCAGTTTGAATATTTTCATCTGAAGAATGTAATGTTTTAATTTAGAACAGCTCAAACATGCTACAAGACAAGCTCACCAGGTAAATTTCATTTATCTATAATTTTAAATCTATGAGTATATCATTTATATATAAAGTTATTATCTTAATATATATTGCTACTTTTATTTAATCTTATGCTAGAACGTGGGCACAATTTGAAGATGAGGTGCATGAACTCAACACATTTGTTGTCAAAATTTTTATTCTTACTTGTTCAACATCCACATATAAGTGTAATTGAAGCATATTCGACCGATTGCATACAAAGAGAATAAATCGATTGGCAAAAGCCGAATGAAAAAGTTATTTTATGTTATATTCGATAAAAAATTGAAAGATCGATACTTGAAGCTACCAAAAAAAATGATAATAATAGAATAGATCATTTGACTGTTGATGATATTATGTTTGATGATGAATGGATGACGCCTAAGAGGAAAAAATATTTGAGTTTGAAGAAGATGAAATGGCTTTTAAGGATGATATTAATGAAGATGTCAATATTAACATTGAAAGGCATTAAAGAGATTGAATTTGAAGTAGCTTCTACTTCACGATCATTTAAAAGAAAGAAGCAAAGTGGGGAGATTAAAAAAATATAAAGATAATTATGCAATTAAAATATAATGGACTGCTTGGAGTTTGTTTCGGGTGGCTGCAATTTTTTTAAAAATATGGTTGTAAAATTATGATGGAGAAAACAACTTCTTAGAAAGAAGCAATGAGAATTAAAATATATATATATTTTTTCAAAAAAGTCAAACATCAACTTTCATAAAACCACCACACTTTAATAGGTCAGGTTGAAAAAAAATAGCTTCCTATCACAAAAATTTGCAGAAAACATAAAAAAATAACTCCCCACACAGAACTGTAGTGGTGGTCTGAAATGCAAAGCATGCAGAAAGTTGTCCCAAATATACTTATAGTTATGCACTAATTTATCATTTTATTTAAAATTATATTGAATTCAATGTTATAATGTAGAGGGTAAAATAAAAATGTGAAAATTGATGAAGAATTTGAAGATGATGATAACCCAAAATTCAAAGTGATAAGAGTTATTACATATGATGATTCTTCCGAAGATGATGAAAATAATGATGATACTATTATAGAACTAAATTCTTTTGGTATATTTAAATTTTAAGTATAATGTACAAATCTTATTTCAAACATGCTTTATATTTAAGATTTGAGAATATTATATGCATGCGTTTATTAAGTGAAGTATTAGCATATTTAAATTTTTAGTTTAATAATCAAGAGCTGTGATTTGTCAAATGTAATACTTATGAATTATGTTTAATTTTATGATTTTTTTTATTATTTTTAGGGTTGCGCTTTACCTCGCAAAGAAAAAAATGTCTCAATATCTGATTTCATATTTTAAAACAATGCTTAGATGATATAAGCATGTGCAGAAAATGGAATAAAATGCACTATTAAAGTTACTAAAAATAAGTTTAGAAATCAAAAAAGAAAAAAATTGCTTGGATGGAAGTTGTTTAAAATGATTTGTATCTAACACCTCAAACAACACTAAATAGGAATGAATACAATTTTAAGATCCAAAATGTCAAACGTAAATAATCAGGATGAAGTTAATAATGATGATGCATCCATGAAAATATGCAGGGAAAAGAAATATATCCTCATTCAATGGTGAAATTGGGTAGATTAGTTGACTTTTATCCATAAGAAGTATCAAAAACTAACAGCTTAAAGTCATTATTCTATATGTTACACTAATAAAGAAAAAAAGTGAGATTAAAACCAAGCCATCAGGTGCAAAACAAATAAGTTCACCTACAAGGTATTTCATTATAAGAAAACAAATCCCTAACATTACTCGAAAATCTACACTAATAAAAACATAAGGGCATTACAAGAGTGAAGCTTAAAATAAATTAATAACACGTTTGTTGGACAACTCAAATGATTAAAAAACTTACATGCAAACAATGAAAATAATCCATAAAAATGTTACCTTTCAAATAACTATTTTGTTCAAAAGAAATCATTGACCATCACTTGCATAAAAGTTACAAAACTAAAGCATACACCATCCCAAAGTCGAAAAAGAAAAATGATTAAGTTGCATCTTCTAAAACATTTCATATGCCAAATGCCTAAAATTTAGGAGGCAAAAACATAAGTTCAAAATATAGACCAAGTAGAATAAAAAGATAATCCCTTAATGATCGCTATTAACATATTCATCACAACTTGCAATAAATAATTTCAAGAACCTTCTTCAAAATAAATCATTGATCACCACTTACATGAAAGTTACAAAAATAAGACATGCACCATCCCAAAGTCAAAAAACAAAAATGGATAAGTTGAATCTTCTAACACATTTCATACGCCAAATGCCAAAAAATTAGAAGGCAAAAACAAAATTTCAAAATGTACATGAAGTAGAATGACTACGAAAGAATCCGTTAATGATCACTATTAATATATTCTTCACAACTTGCAATAAATATTTCCAAGAACCAATAAGTCATCTAACAATAATCATCCTCCCATATGCATAAGGAAATATATGTAGTATATATAAGTTGAAACAATCTTTAATTCTTCTTCCTTTATGAAATGCATTTCTCTTCCACAACAAGCATGATGCTCCTCAAAAACTTTCCAAAATAGCAATATCATGGAACATGTATGCTTATTTACTTTATAAGGAGCTGGATCTACTAATAACTTCGAGTTTCAACAAACAAGCTAATAAACATAAATCATCAAAATGACTTCATACTCAACAATTTGATGTTTAAATGCCAGGAATTAGGAGTTTGACAGTATAATTTTAGATCATTCAGCAGCATGTTACCAAGCTGGCAAAAGGAGCATGGAGACAATCCGAATTACATTTATACATAACTTCTTGTTCCAGTAATTACATCTCACACAAGTGCGTAGAACAGCAAGTAGAAAAAAAATGTATCAAACAGCGTTTTTTTAAGATCAGTAAAGGTTGCAAAATAAAATAAAAACATTATAGAAGAAAGAAAATTACATTATATGAATAACTATCGAACCTTACCATTATTTTCCCTAACTTTCCAAGAAGTAATAAACGCATGCAAATAAATTTCTCCGCAAGAGCGCGATTCTTTGCAAACACAATCCTCATTGTGCCAAGATCTGTCCCTTCTATCATACAAATCTTGTCTCAAGTTTCATAGTCCAATGGTATCAGGAACCCAATTTACACAGAAAAGACGAGAAAACACGGATTCAACTTTCAATGGGCACCTAAACATAGGATTAATTCATTGAAAAAGGCAAAAACCCTAACAACAAAGGCGATCTCACCAAGTCTCATCTCTATTTACAGTCACGCATTCCAGATCTATAAATTAAATATTTAATCAAAACATGGACCAATTACAAGAAAATAGCGTAAGCACATGACACTTACATCGGGAAGCACAACATATGCTAAAATTAGTTCTTACACTTGCGAATGCGAGCAGCTGGGTAGCCGCAGGAAGAGCAGGTGCTCTTTTGAAGGTGAAAACTCCTCCGGCCGCACCGCACGCATAACGTATGAGTCTTGTTCCTTCTCTTGCCGAAAGATCCCGTACCTTTTCCCTGTAAAAGTAATGAGAAGGAGCTGGATTTGCAATTCTAACATTAAATTCGAAGCAAAGGCAAGGTTTATCACCATTTCGAAGAAGACCGGCGGCAGGAAGGAGGAGAAGGAGCGCAGAAAACCACAGATTGAGATGCCTGTGTGGGGAGTTTGCGATCTTATAGCCCGGTTCTGTCTGTGATTACGTTTTTACCCTTTACTCCTTCGTAAATTAACATCTCTTTACATTTTTTAAGCATATATTTTTGTTCGAGGTCGATATGCTGCAAAAAAAAATTATTTGTTTTTGAACGGTTTATGTATAACTTTTTTTTAAGTACTTCTCGTTTGAATTATTTATTAAATAAATGAGTTAAACATAAATAATTTTGTTAAATTCAAATTATAAATGAATAATACACGAACAATTATTTGTTCAATCGTATTTGTTTCATTTTATGTCGAAGTAAAGAGATTATATATATTATTTATATTGTAAATATATTATATATATTTATATCTAAATTTAAATCATCGTAGTTCGTGTGGTCAAGTGTATCTACTTTTTGATTAATTTAAAAGAGTCATTTTTGAGTCAAACACATACAAGAATATGTAAATCGAGTCGAGCACGAACAAGTTATTCATGAGCGATTTTAAACACGGGTCAATTTCAAACAAAATTAATTTTGAACGAGTCCAACACAAGCAAAATATGAGTTTGTTGAAGTCAGCTCTTTTACAACCCTACGAGTCTCCACACTTTTCTTACGTTCTCGAAGGGCAAAGACATATTTCCAATTGAGTGAGAGCTCAACAGTTTAGAACTTGGGAGCATAATTATAATTGAGGAGCCAAAATCAAAATTAACTTTTGTTGACTAATACCATGCTCGAGAGACAAAACTATGATGGATTTAGATTTAGTTGCCCCAATAAATGCTCGCGAATCAAATTTGGGATGAATTTTTGGAATTTTGCAAACTTATCTTGCGCCATGAAAAAAAGTTATGATGCTGTTGGAATGATGAATTTCATCTTTGTGATTTGCCCAATAATTATTTCCTTAATCTCATGTCTTCTAATGAAATCGTTAAGCATCTTACAGATAGACCGGGTGAGTGGAAAATCCACGATGAGCGAAAAATCAACTTCCTGGCTTCTACTTTGAATGTCTATTCTAAGCTTTGGCATCGCTTTATCTCTGCCAAACTCCATCCTTCATCAGATTTGAGTGAGGTAATCCAATTGAGAGTCATCCTAAATTCTTGTATTCATAGGGGATTATCTATAAATAGGGCCGTCAAAACAGCTCGTTGTTCTCGTGTTCGGCTCGTTAAGTAGCTTAGGTTTAATTCGTTCGCTAAGCAAACATCCCGAACACGAACAGTTTTAATATATTTGAGACTTATGCTTCTATTTTTACATAAATACCACCTTAATTAGGCATAAAAAGATATTTCTACTCTAGGAGAAGTTAAAATGATAGTAATGTTAATGTGATATGAAAATTTGGAGTGGCATGAATATAGAAAACAAAGTTTAAATGTTAGATATTGTTGAATCAAAATTTGTCCTGTAGACCATGCCAAGACATATAGCGTGGGACCAAGGGAGAGGAAAAGCACGAGCGAGCTAGCGAGAGAGAGAGAAGGGGGGGGGTGAAACAGTGATTGGAAAACCCAAATAGTCTCCTCCCATTTACATGAAAAAGATCATCTAATTTATAGATCAAAGAGGTATCAAGAAAATTACATCATTAATTTTTGGAGTTACAAGTTATTATGTTTTTCAAAATTACAATTTATTTTCTCTCCAATTATTATTGTTCCTGGCGTTGTCAATTATTACTATATTTGGGACAAGTTATTGTTATCGATGAGAGTTACCAATTATTATTGTGTTTTATGAGTTACTGATAATTAGTATTCACGAGAGTTACCGATTATTATTTTCACTGAGCAGTTATGCACTGTCCTTGGCAATTTTTCATCTAACTTACACATTTTTGCATGCTCGACAACTTTTCGATGGTCGGTTCATCTAACGATGTGGTTAGTCGGTCGGCTGGAATAGTCGACCAAATGAGGTGGTTGGCCGGTCTCCGCTACCGTCGATATTTTTCGGATATATACAAATGCCCTCAAATTTTTTTACTTATTGGAAGTGAACATGTGATAAGAATGTGGGACATTAAATGTAAAAAAGAAAAGATTATTCCATACGGAATCTCCACAGTTCATCACCAGCAAAAATATGTGATGGTGGGCCTTATTTTGATTTTTTTTTAATTTATTGTAATTGACGGTGGAGATCGGACACAGTATGCATCTATGCATTCCGTGTGGAATAATTTTTCGCAAAAAAAAACAAATGCAATAATCATACTCCATTGATTTCAACACTACTTTCGCTCTATTTTCTTCGACCTTGAAGTTCTCTTTTAAGACTTTTTCAGGTCGATTTTTTTTTGTGTTGTTGGTTGACCATCTGACATTCAACCACTTGAGGCGACATTTGGTCGGTTTTATTGGCTCTGTCTTTCACTTAGTTAAATGTGTTATTCTGTTCCATTTGTTTCCAAGGAAAACACATAAAAATGTTTTGAAACTTTTTATGAATATGCAAGTAAAGTGAGAGTTTTCCATGTTTCTCACATTCATTTTAGTATTTTACATCTATCGGACTATTTGCTCAAGATGGTTGTTGAGTGAAGAATGTTGGCATTAGTTGATCTGCTTGCCCTAAAGATGAGTCTTTTATTTACTTTCCACAGAGGATAGTCGTTGATTCTGTCTGCCTTAGATTAGTGACATGGATTTGCTCGTCTCGGAGGGGAGTCTTTGATTTGTTCTCCTCCGATGGGAGTCTTTGATTTGCTCGGCCCATAAAGGAGTTATTGATTTTGGGACGCCTGAATATTTCGATCGCTTGAGCATTTTGGTTGTCCTTATTGCTGACGATCGGTCATAGGCATATAGCCAGCCTGAGGCAGTTGATCACTTGAAAGTGGGAGTCAGCCAGAGACTACTGGATTAGTGGTTGGGCAGAGGTAGCTATCGACCGAAGAGTGGCTTGCTTGAAGATGAATTGAGTGGTATTTATATAAAAATATGAATATAAGAATAGAGTGGTATATGTGTGAATCTTTCATGAGTTTAAGATGATCCCCTGGATGTAGGTGATCATTTAGAAGCAAGTGGTCGCTCAAAGGCAGCTGGAGCAGCGATTGACAAGAGGGTGGCTTGGTGGAAGCACAAACAAACAGAGTGGTAAATACATATAAATATAGTGGTATGTACGTAAATCTTTCTTGATTTTAAGATGGTCTGTCTACAGTTAGCTAGAGGCAAGTGATTGATCAAAGACAGTTGGTCAGCTGGAGGCGATCAAAGCAACGATCATGTGGAGAGATGCTTGTTGAAAGTACAAACAAAATGAGTGGTTTGTATGTAAATCTTCCTTGATTTTGAGATGACCGACCAGAGTCATACAATCGGCCAAAGACAGGAAATTGGGCGGAAGCAGGTGGTTGGACGAAGGCGGCCATGGCAGCAGTCGGCTAAAGGGTGGCTTGCTGGAAAACGAATTGAGTGATATTTATGTAAATAAATAAATAAATAAATAATATATATATATATATATATATATATATTAATAATAATAATAATAATAATAATAATAATAATAATAATAATAATAATAATAATAATAATAATAATTTGGCATGTATGTAAATCTTCCCTGATTTTGAGATCGTCGGCCGAAGACATATAACTAGCTAGAAGCAAGTGACCAGCCAGAAGTAGGTGAATGGTTAGAGGTGGCCGGAGTAGCGGTTGGTTGGAGGGTGGTTTGCTTAGTAAGTCTACACCATCATTTAACAGCTTGTCGAAGCCTCCATTCAGTACATTAAGAATAAGGGGTTCCATCTTACAGATATTTTGAGGCTCAAAGATGAATTTAGTGCCCTCGCTAAAGAATCCAAGCCACAACAACCTTTTGGGCAATAGAATCAATCAATCAATCTTGATTGAAGCCGGACTAGATAATCCATTCTTAGCGAGCACTCCTCCTCCCCCTTCCATGAACAAAGCAATCGACTCATTTGAGTAATCCAGAAACTCAAAGGCTGCGCTGGTGGTTGGAGGTCCCATAGGTGGCTCGTAGAGCTCGCTGGTGTCTTCCTCACAGAGGAGATTACCCCACGAGGCAATAGCATGGGCAAGGAGAGCTCCTTTTTAGAAAGTATTTGTAAGTAGAAAAGACAAGCCGACAATTCACTATCATTTAGTCTCCATCGCTGGAAATAGCATAAAAGGGTGATTGAATGCAAAGGCTGGTTTTAACGCTACTGGGAGGAGTGATGATCATATAAGATATCTAGGTTTGGAAGTCGAGAACATGCATAGGTCTACGAAGAGATGGATGAAATTTCCTTGAGAGTGGATGCGCTACTGTGCCGAATCCACTTATTTTCTCTAAATAAATTTTTTTTCTCGCTGTTGCTAATTTTCTTGCTCAAGACACGGTCTAGGCTCCCTGCACCAATGATGAATCCAAATTTGTCCTGTAGACAATGTCCAAGGCACAGAGTGTAGGGACCGATGAAGCAAAAAAGGGTGCGAGAGAGAGAATAAGTAACGCAGCGATTGCCCTCATCAAAGACAAAAGTGAAGGTATTTCACCAGCTCTCAAACATATTTTATATTGTAAAAGTTGCTATATGAGAATGAAAAAATAGTACTTAAATGACTGAAAAATATAAATGAACCTTTCGTTTTTACATGAAAAAGTTATTTTTTTTAGTTAGATAAGAAATTACAAGTTGTTTCACGTACCAATGACATTGGCTATGACTAGCACACAAAGGACATTTTCGTAATTTCGTAATATATCGGAACCCTAGCGATTCCTTTTAGAAGAACGAGGTAAGCCTCAGATGCTCTCATCTCCGCTGCCAAGCAGTGCTCCGAGACGTCGAAGCGAGGCAAGTCGTTAATTTTCTGTCTTCCTGCTTTCGTAATTTTCTTCGATATTTCTCCCAATCAACCTCACATATGCTCTTTCTTCTGGTCCTAATGCACCATGCATTATCTATTGGTGAAGATGTTCTCAGGATGCGGAGGCATCACCAGAAAAAAAGTTCCGAATGTCGCTTGGCTCTTCTGTTGTAGCCGCAATGAACTGTGCGAATAACACTCGTGCGAAGAATCTTTATATAATGTAGGTGAAGGGGATCAAGGGGCATGGCCATGGCTATCGTCTAGAAGGTAAAGCCCGATCATAGAAAAAAGGCCATGCCCGCTGTCATAGTACGATAGCGCAAGCCTCGGCGCCGAAAGGATGGAGTCTACCTGGTACTTTGAAGGTATAGATCTCGCCTAGATTCTCTTGATAGTTTTGATCATGATGTGGTTGATTTTTTTCAAGGAGCTTTCCAGCTCAATTGAATTGCATGAATCTGTTATTTTATGGAATCCTGCATTTCAAATTTAAGTTTTTTTTTAAATTTTTATTTTCTTGAATAGGTTTTTAACCGGGTCGGCTGATGTTATTTATTCTGACATTTTTTACCTTTTCAAATCGAAAATTTACATATGGTGAGTGTTTTTGTGGTATTGCTGTGACGGAGGGAAATCTTCCTTTAACCTGCTGGAGCAAACCTGTAATTTTTGCATATTCCCAAGTAAACGTCACATATAGAGCTTGGAGATGTTGATGGTTCGCAAGTTCCTCCACCTTCAACGGTCTCATATTCCATTGCCTTATGGAGCGGCGTTGCTGCTATTACCTTTTGGGACTGGCCATGAGATGAACATTATTGAGATGAACAACACACTTAATTTGCAGTTCCGGGTCCCTTTTTTTGTTGAGCGGATTTTGTATAGAAACCCACACACAACCGAATGCAAATGCCTGACAACCAAAACCCTTTGGTTGGGAGTTTTCAGCAGGGTAAGGTAGGATACACCTGTAGACCGTTTCTGATGTGTTAAAACAGTTTTCAGAGTTTAGTTTTACAGTTCGAACTTCATTTGCTAATTTTATTTATTGCATTATTTTTTTTATTATTTTGTATTTATAGTCTTACAATTATAGCATTTATTTGTTTTTTTTTTGCATTACTCGGAAGTTCTGGAAAAAATTGAAATAATTTTTTATGTTAGAACAGTATATTAATGCAATTAATATTTATTGAAATTTAAAATTGGTAATTAATATACTCGGTTCGCAAGTTCCTCCATCTTCAACAGTCTCATATTCCATCGCCTTATGGAGCGGCGTTGCTGCTATTACCTTTTGGGACTGGCCATGAGATGAACATTATTGAGAAGGACAACAAACTTAATTTGCTGTTCCGAGCCCTATTTTTTGTTAAGCGTATTTAGTATGGAAAGCCACGCAACTCAATGCAAATGCCTGACAGCCAAAGCCTTTTGGTTGGGGGCTCAGCAGGGTAAGGTAGGATGCACCTGTAGACCGATTCTGATGTGTTAAAACAGTTTTCAGAGTTTAATTTTGCAGTTCGAACTTACATTTGCTAATTTTATTTATTGTATTATTTTTATTATTTTGTATTTATAGTCTTAGAATTATAGCATTTATTTGTTATTTTTTGCATTACTTGGAATTTCTGGAAAATTTTGAAATAAATTTTTTTGTTAGGACAATATATTAATGCAATTAATATTTATTGAAATTGATAATTACTGTACTCTCCAACATTGAGTTGGTATTATAATGAGTGATGCATGTTAGGAAATTTGCAGCGGTAGTAATGAATTATTGTTTTAGCAATGTTTGAGAATCATCACACACTTAGGTAAAAGAAAATAATCAATAGGGACATCAGATGTTTTTACATGGAAAATCCAGAAAAGGGAAAACCATGAAGTCTTGTTCAGTTGAAATATTTCACTATAAGTTGGTGATTATAGATTTATTCTTTTGTTCTACATAAATGAAAGAGTTACATAGTTCATTCAATTACAATGTCTGCGTGCAAAGGAACTTGTTGCTCTGTCGTAGAGAGCAAACAACAACCAATGGTAGTCGACAATGGTTGGCGGGTGGCCGTCAAAGTTGGCCATAGGTGTCGGCGGCTAGAGTTGGCCAGAGGGAGGCAACAGTCGGGGGAGGACGACAACCCGAGTTCGCTGGAGGCAATGGAAGCCAAAGACTGTTGAATCCGCGGTGCAGGATGTGGGCTACAACTTCCTTTTCTGCAGGCTTTTGACTTGCTCTGCCAAATGTCCAGTTCTTCTGTATGAGAGGACTAGGGCTCTATTTACAGAGTTCGGGATGTAAATAAGAAAATAATCTGATTCACTCTCGATTACATAGCTCAGATAAATCCCTTCGATCGGACAACGTTCGATGGACATTTTAGTGTCTTAATGATGCTAAAATTGAGTGATATTGAGCTTATTGGATTAGTTTTGCCAGACACTTGTTTTGAATATATGCTTGTCATATTCAAATTTTGTTTGACCTTCCAATTATGCTTGGAAAACTTCTACAAGTGGTTCATTGTATTGATATTGGTTTGATTTGACTTGGACTGAACCAATTTTGGTATTGTTGTGTTTGTTTTGTTGATCCGATCAGTTTTACTATAAGTTTGTTGAAATTATACTTATGGACGACTTTTTATCAAAGTTTAAACATTTTTTTTAAATTTCATTGAGATCCGTGCCACTCCTCGAGGTGCACGCCAGATGATAAAATTTTATTCATGGCTCAACGCTTACTCGAGGCACAATTAGATAAAGATGAATCTGAGAGACGATTAGACCAACTCCTTCTAAACAGACCAACTCCTTCTAAACAGACTTATTTTGTTACCAAGTCATGCCATTCGGTTTTAAGAATGTCAGTTTAACCTATTAATGCCTAATGAACAAGGTCTTCAAAGTTCTCCTCAAACAACCAATCGAGGTATATGTTGATCATGTGCTGGTAAAGTGCTTAGAAGCATCCCAACACATCTCTTATCTAGAGGAGTGTTTCTAACCTGTTCGCCAGTGCAACATGCGCCTCAAATGGGCTAAATGCCTATTCAGAGTCACCTTGGGAAAGTTTGTGGGATTCATGGTCACTCATCTTTGAATTGAGATAAACCCAAAGAAGATCAAGACGCTGAGAGACATAGTGCCCTCAAGGAACATCAAGAAAGTGTTACTCTTGAATGGTTGCATAGCCTCCCGATCCCGCTTCTTAGTTCAGTAAAGAGATAAGTATATAAAATGTTCACACCTATGGGTGAACAAAAGAAATAAATATTTTATATAGTACATGATATTTTGTTGTATTTATCGTCCTTATAAATTACTCTCTAATATATTTAACAACGATTAAATCTTTTTTAAGCAATCTTTCCAATAATAACAACCTTAAACAAATATCATATTGTACTTGAAAAGATGTATTACCTGTGCATTAGTGGAGTCATAACAATTCTGTTGGAAGCATTCTTGTTGGTTATGAAACTCCACAGTGATGTTTTGATAATCTCTGGCAAATACTTTAACATAGACGCTGCATGGGAGCTAGTTGTGGCATTGGGTTTGACATAATTCTACTTGGAAAAAGCCCTGACGTTGGCCTCCATTGAATGTTGAAAGACTCATCTCCTCATAATGCAAGCCACATATGTTTGCATTCGTATTTGTAGATTCTATTGTCATTGCAGGCAACATATGTGACAAAAATGCTCACTGGAGTGCATGATTGTTTGTTTCCCATTGAGGCATTCATGGGCTTAAAAGGCAAATGAGACTTCTTCATGGGCAATATTGGGTTCAATTGAGCTATGAAAAGATGCATTTGGATTGAAAAAAGCTTGCTGTAATCTAGAAGTCGGAGATAAGCGAACTAAGGAAATCGTCCATTATTATTATTTTTTTTTTTTTTGAAAAGAGAGTATAAAATAAATATTTAGAAGAGAATAATATTCAAATAATAATATATAAAATATGATGATCATATAATCTCTCACATCTATTATACATAACAACTTTAGAATTAACATAATATTTTCATAAACTCGTAATCAAGTATGTGAATTCTCTAAAAAGTAAAATACATTTAAAATTTCTTTTAAATTTTAAGCTAAAAATATAATGTAATTATGTAAAAGATCATTCTTGCTCGATGATGACAGATATCATTGACATAAGTTTTAGAGAAAGGATCCAAACAAAGATTCCAGGATTTCAAAATATGAACATGTATTTGACTCCAATTGATAATATGATTTTGTGAAAAAAATATCAATCAATCAAAATTTGATAGGACCGTTTGGGGCAACTTATTTGGTGCGGAAACGTTGAAATCGCACTTGTCATGTTTGCGTAAATTGCGTTTTGGCAGCTTATGTTTTTTCAAAATGCCGAAAGCAGTGTTTTCACATCTAGGTGCGATGAGAACTTTCTGATAGCGTTCTGGCTTTTTCAAAAAAATAAAAATTTGTAATAGTCATCGCACCTAGCTTATCAACATATTATTTTTAATCAGTTTATCAGCAGATTATTCAATAAGCTGCAGCTGCCCCAAACAAACCCTAAGAATCACCTTTCATTTTAAAAATCTTTTATTAAATTAAATAAAGTTGTTTTTGAAAAACTCATTTAACAATAGTAATAATAAGAATAATAAATTTATTAATGCTTTAGGTGTTATGTAAATTTTCTTTCTTCTTTTATACATAGTTTCTTCCTCTTACAATTATGATATTCATTGGAATAATTTTAGAGAGGGTGCATCATCATACATGCTATTAATCATTCTTTTTAATTAGCTCCCAAACCAGGGACAAAGCCATAATTTTTTTATTTTAAAATGAGAACCAATTTTTTTTATTTTTAAAAAATTATTTCAAAATTTTTCTTTCTCGCTCGAAATTGTCAATAAAATTTTTCAAATTTCTTTAAAGCTTTAAGAATTTGTTAATATAATAAAAGAAAAAAAAATATGAGAAAAAAATCTAATAATTTGTAATATTTGATCATCAATGTCAAATTATTTTTTTTATTTATAAAAAAATAAAACAAAATAATAACAATATTCAAATAAAAGTTTTATTCAATGACATATTTAATTAATAAAAATATAAAATAAAATATTTATCTTTTTGAAAATGACACTTAAGATTGTTTTTCCTATCTAGTCATTTTACGAAAAACTCTCAGTTATTTTGTAAAAGTATTTTTTTTGTTGATTTAAATTTATTAGATCTATTTTAAATAAATAAAATGTATGTAAATTCAATTTAAAATATGTTGCATAGATTTTATCATAAATTGAATCTTTATATTTGTAATGATAATAAAATTGTATTTCATTTTTTGAGAGAGGAGCGCATATAAAAATTATAAACTTTATCATTTATTAAATTTCAATCATATATTTGAATATCATATATCTCTTGATGTAATAATCATAATACTTTAAAGAAATTTTTATATTATTTTTATGGATGAATGTAAAAATAGTTGTTTTGAGAAGTTATTATGGTGATTGTTTTTTATGGGCATTATCTTACTTGATCGATCTAGAACCTTTAGATTCTTTATTCGAATTTATTTGTGTTGATGTTTGTCTCGGTGGCTGAGTTTCTAGTTTAATTATATATTTGGTGTCTGTTTAGGTCATATATTGCTCTTGTAAGATCTTTATTTTGCTGATATGAATCATATCTATATTTGATTGTCTTTTTTAAGTTGAGTTTGGTGGAGATACGATGAATATCAATCATTTAATATTATTCAATTGTGTTTTTGAATATTTAGGATCCTTTAATTTTAGATGTTCATAATACATTGAAGAAATTTTAATGTTATTATTGCAGACGTATGTGATGAAGGCTATTATGAAAAACTGTTTTGATGTTTGTTTTGTGTGGGCATTACCTTGCTTGATGGTCTGAATCCATTGGGGTTTTTTCGGCTTCATTTGTGTATTGATTGTCAGGTCAATCATATTCATGATTTAGTTGTATATTTGGAGACTAATTGATTTTTTTTTTGTTATTGTAAAATATCTTATCATTGTGATGTCTTTTTCTCTTTATTTTTAGGGTTATTTTGTTTTGTTATTTGTGTGATGTTGTAAGGGTTCATGGTCTTGTATTTTTTTTTTATTGAATAAAACTTGGCATGAATGATCTCTCCCACTAGAGGCTCCATTGCCGTTGATCCTGCGGGCAAATCCATGTCACACGTGCCAATGGCGTTGGCTATCACCAGCGCAGAAAGGATATTTTCGTAAATTCGTAATACATCGAAACCCTAGCGAAACTCCTATATATAACTGAGCTAGCCCTCAAACCTCTCCGTCTCCGTTGCTAGGCCTCAAATCCTTCCTGTTGAAGATGTCGAAGCGAGGTAAGCCTTTATTCGTCTCTTTCTGCATATCTATATTTCCTAGATGTGTCTCCGATTCTCCCATTCGTTGTCATATATGCTCCTTCTGGTTGTAATGAGCGATGCATTGTCTATTGGTGACGATGTTCTCAGGACGCGGAGGCAGCGCCGGAAATAAGTTTCGGATGTCGCTGGGTCTTCCTGTTGCAGCAACAGTGAACTGTGCTGATAACACTGGTGCGAAGAATCTTTATATCATCTCTGTAAAGGGGATCAAGGGGCGCCTCAATCGCCTCCCATCCGCCTGTGTTGGTGACATGGTTATGGCTACCGTCAAGAAGGGAAAGCCCGATCTCAGAAAAAAGGTCATGCCCGCTGTCATCGTACGACAGCGCAAGCCTTGGCGCCGAAAGGATGGAGTCTACATGTATTTTGAAGGTCTTATCTTTATTTTTTTTCCTGGAAGGTTTTCTGCTCAATTGAATTTCGTTAATCGGTTATCTTATGGATTATCGCATTTGAAATTGAAGTTTTGTTTTATTTTTTTTTCTAGTAGGATGTCTTGTATGGTTTTTGTAGCGGCTGCGGTTATTTTCTTTTCCAAATTAAACATGGTGATCGGCTTTTGTGGTTTTTTTTGTGACGGAGGGAAATCTTCCGGGTTAAATTTCCTTCAACTTGCTGGAGCAAACCCTTAATGTTTGCATATTCCTAAAGTAAACGTCACATATAGCTTAATGTTTGCATATTCCTAAGTAAACGTCACATATAGAGCTTGGAGATGTTGATGGTTCGCAAGTTCCTCCATCTTCAACGATCTCATATTCCATCGCCTTAAGGAGCGGCGTTGCTGCTATTACTTTTTGGGACTGGCCATGAGATAAACATTAATGCGTTATTGCTGTTCAGAACTTTTGACCTATCACGGCATGTTATTTGTGGTTTTGCATATTCGGAGATGTCATTTTTATGATTGAATCGATAATTTGCATTTTTTTTTTGTTTTCTAAATTTAAGGCATTGTTTTTATATGCATATTTGCTTCAAATTTAATGGTATTTCCAGAAGATGCGCTGACATTGGAGATAGAAGTATGATCTAATTATAGTTTTTAATTTAGTTTATTTTTGAATGATTCTATGCTGGCTGGGAGATTTTTTTGGTGAATATCTATTTATCTCACTCTATTGAAGTGATTGTATTCAAAATTCCCAACTAACCGTCTGATAATTATCATTGTATGGTGTTGGAAGCTGCTGCAGTCATTTAACTTTTACATATACTTGTTTATGCTCTGCTCTATTTGATTAGTTCTGCTGTATATGTCTTTTGCAGTTCAAATGGTAGTTTGTATTTTCAGTTGTATCATCATATGATCATTATGCTCATATGAAGTAAAATACTAGTAAAAAGCCCTCATAAAAGTATATATTTACTAAGAAAAATGCATACTGGTAAATTGATGTACCAACCAATTGTCATGATGTCCTTACCAGTTGCTTCATTACTTTCTGGATGATGTTAATGCTGTATTCATTCACAGTAGGGAAGCATATAATATATTGACCAGTATTAAACAGCATGATGTTAAATCTTTTCATTGTGTTACCTGTCTCCTGGGACATAATTTTTTTCCTTTTAGAAAAATTTTAATCAATCAATTACCGAATGTATGCACATCCCAAAGCATATACAGTTTGGAGGCCTCTCTAGACGCTTGTGGTTATTGTACTTCTTTGTTTCTATTTACATTAATTCACTAATCTCAAATTTGGTTTTATGGTGGAACTTCGTTGGCAATTCTGCTAATTGTTTTGTTACCTAATGTTTGTACTCTTTTTATTTTTTTTGCAGATAATGCTGGTGTGATTGTGAATCCGAAGGGAGAAATGAAGGGTAATTAGTTAATTTTAGCTATGATTCATATATATTATTTGTATTTGTATTTCTTTCATTTCGATCCTGGTTGGTTACAGGTTCTGCAATTACTGGACCTATTGGAAAGGAATGCGCGGATTTGTGGCCCAGAATTGCTAGCGCTGCTAATGCAATTGTTTAGTTATTTTTATCAATGAAACATTCTGGTGCTTTAATTGAAGTTTTAAACTGTTCCACAGGACAACCATGTTTCTTTCTAAACTCGCTGTACCATTGATTTTTCAATAGCAAAATCGGGGCATCTATGGCTTAATAGATGCTATTTATATGGGAAATTGTTTATTTATAGGAAGATTTACACACATACGGCTTGATTCTTATCTATTTACATATGTAAGGCCTAAACTTTAATTTTTATATACATACCAATTCATCTATGCATGAGGGAATGTATTTTATTTTTTATAAGACAATGATGGTATTTTTGATATGTTATGGGACTTGGGTAGTATAAACATAGAAAGCAAAATTCATATGTTAAATATGTGTAAGCACTTGGGTGCTATGTATGAAAATGCCTCTTATTTACATTATTAAGATTGTTGGTTGAAATGATGTGGTTAAGAGTAGACTTGATGTTTGGAAGTCACATATTTACACCTATTTTCTTTCGTTTATATGATAGGGCATTAACATATACATATCACACAATTCTAAATTTCTCACTTCAAAATTTTCATATTTACAAAATAACATTTTTTATCTTTCATATCACATCAAAAGTGAAATACATATTTTCATGCATAAGCTTGAAACACGGAAATGTTATATACTTGAACATGAAAGTTTATCTGTGAAATATGAAAATACACAAGAGTTGTGTGCGAGGTATGTATATTTCCTATGTATGCTTCATGCATAGCTCCTGAAGCTTACGTTGTGCTGCTGCATTCTATGAAAGCACCATGATCACTTCTCCTGTTCAACATTTCCCGACCCACTCCTACAATCGCCATTCTGTTTCACTTACTGTCGGATATCGTGTTCCCATGATTCCCTATTCTGAGCCCTCACCCAAGTCATTTTATTTTGAAATTATGTATCATTTATGCAATCAGTCATTCATCATTATTAATTTAATGCTGCTTGTTAATGATTTTGTGATCTTCAATATTTTCTAAGTCTTACATATCATTAGTTTTCATAATTTTATTTATGAATTTGAAATGTGAAAAAGAATTAAATTATGGAACATTATTCCCAAAGATCAACATTATCTTCTTCATCGATCTATTGTTAATTTAATTATTATAAAAATCAAAGTTCGATCAAAGCCATCATAAAATCCCAAGAGTAACGTTAGGTGATGAAATTACTGGAGTTAAAACAAGTTTTCATGGATGGAGCTGTTTTAACAGTAGATATTATTTTTATCAATATGTTTTATGATGTATTTGATCGAACTTTAATTGTTATATGGTGTCATACAGACTTATCAAAACTTGTTTTAGCTCTATTTTCTAGCTCTATTTCTATGGGGGTCATTTTAATCCCAAATTTACAAGTGTTAAAATAGTCTATAGATTTTTTATTTAGGCTGAAATAATCTCCATAGAATACTATTAGCATTATTCGATATATCTATTTTATTACATACACACTTATATGAGTATTTCTCTCCAATTAGCCGTGCAACTTTTAGTTCTTAATAACATTACCATAGAAACTCAATATTAGCTTGATTGATTGACCACATTAAGGAGCAGCTAGTGTCACTTAAAAATTGACAGCTTCAAAGGCATGTTACTAAGAAACTTGCAGGAGAGCAAGAGGTACAAAGATCCATTTAAATCCCATCTGCAAGAGTTAAAAGGTGATGAAATTATTAGATGTCACTTCATACTTTCGGCTAATAATTAAGTTGAATTATTGTTATAGAGAAACTTGGCAGAGCAACTAATTTTCCAACTTCTCTCTTCCATCTCAAGTTCTCTTGAAGCTCCACTGGAAATCTTCCAGCTTGTTCATTAACTTTATTTAACCGGTTGATTGTAAACATTCAGTCGTATCCTTGTCTTCACGTCAGACACTTTTTGGTGGTTAATGCAACGATGATCTGAAACGCCATGAAACACTTTTTTTTATATAGAATTTGGATGTGTTAATATTGAAAAGCATAGATTAAAAGTTAAAACCATGATTTAAGATGATTGGGAAGTTAATGGAAAGAGAGCCAGTGAATAGATTGAGCTTCTTAAGTTCATGAAGAGATGTTTGAACTCTGGTAGTCCCTCAAGAAAAGTTACTGCTTTTTTAGAGTATCTCCAATCATGGAGTTATTCAAAGTTTGGAGCAACCATAACTTTTTGATTCTCAAGTTGTATTTTGATATGTAGTAGTATTTTAAATCTGCTCG
This sequence comes from Phalaenopsis equestris, assembly GCF_001263595.1. NCBI lineage: Eukaryota > Viridiplantae > Streptophyta > Magnoliopsida > Asparagales > Orchidaceae > Phalaenopsis > Phalaenopsis equestris. Next base: position 67,390,600 of record NW_018164444.1, on the reverse strand, counting down.
AAATGATGAAAAGAGCTTGTCCAGTGGTAGAGGAGAGTATGATTCCTAGATCCAAAAGAATAATTGGTGGTTTTTTTTTTCCCATCTCCTTTGGCACCTTCAATTTTATCTTAAGAAGAGTCGCTATTAGTTTATTATCAATTTCTACCTTAGTTGATGCAGTATCCAAATATGAGATGAATTCCTTAACTTTGACACATCATTATAAGCGATAACCACCTTTTAATAATCATGCCATCATATTATATAGATTCATATGAAATTTCAAACAATTTTTGAAGATTCCTACTTCCCTTCAAGAGAGTTGTAGCTTCTATCTACATATTGAAGTATTTGATCATAACAATAAATTTTATCCATTCCATACAACACATGATCAAGACAGACAATTCGTTAAAGCATTTGGAAGGGATAGAGATGCAAGTGAGTGCACTTCTAGCATTAAGTGCATGATCTTGAGTATTCTTTCGGATCTTTTCTCAAGTTGACTGAAAGTAACGTTGCCATAGAACTTGATAACAAGTTTTCTTCCACCTATGGGGATATTTGATTGTAGTTATTTTAAGCTTTTTACATTTGGAATGCATTTATTTTGAAACCTCCAACAACTCAATTTTCAAGGATTTGAATTTCACCCAGACCCAACATTCCAAAATAATTGCTCAACTCTAGCTTTCCCACTCTCACTTAAGACCATAATTTCTTTGTGCTTGCTCTAGGTATCCCATGCTAGGCCGCAACCTCCCTCTATAACCAAACAATCCTGAATATGCCAAAATCATTGCGTTTAATCTACATTACATTTAAAGAAACCATCGCATTCCAAGTTCTGTTAACCAAACAATCCTCAAATGAATTTTGCATTGCCAAAATTAAACTTTTAAGATATTGCCATTAGAATTTCATGCGTGAATTAAAGATTAGTTATAGATAAAGAGCTCTTGAAAGATTGGCCATTGATCACAAAGAGTTGCGGGGCATTAGTTTTAAACCTTATTGGATCTTCAACTAAACATTATTTTTCCGTAAGGAGATAAATTAATGGATTAAACAATATCAGGGATGACATCAATTTACATGTGTACACATAAAAAATGTGTCAGTACGAATGAAAAAGTCGATGGGCATCTCAGAAAGAAGATGTGGACGATTGAGCGTAGATGCGGATGACGATCGTTTCCAGATGAGTATTGGCGGAGGAAGCACCTTATCCGAACGATCGACAGAGAAGACAGCAAGAGAAAATTCTGTAGGGTAGTAATCAACCTTCAGGACGAACGACATGGAGCACTCTTTCAGACTATATATCGACCGAAGCTTCTAGTTTTATTATATGCAAATAACTCTGTAATTACCAAAAAGCCCCCTGAAAAGTTAATAATGAGAGGGCTAATACTTAATTTTGTAGTATTGGGACCTAGACCTATACATAAGGGTCCATATTTTGAATGAATGACACATTTGATCTGTCTCCTACTGTTGTCTCTCTTTCTCTGTCTCTCTTTCTCTCTCCCTTAATCACTTCCTAATAGCACATTCCATTTCTTGGGTGTGTTTACCGTATATTTTTGGATCCAACATTCTTTTTGGTGCGGTGAACATAGAAACATATCATCAACAAGAAGAGGAGCCCAATAACAACAAAAATGAGAGTCTTGTCAGAGGAAAGAAGAAAAAGCAGCATGCACCCGAATGTCAGGATAGTTCACAAAAGTCCTTAGGGCAGTTGCTAACACAACATCTGAGCCTGCCCAAGTTCCAGAAGGAGAGCTAGCACGACAAGAAACACTCAACGCCCTCAAGGGGAACCACCAACCAACAATGAAACAAGGGGAGTCTACCTGCAGGAGAAGCCCGACGATGGTCTATACCAAGACAACGCCGGATCCACCCCTGTGAAGGAGAGGAACTGATCGATGCGAACCGAGGTACAGAGGGAGTCGGAGAACTCTTTCTCCCTACAGGTCTCTAGAGTTGAACCCCCGGAGAAGTTCACGATGTCAGTCTTAGAGATGTATAAAGGACTATCGGATCCCAACGAACATCTCGTATCTTTCGAATCGTCGAAATCCCTGTGGCAACTGAAGCTAGGGGTAACAAGAGCTTACAATCGTTTATTGCACGATTTCAGAGTGAAACGTTAGATGTCAAGGGCTTGAAGCTTGACATGGCTTAGGCCACGCTGATGCAAGGATTAAGGTAAGAGAGGTTCTGTTTCGACATCGAACTCACAGAACCATAAAGATTGGTCGAGCTGTTGGATGGGGCCAACAAATTCATCGTCTCCAACGAGAACGCCTCTGAGCTCGCCGAACAGAAACACCAGAAAAGACCGCCACAAAACAACAGAGAACAATCCTGACAAATCACACGACCATTAAATCGCTATCGCTACGAGGGTCGCCTTGACAATCACTACACCTAGCACTTGGAGGATCAGAGGCGACAAACTAAGGCTAGAGTTGTAAATGAGTCGAGGTTGACCGAGCTCAGGCTTGGCTCATGTCGGCTCGTTCAAAATTGCTCGTATTTGAAATCGGCTCGTGTTTGAAATTGGCTCATGAATAGTGTGTTTGTGTTCGACTCGATATAAATATTATTGTTCTTGTTCGGCTCGTGTTCCGCTTGAAATTAACTTGTTAAAATTATTTGAAAAAAATAAATGTTGAGTGTTGGATTCAAATCCGAACTAAATCTATACCAAAAAAACGCAAAACCACAATGCCACATCAGCTATTATGATTTAAACTCAAATATAAAAAAATATAATATATTATTATATA
>NW_018164444.1:67370548-67387478 GCF_001263595.1 Phalaenopsis equestris | reverse complement strand
AATATATAGCTAAAACGAGTTGAACACAAGTGAACAAAAAATTGTTCATGTTCGACTCGTTCATAATTTGAGCTTAAGAAATTTGTTTGTGTTAGACTCATTCGATAAGTAAACGAGTCGAATACGAGTTGTTCGCGAACAAGCTTTTTTGACAGCCCTAGTCATTTGCATGTTTAATGCTTGACATCTTTCATATGTTTGTCGCATGTCATATGCTTGACTTTTTTCGAATGTTTGTTGCATATCTTGCAAGTTTGCATGTGTGCTCGGTGAGTAACTCTCGGGTAAGGTGTAAATTTTCATTATAAGTATTCTTTTACTCAATACATATTCACTCATAGTTGATGCCTGGTTGTCACATGAATCCCCGGGTCCCTCGGGCAGGTATAATTTTTTATCATAGGTATTCTATTTTACTGGTGCATCTTATTTGTGTATGTCATGTTGCATGTAGGCATCTTTGCAATCCCTTAAATGATGTGTGCATAGTCTTTTTGGGCTCATGTTGTGATTGTTTCGTGTTTTGGTCGAACAATCATAATGTGTGCCTTTTGCATGTTTGTATCTTTGCCCATTTGCCTTAATGACTTGTCCTTCTCGTTAGGAGAGTGCCACGTTTGTTAGTCGTGACACTCAAACGAGCGTTACCTGAGGATATGTTGGCAAGCAATGCGAGTTTTTGTGTCACAAGCAGCAAACAATATTATTGTGCTAAAGATCCAAGGACTTTAGTGTGTCACATGCATCGTAAACCCAAATTTTATGGTTCGTTATTTTAAAATATAAAAAAATGAATATTACTTTTACATTTATACCACCCAAATATATTTCATATCATATAAAAAGTACCGCCGTTTCAACTTTCTAAAACTGAAATACTTCTTTTCATGCATAGGGAAGAGGGTATGTACATAAAAATTGAAGCTTAGGTGTTCGATATGTATTTACACAGGAATTGAGTGGTATAAATGTAAATCTTCAAAAAATTTACTAATGCATAACGTGCTTCTGTTTACACATGACTTCAATTTTGGTTGATGTTTTGGGCGGCATCTACCTTTCAGTTTAGCCTGACCGGAATGCTCAAGGATGTAAAATGTTAATATGTTGATTTTTCATGGATAACTCAAGGATGTAAAATGTGCCCCCAAGAAGCGCATGAAACTCACTGTTGAATGATTAGCAATAAACATTGTTGGACTTGGAAAGTTTTTAAAAAAAGTGATTAGAATATCTTGGCTGAAGTGCATATTCTCATTTCTCAGGCTTTCTAAAGCAGTGGAATTTACATACGTACTACACAATTCTTCTGTATTTACATGTCTGACATCTAAATATACATGTTCACATGCATGCCACTCAAATCCTTAACATCACATCAAAAAAACCACAATCACTATCATTTTTTAAAACCAAAATACATCTTTATATGCAAAGGTTGATGACAACAATGTGTTCCAACTATAAATATCAAAATCTAAGTATCAGACATGTAATTATCTATTAGAAAGCAATGGTAAAAACGAAAAAAAAAAATTCTTTTTTAACAATAGTTCTGCAAATATTTTTATAAACACTACAACCGGTTCCAAGCAGAACCCAAATTCAGTAACTGCTTCACATTATTTTAATCCATGATCCCAGGAAAGGGAAAACTGCAATTAAGAGCCTTAGAAACAGAGGAGCATCTCTGTATCTTCCCTTCTTCGACAACTTCCCCATCTCCCCTGGAGCAGATTTGAACGAGCTACCGGCTCCAGGCGGCGCCCGCCGCCTTGCTGGTCTCCTCGGTTGATCCAACTCATCCCATCCTCCAAAACGGGAGCGTCCCGAAAACTTCCCCCTCCCATCATTGAAACCATTCTCTGTCGCTACCCACGACTTATAGAACTCGTTTTGCTCATTCTCGACGCCGCTTTCATCCTGCTCCTGCTTTCGAAAATCATAGGAGGAGGCCGAAAATGGCTTCCTCTTCCTCCTGCTCCTTGGACTAGTCCTTGTCTCTTCCTTTCCACCACCCCACAACTTTTCGATGGAAAGGGAAATTGCAGATTGCCCCAAAGGTAGCGCTAATGCCATTAGGAAAGCTTTTGGACCTGTGGCAAGAAGGATTGATGCAATGATGGCAGGGAGCAGGTAGCCATATGACTTGAAAACCTGTAATTTGGAGATTAATAAGACCAAGCACTTCTTCAGATTTCTTCAGATTTATCATATGGCATTCACAGGTTCATACATGAGAATTCAGCAAATAAGAAAAAAGAGGGACTAACACATAAATTTTGATTTTTTACATTTAGAGATTAATAAGTGCAATTCACAATATTAACAAGACATGTCACTCAATTCTTATGTATTTACATATCTAACACATAAATTTTGATTTTTATATTTACCTAAATATTTCATATCACATCAAAAAATACCTCTTTGTTAACTTCTAAAAAGTGAAAATGAAATGCACCTTTTCATGTTTTAGGCAAGGTGGCATATATGTAAAAATTGAAGTTTAGGTGTTAGATATGCATATATATAAAAACTGAGTGGCATGCATGTAAATCTTCCTACTAACAAACACAAGAACTCAAGGCAAGGCTGGATCTTTATATAATATTTGTTTCAGTTCCAAACAAATTTTTGATTAAAAGGCCATGAAATTTAAATTTGCGGTGTTGAATGCATATTTTGATGTATATCCAACCTTAAATTACAGAATTCACTCTCTTATTCTTCCATGTCTAGTTCAACAACTTTCCTGCTCAAGGTCACTAGATACAGTTCTGAGGTCTTGAAGCTAAAAAGGAAGTTCTTCTTTGCAATTCTGAAGGGTATATAAGTTGAAAATTATGAAATTAAAAAAAAAGTTAAAAGCTGCATCAGAAAATGCGCATAAAAGAGCTACATGGAACAAAATCATATCATACTGAAACAAGACATTTCAACATACATGATCCCCACAATATCACCAAGCATCCATTAATAAAGATAGGGATAAAAATGTCTAAGGAGAACATCACAAAACATTGTGCACAGTTCTTTAATAGTAAAAAACAAAGGTCTCAAATATTATTTATTTATTTAGTTTTACATATGTAATAATTAATCACTCATCTGGAGAACACAAATTTCACCAATTTACCAACATGCACGCACAGAAAGGAAGAAAGAAAGCATTACGTTTTACAATTATCTATGAAGCAATGAAGCAAAGGGAAAAATCAAACCTATTTTCCTTTTGAAAGAATTCAACAGCATCAGCCCATCAAATTCAACAAAATGACTGCAAATTACACAACGATATTAATATCAGCATTATTCATTCGGTTACTTGGTAATGTTTTCTCCACCTCTGTCCTACAGTAGGACCATCACATTATCATTGCATGTATAGCATTATAACAACCTAAGGTAGAGAATAACTCCTCTGTTACGCGTATATATAAGGAAAATAAAAGTGTTGTGTTTTCCTTCTCCTACTTCATTTCCCTGAATGATTCTACTGCATCTTCTTCCTCCTTCAATTGTCTATACGGTATCAGAGCAAGTATTTCTCTAACGAGCTTTGATCCTCTTTGTAACGGAGGATTCTCTAGCTTCGAGAGGAATACAATAGAAGGAGGATTTGCAAAGATGAATCAATGGTCTCTCTCTTCCTCTTTGACTTTGTTGCAACCCAAAAAAGGTAGAAATGATGAGCGAATGAATAGAGTGGGAGGAGGCAACTGAATGTTGAAGCAGGAGCAACTACAAAAAAGTCACGCACAAGTTTTTATTTATTTATTTTACTTAATATTAATTAAGTATAATTGAACTCAATTAATAATAGCAATAATAATCTTTAGCAGTCCTCTTTTTTTTAATGCCAAAAAATGCCCCCCAACAAATATGATTCGTGCTTGAAGCGGACCATGTTTATTGCAAATTGATTGATCCTACGGATCTCGAAAAGCATATTCAAATGTCAAGTTCAGGGTTTCACTTTGCAGATCTTCAAGAATACTAATTGGATGACATCGCCTCTTACTTGCCACTCATTTGGCTTGGAGATTGAAATTGTCTTTTGTGATTTTTACTCTATGAACTTGTCAAGAAGGTGAGCATATTCTCAACTCTGAGCCGTGCTTTGGTGTACACTTCTTGAAGAAATTGACATGAATTATCTCTATAGACTTTTGTTAGTGAATGAGCATATCTTCTGGCTTAGCTTTGTGTTTTGACGGCCTCGTTGAAGAAGTTGACCAAAATTGTCTCTACGGACTTGTTAGGTGATTGAATATTAACCTTCAGTAATAGTTTTGTGCTTTGGTGAAAGGAATTAATCTGAATTGCTTCCATAAACTTGTCAGGTGAATAAGCATACCCTCGATCCTAGCTTTGTGCTTTGACAAATTTGTTGAAGGAATTGACCTGAATTGCTTCCACAGACTTTTCAGGTGAATAAACATACATTCAATCCTAACTTTGTGCTTTGATGGACTTGTTAAAGAAATTGACCTAAATTGTCTCTATGGACTTGCCAGGTGAATATACCTATACATTTAGTCTCAGCTTGATGCTTTGGTGGACTTGCTGAATGATGCATGCAAGTGACCTAACATTTTGACTTTTATTGAGTAAGTGGCAAGAGGTGTCAGTCATGTGCTTCGTGCTTTATCAGACTTACTAGCGGTTGAAATCCCTTAGCTCAACAACTAGTTTTGAACGAACTTATGGGAGAACTTCTTCGGCCTTCTGCTTTGCATTTGTCAAACTTATTGAATAAAAAACTCCTCTAGTTTGTGGTTCGTGCTTGATCAAACTATTTGAAAAAGTAACGCTTCCTTTATTTGAACAGGCCATCAAGCTCGTTTGATGCTTTCTTGAGCGATGATCATTCCTTTGATTTTACTTGACCATTTGATTACTCAAGAAAATAACTTTGATCTAATTTTCTTTAACTTATCAAGTTGAATATGCTTGAAACTTAACGGTCTTTGTCATCAGACTAACAAAACAAGAGCTTCTTCACTACGACCGTTTATATGGCTTGTTGAGTGAGACTCGACCATACTTGGATTTGTTGGGTCCGACCTTCAAGACCTGCTTGAGTCTTAAACTTAGACTACAAGGAGTTTGTGCTTCTTCAACTTAATAAGCTTAAGCTCATAGACTTGGGAGTCTCCTTTCTTATAACACAAGGTTTCGAAGCTTGTATGTTTAGGAGCATTTTAGCTTTGAGTGCATAGCTATTTTTTGAGTGTAGATTATCTTTTTGATTTAACTATAATTCATCAATCTATTGAGAGTCTACTGGATCTGAATCAAATGAACTCATAAAACTGGATGAGTTTAGGAACTAGACAACTCTTATCATCAAACTAACAAAACGAAGGCTCTCTTACTGCGGTCGTATTTATGGCTTATTGAGTAAAAAGAGCTTGCTTCGTCATTATAGTTGTTTTTATGGCTTGTTAAGTGAAGCGAGCTGTCGGCAACTCGATCATATTTTGGCTTGTTGAGTCCGATCTTCTAGACCCGCTTGTGCCATAGACTTGAGCTATGATAGCACTTGCATCTTTCCAACTTAACTCATTAAAGCTTGTAAATCATAAAGCCTTCTTAGTCGAATCTTCAAGATCTTAGTCAACCAAAGAGAAAACTCTATTTTTAAATTTGCACATATATTTTGCATGATAACAAAATTATCATGCAAATATTTGGGGACTTCGGCATTAAAATACAATGACAACCCAAAAGAAATGATATCTCAATATAAAGCATTATGTGAACACTTGTCATTGGGGATCGAAGCCATAAAATTTGTTGTAAATCTCAAAAGAGGAGACCATTGTCCGATTAAACAAATTTGTGGATCTCGACATCGAGCACGAAATCAACCAAATAAACAAAAAAAATGCCCGGACTTATGGAGGATTTTATGAGCAGTTACAAACACATCCTTGTATTACAAAAGAGTTTCAGGAAAATATCTTCTATAATTTCTTCCGGCTTATGTTTTCTTCAAACTTGATGGACTTATTGTTGGGCTTGTATATAAACTTGTAAGGGAGAGTGAGGAGCATCTAAAACTAACTCCTACTAGCTTGCATTTGATGGCCCCTCTTCCAGTGGGGATTTAAGATAGCACCCATTTGATTCTTCTTGACTTATTAGGGAGTGAGGAATGATCGAAGTCATATCCTGCTAACATAAATTTAATAACTCCTCCGCTCGTGAAGCTTAAGCGAGGCTTATCTACTAGTTTTGCCTTATTCAATCAGTTGAGAAAATCTTAAGACTTGGATCACTTAATTTATCAGACTGGATAAGCTTTAATAAGATAGTTATTGTCATTAGATAGACAAAACAGAGGCTTCTTCATTATGATTGCTTTTTATGACTTGTTGAGTGAGGATGGTTGTCAGCGGCTTGGCCATATTTGAGTTGTTGAGTTTAACCTTCAGAACCTGCTTATGTCTTGAACTTGAGCTGCAAACAATGTTATGCTTCTCCAACTTGATCTATTGCAGATTACAAGCTCAAAATTCTCTCATTTGACTTTCCAAGTTACGACAGGTCTGAGAGATGAACCTCCGACTTTGAGATTGTCTTTTTTATAATTTTCTTAAACATAAGTTCTTTTTTTCTTAAATTAAATGAGTATAACTTTAGTATCAATATGGTAAAAAAATTCAATTGGGGATCTCACATCAGACATGATGTCAATCCACATTATAAATATAGAATATATTTGAGTATCTGGACTTGAAGCTCGATGTCAACCCAATTGATAGAAGAAAAATATATTTAGACATATCGGCCTAGCACTCGATGTCAATCCAAATGAAATGAGTGGCCCCCTATATTGATAAGAAGGGAAAGTCTGACGCTAGCTGAAATGCTTGAGAATTTTGGCTTAGCGCTCAATGTCAACTCAAATAAGTGGTCCTATATCTTGATAATAAGAGAAAATCTGATGCTAGATGAATATATTTGAGGATCTCAGCTTAAAGCTTGATGTCAACTCGAATGAATATATGTTGTTTATTTATCTTTATAGCAAAGAAAAATTTGATGCCAGCTTTGAATTTGATACAAAGCTTGAGCTAGCTTCTATTGTTTTATATTTCACACTTCATCATACATGTTGAAGAGAGGAATTCTTTCAATCAAAGCTTAATGCCTGTTCAGACTTATTGAAAAAATTTGCCCCCGTCAAGACTAGCTTGACGTCTCTATGAGCAAAGATCATCCCCTTTGATATTTATTTTCACTCTTAGATCAATTAAGAAAATTTGATGATTAATTGTTTGATTTTGTTAAGTTGGATAAACTTATGCTTTCATTATTGTTAGACTGACAAACAAGGCTCTTCACTACAACCTTGGTTGGTACTGAACAGAAAAACCAATAACTCGACTACCTTTTGGTTTGATGAGTCTGGCCTCCGTCTGAGTCCTAGACTTTAGCAATAAATAGTATTGTGCTTCATATCATGAAACTAACAAACAGGGCTTTTCACTACAACATTAGCTTGTTGAGTAAAGGAAAAGCCAACAACTCGACCACATATCAGCTTATTGAGTCAGGTCTCCGTCCGAGTCTTTGACTTATGTAGAAGACAAGTTACACTTCTCCAACTTAACTGTCGAAGCTTGAAGATTTTCACGAATTTTCTCACTTGACATTTTAAATCTTGGTGAGTTTTGAAAATGAACCTCTAACCTTTAGAATCATCTTACATATCTTGTTTGAAACTTGTTCTCTTTGGATTGTCAAACTAAACACAACATTATCAATGACAATTTGGATCTTCTTAGGAATCTCAACATAAAGCATGATTTCACTTGAGTTATTAGGGGATATCAACTATGAGTTTGATATCAACTCAAATGGAGGAAGGTCAGGTATTAAACATGATATTGGGCCCGGAGATCTCGGCCTTAAACTTGATATGTACCTAGAAAAGGATTAGCCCCATGTCTGATAAAGAAAAGATTTCGGTGTTTGGGGCGGTCAATAGTCTCAGCTTTGAGCATGATTTTAACTCGAATGTGTGTTTGAAATGTTTGTCCCTTGTCTATCAAAAAGGAACTACTTAAGTTTATAATGCATTTAGGGATCTCAACCATGAGCGTGATGCCAACCTAGAAGATAGGCTTTTGGCTTGGAGTTTATTGCCACCTCGAATGACTGACCCCTTGTTTGGCAAAAAATTGACTTCAACACTTGGTAAATATATCCAAGGAATCTACGCATATAGCGTGATGTTGACCCAGATGATTGAGAATGCCTTTTATCTTGCAAAACAGATTTCAGCGATGCTTGGACCTTTTTGGGGATCTCAAATTTGAGAACAAGGTCAATCAAAATGTGCTAAAAAATGCTTCCCTGTATTGCAGGGGAAAACTTCAAGATAACTTGAAATACATTCTTGTATTTTGATGACGCTAACTTGAAATGCGTTCTTGTATTATAACGACGCTCGAGTCTTTTTGGGGATCTCGGCTTAGAGCACGATGTCAACCTAAATAAACTAAAAAAAATGCCCCTTGTCTTGCAGGGGGAAACTTCATGATAACTTAGGAATGTATTATTGTATCATAAGAAAATTTCCAATGATGGAATAGAGCATATATTAACAGCTTTGACTAGAAAGCTATGTGTAATACCCCTTCAAATATTAATCACAGATTATCAATATTAATCGTCGACTATTAAAGTTTTTGAGTTGGTAGACTCCTCCAAATATATATTTTTTTTCAATGACAGAAAGACCTTCCAAATTAAGTTCGAATTTTCTATCAAAATTAAGTTTGATAATCCCTTTGATAAATCTTTGTTATATCAGCTCGAATTTAATAATCTTCCCATCGACAAGGATTAAAGATACATCTCTACTTGAAGGAATGGCTAGAGTCATATCCTATTGGCATTAGTTTAATGACCCCTCTACCCATGGGGATGAAGATATTCTTCATTTGGTTGTTCTCAGATTTATTAGAGAGTGATGAGTGACAAATGCCATATCCTACTAGCAAAAATATGATAACCCCTCTAACCACAGGTATGATGCTGACTGGTGATGAGATCCCTTGGCAAGTTTTCCAAGGTGTCCACCATCCTAAGATTCTTCAATGAACTTTCTTTAAAATTCATCTTTGAATGATCTTGTTAATGATGGATCTCTGAGAGCACAAATTAGATGATACAAAATTCCTTCTCTGATCATTTCACCTTCATTAATTTTGAGCTATCATCCCAGAAAGAAGATAACAACTTCCTGATCGGTGCACTATTGGTCTCAATCAAAATGTGGTGATATTTGAACTTGAAATTCTGATAAAAAGCTTATTAATATGAACATGAGCTTCTAAAAGACATTGAATAGATTCCTAAATGTGAAGCCGAACAAATCAATCCTACATTAGTTAATGTATATCACAATGCAGACCACACTCTTCCGACAGAATCACAGAACTAACATAACTGTTCCTCATAGTTTTTAGTCCGGGCCAGATAAGAAAATCAAAATTTATCACCACTTGCACGCTTTTAAGGGCCATAATGGCACGATCTTTCATGTATTCAAATCAATAATCCCACAAAAACACCATAATATCTCAAGACTGCATCAAATAGCCGTTTGCAAAAATTTCACAAATAGAACGATGTGATTTCTTACAAGTAAATAAATTTTCAATTATTACAAAAAATTAAAAAAAAAAGTTCATTTTTTATATCCAAAGGAACAGCTTGAATAGAACTATTTTCGTTTGTGTTACAAGCAATAGTTCCAGAAAGAAAAACTCAATAAACTAAAATAGAGCTAAGAAGTTACCTTAAATATCCATATTTTATCCCATAGCTGTTCACCATCCTCTTCCTCCTCATCAATAGAGTCGAATTCTTCCTTGAAGTCGCCGTCCAGGTTGCCGTCAGACCACCATCTTCGTGGGCCGCCTTGCCCGAAATCTCCGCTCACCTCTCCGCTGCTGCCCTTGTCCCCAAATCCGAACCGACCGGCCCGGACGGACTCAGCGTTTGGGTCCGAGGAAGAGTGCCTGCGCCGGCAGCGACAAAGGAAGCGGCGAGCGTGTATTGGAGACGGCGGTGAAGATGGATAAACAGTAGAAGCAGGGCTAGGGTTTGGGCTGGCAAGAAGAGCCCACTGAGGAGGGAGTGAGAAGGAAGAGAAGAGAAGGTTGGATGATATCATATCATTTCCCAGTTGGAAATTTATCCGCATGATTGGAAGAGAGTAGAAAGGTTGGGAGAGATGACCCGAAGGTTGGCGGACAGCGGGGAGTGGCGTTAAGGTAAATATTGAAATTTTGGTGTGAAATTTGTAAATGTTATGTCATGCTATGTATGTAAATCTAAAAGAAAAAAAGAAAAAAAAAAAAAAAACGCAGGTGCTATTTTTTTCCTTGAAGAGATGTGACTTGTAAATTTATTTTAGATAACATATCATATTTTTTAATCACTAAATTCTTTTTTTATAGTGCATCGAGTTCATTATTAGTTTAATACGAATCAAATTATGTATAAGATTTGATGTGTGCCGAAAGATTCACGGCGGTATAGTAATAAATTAGTGTTTCAACATGATATTAGATCCAACACACATACAAATAAAAGAGAAATAGTAGGAAAAGATATCATGATTTTTACGTGAAAAATCTTGGAAATGGAAAAAACCATGAGACCTAATCTAACTAAAATAATTCACTTTAAAATTATAAGTATATAAAATTATGAGACCTAGCATACTCTTCTCTTGAATTAGAGAAGATGAAATTATAAAATTGTTGTACAACAGTGGTCCAACAGTAATAGTTATAATGGGTTACGAATGTCGTAGTTGATTGTTATGAAGGCACCAGGACTGTTAGCCACGTAGGCTATAGTCAGTCATATAGGTTAAGTGGTGAGCTACGATGACGTCCGTATGCCATAGAAGTTGGAGTTGAGAGCTGCATGAGATGTGGACCATGTAGGTCGTAGTTGATCGCATAGGCCGTAATTGTGAGTTGTGGATTATGTAAGCTATAGTTGGTCATGTAGGCTGTAACAGGAAGTTGTGATAACATTCATAGAGCCGCAAAGACCGGATTTGGGAGCTGCATGAGCTATAATCCACATAGATCATAGTTTGTCACATTGGATGTAGAAAGGAGTTGTAATAAGTTTGTATTTCATTAAAGATCGGATTTGAGAGTTGCATTGGCTATGAGACATAGATCTTAGTTGGTCACATAGGCCGTAGTAGTGAGCTGTGATAACACCATAGGCTGCGAAAGGTTGGAGTTGAGAGTTGCATGAGTTATGAGTCATATAAGTCGTAGCTGGTCACATAAGACGTAGTAGTGAGCTATAAAAATGCTTATAAGCCATAGATTTTAGGATTGAGAGCTACATGAGTGTGAATCACGTAGGCCATAATCGGCCATATAGAGAGTTGCAGGGATCTATAATAATGTCTGTAGGTTGTAGAGGTCAGAGTTGGGAGCTACATGAGTTGAGGACCACATAGGTCGTAGTTGGTCATATAGGTCGTAGTGGGTCATATAGGTTATAGTTGGTGACATAGGTAATGAAGGGAAGCTATAATAATGTCCGTAGATCGTGGAGGCCAGAGTCAGATGCTACATGAGTTGCGGACCACCTAAGCTGTAGTTGGTCACATATGCATTAGCAACGAGCTGTAATAATGTTTGTAGCTCGTAGAGACCCGAGTTGGAAGCTACATGAGTTGTGGACCACGTAGGTCATAGTTGGTCATATAGATCAAAGTTAGTCACATAGGCAATAGCGGGGAGATAATGACGAGTTGTTATAACATCCATAGGCTACAAAGATTGGAGTTGAGAGTTGCATGAGTTATGAGTGCGAACCATTAAGCCATAGTTGGTCGCATAGGCGGTAGCGGGGAGCTGTAATAATGTTTGTAGGTCGGGTGAGGCCAGAGTTGGAAGCTACATGAATTGTGAACCGGGTAGGTCATAGTTGGTCACATAGATTGTAGCGGAGAGCTGTAATAATATCTATGGTCGTAGAGGCCGAAGTTAGGAGTTGTATGCGTAGTGGACTACATAGGTCGTAGTTGGTCACATATGTTGTAGTGGTTAAATGTGAGTAGAGAACTTTAAAAGTCTGAATTAAGTCATTGTATTTTGAGTACGGCGATTGTAAGCATTATTGTGAGGTGTGTTGTTACACTGTTTTCAAGGTATGTCGTCGCACTTTCTTTGAGATGCGTCTTTGCACCTATGTTGGTTGTGTCATTTGATCATATTTAGGGTGTGTTGTTACACATTTTACGGGTGCATCATTTTACCATTTTTGGGGTGCGTCATTACACTGTTTTCAGGGTGCGCGTTACACCATTTTCAGGGTGCGTCATTACACCTTCTTCGGGTAGCATTGTTGCACCATATCATGAGGGGTGTATTATTGCACCGTATTTGGGGGGCTTTGTTACACCATTTTCAGGGTGTATCATCTTACCATTTTTGTGGTGTGTCGTTGCACGATATTCATGGTGTGTTGTCGTCACACCATATTCAAGACGATGCACTGCTCTGTTGGGTGTTTCATTACTCTAATGTACATCATGCCTCAACAAAAAGATTCATTGCAATGAGCAGGGGGCAAGCAATGGTGGTCGTAGTTGCCAACTAGCGGGGGCCGATAGCTGCGGAGCGAGAAGCATTCATAGTGTCATTAGTCCAGAGCCGCACTAAACTTTCAACTCCTTCGCCCGCATGGCCCCCATGTTAATTAGGTAAGTACCAAGTACCTTCTTCTTTTTTGCTCCTTTTCCTTATGCACGACACTCTGAATTAGAGTTATTAGAGCATTTAATATTAATGGGCAAATAAAAAAATTGATTCATAAAATGAATTTATGCAGAATTGCAAATGATTTAATTTGTATGCCAAAAGATTCGTTATTGTTGGATTCATAAAAATGTAATCTATTTAATCACAAATGACAAAACATGGATTTGAAGCAACTTGAGGGGGCTTAATTAAATACCAATTCTACTAAAAAAAGGAATTTATAGGCAAATGGATTGCCTTTTCCTACAAAGTCAAAGACATCTATATAAAATCATTATGTGTACATTAACAGGTTTGAGTAGGTTTGAACTTGATAAAATTGTCTCAAAGTTCACATTTTCTACACATGCAATTTAGTGTCACACATGATATAAATTGTGCGGCAATAATCTTATTGTAAGAGTCTTCATGACAAATAAATAAAAATATATTTATATTTTATTGCAATGAATTTTATACTCCTAAAATAAAGGTAGTGTAACTCACTTTTAAGAGGAATGATCATGAGAAGAAAAAATGTGAGAGATGAAAAACAAAAGAGATCAAGAGAGAAAGAGAGTTGGCTAGAGAGATAAAGGCGGCGGCTGCGAGCGAAGAAGAGAGTAAAGAGTGAGCACGTGAAGTGCTAGCATATGAGCATGCACGACGTCGAGCCTTAGTAATTCGAGTTCCGTGTCTGGACTAATTTTGGAAAAAGGGAAGAATTTCTTAGAGCTCGTTTTTTCTCCTTTTTTTTCTTTAAATTTATGTAAGATTATAGGAATTAGTTAAGAAATTTTAAATAAAGAAAATTTACGAGCTTTATGACTTTACATTCTTTTTCTTCGAGTTACTTGGATAAACCCAAATTTTAGTTAATATAAGCCTTTATAAAGAAAAGATTTATATTGATTAAAGAAAGGGTTAATATTTTGAACTATAAGTTTTCTAAAGATAATTAATTATAACATATAAAGTACTTAACATGTTAATATTGATAAAGGATTAAGCAATGTTTGTAATATATTTTGGGCCTTTACAAATCATGCATGGAGACGGCGTAACATAATGGAAGATTTAGAAATTTAGAGAAGAAAAAAGAAAAATAAAATAAAAATTTAGAACTAAGCCGAGCTTAATCTCGATTTATTTATGACCCTAAGCATGACTTTATCACAAACATTTTCTTATATAACTTAATCTCCCCCACCATTACAATTTAAATCATACATTTCTATCTTAATGATTCCCACTTAACTCCACGCATACACCACTCAATAGAAGAACAAATGTTGAGACAAGGAGGACAAAAGCGAAAACAAACTACCAACCTCTAGGACCCACACCAATTGAAATATGGAAGGCAATGGATGAGGATGGTGTCCCCATCCTAATTAATAAATATCATAGTTATCAAAGCATCATATTAAATCAAATTACATCCACATGAATACATTAGAAAGATATTATGAGGCCAGACTTACTATTTTAACCTTTATGAGGTATTCTTCAGGAATTCCTTAACAAAGCCAACTTCATAATTACCAGGCCAGAAAAATCATGATGAAATCTTACAACCATGTTGTAGTTGAACAAATATTACAACATTTCTAAAACCACAGAAACATACTGGCATCAGTAGAAGGAGATCACTGAAACTTATAGTATTTATCAACTGCTACAAGGACTTCCCAGGTGCAACTAAGCCCCTTAGGAATGACAACAAGATCTCCGGCTCCAAACTCTACACCCTCTGATATCCCCTTTATGTCAGCTCTAACTTTCCCCTTGAGAAAATAACATATTTCCTCTGCATCAAATTTCAGATAGTATTTTCCTGGAGGGCAGCCCCATCTAAAGATAGAAATTTGTAAGAAGAAGAAGAAACAAAGGTTGGATATGGAAGGAGGAGGAGGCTTACTTTGGCCATGATTTCGTCCTGAGCTCTGATAACCGCGAAGGAGACGGATTCCTTTCTACTTGAATGGTGAGGAAGGGAGAATCATGGCTTGAGCCCGTAGTCATGGAGGAGAAGTTATCAAGTTTTATTGAAGCTTTTCATATTTGGATTCTGGTGGTTAATATAGCAGAGAAATGAGAGTGGGTGCTGCAATGGATTTTGTCAAACGATGCAAAGCAAAGATTCTGTTGAATTTTTGTAAAAATAAAAAGAAAATTTCTCTAGAGATTATGTTGTATTTTCATGTTAGAAATATATCATAAATCAATTATCTTATAGTTTTGGATTGGTTTATGTCTCCTACTACTGAAATAAGCATGTCATTTGTTTGAAGAAAATCAAAAAGGAATAAGTTGAGAAATTTTAGTTCTGAAATAGTAAAAAATCTTGTTTGGTGGCCATCTCATCTTGTCCATTACATCTACATAGCTGCTCAAGTCATTATATATCTACTTATTGAACTTTAGTTTTATTTGTTTTCTTATTTGAGCCATACTTCAAACACTTTTTAACACAGGAAAAAAAATTTAATTTATCCAAAAATGTATTTTGAAGATTATTCTCCAACAGCTTTATGAAGAGTGGGTGAACAAATTATCCCTTGTGATATTTAATATCTTCATCATCAAATACTTAGAAAGGCACTGCATATATGTGATATCTACTTGGAATCACATGCATGGTATTTCCATATCTTATTTCATAGAAGTATTTTGAATATGCTAATTGATATTATTATCTTATTAGATAAAACATGTACATGTAATAAAAGCTTTAGCTATTATTGATACGCCTTCGACAAATTTCAATCATTCGATGCAAATCTCGAGGCATGATACAAAGCTTGAGATAATTTTTTTAGCAATAAAAATGAAAACTTCGATTAAAAGTCATAAAAAGTTCTAATTTTAGCAAACATACAATCAAATTTACCAGATCGACGAGACGGATTCAACAATATCAAAATTGGTTCAATTTGACTAAACAAAAATCTCCAATCAAGTCACTAAACCACTTTTTGATGATTTTTCAGACGTAATTGGAAGGTCAAACAGATTCTGATATGTCATGTCAATAGTCAAATCAAGCTTCTCAACAAAATTAATCCAATGTGCTCATGATCGTTCAATTCTAACATTATTAAAAGACTCAAATGTACATCAAATGTCGCCCAATTAAAAAGATCTCACCAGGTCGTTCAATCAAGAGTCGTCTGGATTCCTTCTTTATTTAAAATTTGGACTCTATAAATAGAGCCCTGACAATCTCATGTGAGGGAGTTGGACCTTGGGCATGAGGAAGACCATAACTTCTAGAAGATGGAGTTGCAACCCAACACCCGTCACCGAAGAATTGACCAACTCCGGCCTCTGCCCTCTTCGATACCCGCCGCCGCTTCAAGATGTCACCGGCTCCGGCCAACTGTGGCCGCCACAGCCTTTGGACAAATTAGTTTGGCATCGCCTCCGACCACTGTCACGTTCCACAATCGTCGCTTCCTAGTGCCATCATCACCTTCGACCGACACCGCCTCTTGCTGATGCAAGCTGTCTTCTGTAGCAGCTACCGCGGGTCGTTGTTGCCTTCGACCAACTCCAATCGCCACCCGTCGAACACCGTGGATTATAATCGGTCGCCGACCGCCCACTATAGTGGGATAACAAGCTCTTCTACACACAAACATTGTAATATGAGAAACTTTGTAACCTTTTTCCGCCTATGAAACAAGGAGCTATACTTCTAATCGCCATATCAAAATATTTAAGTTGGGCAATGCCCCGTGATTTCTTTTCTTTTTGGGCTTCCCACTAAAAATCTTATAGTGTTCCTTTTGATTATCGTCATTCATTATGATAAATTTCGTACAACGCTAAGATGATTGTTCAGTGCCTTACCGTTGATAATTTTCTAGCACGCATCAATTGTATTATTAATTACATATTTTTCATGCAACCTAATTAGAGACTAATTAAAACTAAAACATTATATTATACTTAATTATTACATGTACTGAAAACTAGATAGCTTTTTAACAAATAACAACCATCACTTGATTTAACTAATTAGCGGCCTTGCATAATTGATCGTTGGACTAACCAAGTTTAGCCTAGCTAAATTTGTTACTGTTAGCACTCTTTGAATATATATATATATGGTCGTAGAGGCC
>NW_018164444.1:67340513-67370524 GCF_001263595.1 Phalaenopsis equestris | reverse complement strand
TATATATATATATATATATATGCATCTAACAATTAAGCTTTGATATTAAATTATATAACATTTAATATCTCAATTAAGTCAGAATATATGCGTAAATAAGTTATATACTTCGTTTTAAAAAATAAATATTAATAATTTTTTTGATGTAATATAATGATTTAAATATTAAATGAGTAAATATTTAAATTTAGATATTAAATATAGAATTAAGTAAGAATTGTTTAGTATGTTTATAAATCTACCTTTTATTTATTATTTTATTTTTGATTTCTATAAATTCACACTTTAGCTTTCTAAGAAGCATAATTTGCTCATTTGGCTCATTTCATACCTCCAATTGGTCATGGATAGGTTATTTCGTTATAAAGCATAAAATGGTCAATCCTCTCTAGTGAAACATAATTTGCCATTTGGACTAAATGGGCTCGCCAAGCAGTCTACCGAGCCCAGTACCATAGTCAGGTTTCGGCTCATTCCTAATCAGGCTCAATCCCAATTCAATAAAATCAAACTCAACAGGATACCCAAGCCTTCCTTTTAGTATCGGGGAGCCCTAAATGAGCCCAAGTCATTCTGGTTGCACCAAAGCTCACTAATTGGTGCCTAATTAGTCAACTTAATATACATATATATTAAAATTGATTTCAAATCCTAATCAAATTAGCATGTTAAGAGGACAACGTGACATGCACTACAACCAAAATAGAGGGTATGTGGATGAGGTACACTACTATAACTTAGGAAGATTCATTCATACATATCACCGATCAATTCTAATGTATTTACATATCTACCACCTAAACTACTATTTTTACTTTCATACCACCTTACTTACGCACGAAAATGTATATTTCACATTTTAAAATTAAAAAGATAAAATTTGTTGGTGTGATATGAAAGATTTGGGTAGTATAATCGTAAAAAGTAAAGTTTAGGCATTATATATGTAAAAAATACGTAAAAATGTGGTAGATATGTCTCCTTGCCATGAAAATGGTGCAAACTCTTTGAATTAAAACGCACTTTCCAGAGCGATTACTGCGTGCGGATAGCACACGCAATAATTAGACAACTTTTCAGTGCTATTGACAAACGGATAACAATTAGATACTCTCGTGAAGCAATTACGGCACAGAGATATCATTTTATAGAGAAACCTTTCAGTTATTAGTCCACTGAAATTTTTGATATAAAAATAACATAAATGTTCTTTTCATTATTGACACTACAATACAAAGTTAATATGAGATTCTATATTAATACAAAATTAATATGAAACCTAAAATGACAAGATAATAAATCAGCTTTATTTCATTGAATAAGCCAATATTTTTATTGAGTTGTCTAATAAATGAATATCATTTCTTAAGAGAATTATTCATATAAAAACAACATATTTAAGGGGTCATATTCTGACTCCAGAGTATTGTTGTTGTTTAATGAATCCACATCAATAATAGGAGCAAGAATATCTGAGTAGTCAAATAAATCTCTATTATTAACCGCAGCCTGCAAGTGAGAACATATAAGTAATTAGAAAATTCAGGTTGGTATAATTGTAAAACATGTAAGTTTGAATTTTTTTAATATTTGTAAAATACTTTTTATTTGCACAATTTTTTTATATGTTAAATATATGTTAAATAAAAAATTGATAAAAAATAATAATTGGCAATGCTTTTTAAAATATGCATGGTTATAGCTTGCAGACAAAAAATCATAATTTTTGTTTAACTTCACCTAAAAAACACCAACCATATAATTATAAACTTTATAATTTCAATATAATAATGATGAAATTTCATTCAAAAAATTTAAAATAAAAAATGATGAAATGACATTTACCTTAGTATTCTCATTATTATCATGACAGTTGGTGTTAGTTATAATTATCTCTTGATCTAAATTTTCGAACTTTGCGAACCTTCCTCTAACACGTGGTCTGCTATCTGCTATAGTTTTCCGACATCGGTACTGCAATGAAGTTGATAATCAATTTCTATATGTTAAAAAAAAAAAGAGCAATTATCTCACAATAAAAAATAAACTCTTTTAATTTATGCATGCATGTGATACTCTATGTTAGAGTACAAAGTGTAAGAGAAGGTGATATATTTCAATGTGATTTTTATATAAAAATAGTATGTTTTGGATTTATTTATTAAGAGAATTTGATAGATATTTTTCTTTAAAATAACACAAATAGTGAAGTGGTAATATATATACCGTGATTTTCTTTTTGAAATTTCTCTTGCTTCTTTTATGTTTGTATCTATTGATCTTCTCATTCCTCTCTTCAATAGAGATACTCTTATTCTTGAGCATTGATGCTTCATGAGGAGTGATGTTTGATGCGAGTGAGAT
This sequence comes from Phalaenopsis equestris, assembly GCF_001263595.1. Classification (NCBI taxonomy): domain Eukaryota; kingdom Viridiplantae; phylum Streptophyta; class Magnoliopsida; order Asparagales; family Orchidaceae; genus Phalaenopsis; species Phalaenopsis equestris. The sequence goes on along the minus strand of NW_018164444.1, from coordinate 67,368,160 downwards.
TGAATTGTTACGTCCACCAAGTAACATATTATTGCATAGTTGTTGTTGTTGTTGTTGTTGTTGTTGTTGTTGTCGTGAATGACTATCTCCCAACAACTGTTTATGCACATGTAAATAAGTAAATATTAGCTTGCATTAGCCTTGGAATCATTCATATTTTGAGTGTGACAGATAATAATGTTCAGATGAATGCTAAAAGATTTTTTATAAATAGTAGATTAAAAATAATTGATATTAAAGGGATAATAGAAGTATTTATTGACCCCTAGTTTATGAAAACTAAAAATTATTCTAGTATGTACATAGGATAACTTTATAGTTCATGATAAAAGATTTTTCCAAATAAGATTCTTAAAATTATTGTCATTAAATATCTTAGATAACTTAAAAAATGATAACAATTTGTTTTATCACTTAGCATAATATTTCAATTTCATGTTGATTTAATTTTTTGATTCTCTTTATGATATTTCTGCGTATCTTTTTATTCTAAGTTTTTCATCTTTAAAATACCACATTTTTTCTCGTCATATTCACATTTTTATTTTTTATAGCCAAATTATTTATATATATTATATTATTTAGGCCTTAGTAAAAACTTGTACTAATGTGATGATTTTTCTAGCACTATAGTAACTTATTAAATTTTTTCTCTTAAATTATTAATCTTTGACTAACATATGTTGGTAGATTGGGGATAATTTGGTTGGATTTTGCATTCTATAAATTACTCTATAATATCATTTACAAGAAAAAAAAATTAAAGGAAAAAATTTAAGACATGCCATTAAAATATTTTAAATTTATAAAACTAAATTATTTTTAGCGGTCTTCTCAATAAGAATAATTTAATAAAAATTCTATTTTTTGCATGAAAAGAAATATTACCTGCGCATTAGTGGAGCCATAAGCCATCTGCCGAAAATATTTATACTGGTTATAAAGCCTCATTGTCGTATTTTTTTGATAATCAATATTTGACAGAGGCATTGATGGTAACATCGATGTTGACATGGGCATTGATATTGGGATTGACATAATATTATCTGGAAAGAAGGCCTGCACTTGACCTCCATTGACATCCTGGATGGATTGTGGTAAGCTTTGTTGAAAATGAGGTGAAAAAGTCACATTTACTATTGAGGCATTCAAGGAGTCAGAAGCCAAGGGGACTTCATTATGTGCATGATTGAGATTGACATTATCAAAGCATAAAGTGGCATTTGAGCTTTGTTTATCTTCTAAGAACTCGGGGATAGGTGAGTTGAGCAAGGCGTCCTGCAATTTTTTTTAAAATAGTAAATAAACCTTCAAAAAAGAACGATAACCAAAATATTATTAACAAAAATATGATAAATATATGTTCTCTTAATTTATAGTTCATAACAACTTTAAAATTAACACATTGTTTTTCAATGAATTCTTAATCAAGCATGTGAGTTATCTGAAGCTAAAGTACATTTACAACTTCTTGTATGATTTTAAACATAACTCAAGCACGAACATGAATTGATTTTATGTCAAGTTAATTTATTGATTTAATAATATATATTTTTGCTATGTGACATTCAATATGTAGACTCACAACACCAATTATTTTATTCCTTAAAACTCTTTAATGTACAACCTAATAAATTTGTAGAAATTTTATGTCTTTTATGAGATAGGAAAGAAAAGATTCATTTTGTGCATGTGTTGTAACAATAAGCAATAAGGAAAAAGCATAATATGATATTCTGATTAATTTTTTTATCATGACATGCATATCTTAAAAGCTCTACAATGAAATGAGCATAATGTAAACATTTTGTATATTTAATTTATGTAAAATAAAATGCATTGAATTTAAATTTCAAAAAATTTCTTTATGTTTATTTTTTATAAACATAATGTTTATAAAAATGAAAAATATAATGATTTAAAAAATAAAAAATTTGTATCGTCTACATATTTTTAATGTGTTGAATGAATATATCAATTGAGGATGGCTTTTTTACTATTTAGTTTCTCAAAATCACATTTGTAGTTGGATAAAATTTTCTTAATAATAAGTAAATATTGCTATTGCTATTAAATTTTTAAACAAAACAAAAAAAAAAAAAAAAATCTATTTTTACCAAAAAAAAGAATTGCTGCAATTGGCTAAAAAAAATACATTCTTTATGAGAAGTCGAAACAACTACACATAAAATGAAACACAAGATTCAACAAATCGAGTATATTAGACAATTTAAAATCTCGAATATAATGAACAAAATGACTCAAAATATTTGATTCAGGATAGATTTAACAACAATGTATTTCAAGTTTTGACAGATATAAAAATTTTAATTTTTAACAATCATAAAACCAAAAATTTTCATATCACCAAAAAAATATAAATAATTTTAAGAGTGAAATAAAAGATCTCATCATGGATGCATAGGTATAACGGTATAAATGCAAATATCAAAATTTAAATGTCTCGCATGCAAATGCATGTATAGTAATCCTATGGATGGTTTTATGCATTTAAATCTTAATTTCTAACATTAAAAAATATCATAAAAATTAAAAAAAAAGAATAAAAAAAAATCTGCATTGAATTACCAAATCTTCAAAATTAACTTGAGGTAAGTCATCCTCAATATTAAACTCGTAGTTTTGCATTATCAATGATCTCCTCTTAAATCCTAATCTGCAAGTGGTGATGAGAGCAGGTTACAGATGGTAAAAGTTAATTATATGAATGGCGGATGGAATGATAGGGAAGCTTGACAAAGAGAGGAGCACTAGCGAATTAAATAAGGAGGGGAAGTTGGTAAAAAATAGAAGCCTTGGCCGTCAGGCATTAAAAGGAGGAGTGAGTAACATGATCGTTGACATAAATAGCAATATATCACGTGGTCCTTTTTCTGGCCTCTCCTTGAGCAAGACTCATTCTTGAGGCCGGAGGAGCTCTCAAATTCTTCCATGCGGAAGTTCTGGTAAGTTTTTTGTTGAAAATGTAAAAGCTTAAATATAGGCGTTGAGTTAAACTTTGTACGATCATAAAAACCTTCTATAGAAACAGAATTATCCATCTTAAATAATGACAAGTTTAAAAATATAATTACACCCATTTAAATTTGACTAAAAGTAGAAATGTGCAGATAATTAAAAACTAATTTTACCATATCTAACAAAATGTGAGTTATAAATAATAACATGATATTATTTAGTCACGGTTTAAGAAATTGTGACTAAAAAAATAGTTTTAGAAGTAAATATTGATGATATTATCACACAAAAAATATAAAATATATAATAAAATAGTTTGTAAACTCCATAAAAAAATTTTAAGAAAATGCATCATATATAAAAAAAATCTTGAGAAAAATGACTCGATTGAAAATAAAAAAAAAATAGAGGGCCATTTTTCTAATTTTGATGTTTCACTTACAAGTTGTGACTCCTCACATATTCTTACTCCTATTACTGATGTTGATTCATTGAACAACAATACTCAGGAGTCAAAATAGGACTACTTAGACAACCTATTTTTTTGATTGATTTAATGAATAATTTCATGGGGCAATTGCATGCTCACCACCCAAAGCATGCTATTTATAAAAACCCCCCTCTATCATCCATTTTTCAAACTCTCGCTCAAATATCAAAATTTATCGTAAAATCCCACCCATATGTTTGATGTTCATGAAATCCAAATAGTTTGAAAGTCCAAGTGTAAATACATTAGTTTGGTAAGTCAACTATCAGATGGGTAATTTGTTAATATCAATGTTTCAGGTGGCTTGTATGTAATTGTCTTTCTATTTTATTTCATTTATTAGGCACTGCAGTGCAACTGATCAATTCTCATCGTGAACTCTAAAGCAATGATGAAGCATTCAATCCGAGAAATCACGCTCAGACATTTCTTATTTGGAGAGAAGATTCTACAGAAATTGCTGGTCAAACTTTTATGGAGAATTTCTATAAATAAATGGTGTCTGATGTTTAAGAATTAAATTGGTTATGTAGATTGAGAATTCTTATTAAAAGAAATAAATAGGTTGACTTATTCTCTCATCCTTTTTGGTTTTATATTGTTTGTGTATTGTAAAACCTCATGTTTGTTTTGTATTGTAGTTTTTATTAATAAAATTGAATTTTTTAGTCTAATGAAACAATTGTTCCATTGTTTTTCAAATAAACTTGAAACATCTCAAGTAAATCTCAATCATCTGAATTCCTTCTTTATTCACAGATTGGACCGTATAAATAGAGCCCTATCACCCTCATGAGAGCGGAGCTGGACCCTGGGCAAGTGGAAGACCATAACTTCTAGAAGATGGAGCTGCAACCTAGCATCCATCACCGAATATCGTACTTACTTCGGGCTCTACCCCCTTCGGTAGCCGCCGCCGCTTCCAGCCGCCGCCGCTTCCAGACGTCACTGCCACCGACTAACTCTAACCGCCAGTGTTTAGCCAAATTCGTTCATCGCCACCTCCGACCAAAGTCGCCTTCGACGACCGTCGCTTCCTGGCGCCACTGCCACCTCCAGTCGACGTTGCCTTTTGCCTATGCAAGCTGCCTTTTATAGTAGCTGCCTTAGGTTGTCGCCACTTCGACCAACTCCGACAGCCACGGCCGACCACCAGGGACCAACACTGGCCGTTGCCCGTGCCCTACAACGTGACAACAAGCTCTTTTGCGCACAGACATTGTAATACGAGAAACTGTGTAACTCTATTTCCCCTATGGGATAATGAGCTAACTTATAATCACCATAGTTAAATATTTCAACGAGGCAAGACCTAACAATTTTTTTTTTCTTTTTGGGTTTTCCACGTAAAAACTTATGGTATACCCATTTATTATCTTCTTCAATCTGAGTGTGTGATGGATTTCACACAACATTAAGATGATAGTGGAGTACTCTACCGCTGCAATTTCTTTAGCATGCATCAATTACATTATTAATTAAGTATTTTTATTCAACTTAATTATAGACAAATTAAGGTTAAAACATTATATTATACTTAATTTTAACATGTAATGAAACTAAAGAGATTTTAAACAAATAACAACCATCACTTCGTTCGAATAATTAGCAACCTTGCATAATTGATCGTCGGACTAACCAACTTTTGCCTAACTAAATTTGTTACTGTTAGCATGAGTTACACAACAGAGAGAGAGAGAGAGAGAGAGAGAGAGAGAGAGAGAGAGAGAGAGAGAGATATAAACTAATTACTAAACATATTTTAAGTTTGAGGTATTTATAAGCCAGCCACATAATTTTTATATATTTATGCATCTAGCATTTAAGCTTCGATATTAAATTATGTAACACTAAACATCACAATTAAGTCGAAATATATGCATGAATAAGTATATATACTTAACTTAAGAAAATAAATATTAATAATTTTTTTTGATGTAATTTAATGATTTAAATATTACATGAGTAAATATTTAAATTTAGATATTAAATATAGAAATATGTAAGAATTGTTTAGTATGTATGTAAATCTACCTTTTACTTATTATTTTATTTTGATTTCTATAAATTCACACTTTAGCTTTCTAAAAAGCACAATTAGGACCAAATGGGTTATTTTGAATACCTCCAATTGGTCATGGATGGGTTATTTTGAATTAAAGCTTACACTGGTCAAGCCTCTCTAGTATAACTACATTTGCCATTAGGACCAAATGGGCTTGCCAAGGAGTCTACCGAGCCCAATACCATAGTCAGGATTTGGCTCATTCCTAATCAGGCTCAAGCCCAATTCAATAGAAGAATAAATCAGTCTTATTTCATTTAATAAGCCATTATAATTATCGATATGCCTGCTAATGAATATCATTTCTTAAGAGAATTATTCATACTAAAAATACATATTTAAGGAGTCAATAATAGGAGCAAGAATATCTTAGTAGCCAAATAAATCTTTATCATTAACTGCAACCTGCAAGTGAGAACATACAAGTAATTAGAAAATTCGGGTTGGTATAAATGCAAAACATGAAAGTTAGAGTTTTTTTTTTTATATTTGTAAAATACTTTTTATTTGCACAAATTTTTAAAAAAACTTTTAGATTTTTTTAGTTAGTTTGATAAAAAAATAATAATTTGCAATGCTTTTTAAACAATGCAAGGTTATAGCATGCATCTATAGTAGTGATTTTACAGGACAAAAAATCACAATTTTTGTTTAACTTCACCTAAAAAACCCAACAAGATAATTATAAAATTCATAATTTTAAGATAATAAATGTCATTCAGAAAATTTAAAAACAAAAAAATGATGAAATGACATTTACCTCAATATTCTCGTTATTATCATGATTGTTAGTGTTAGTTATAATTATTTCTTGATTTAAATTTTTGAACTTTGCAAATCTTCCCCTAACACGTGGTCTGCTATCTGCTATAGTTTTACGACATCGGTACTGCAATGCAGTTGATAATCAATTTCTAGATGTTAGAAAAAAAAAAGAGCAATTATCTCACAATAAAAAATAAACTCTTTTAATTTATGCATGCATGTGATACTCTATGTTAGAGTACAAAGTGTAAGAGAAGGTGATATATTTCAATGTGATTTTTATATAAAAATAGTATGTTTTGGATTTATTTATTAAGAGAATTTGATAGATATTTTTCTTTAAAATAACACAAATAGTGAAGTGGTAATATATATACCGTGATTTTCTTTTTGAAATTTCTCTTGCTTCTTTTATGTTTGTATCTATTGATCTTCTCATTCCTCTCTTCAATAGAGATACTCTTATTCTTGAGCATTGATGCTTCATGAGGAGTGATGTTTGATGTGAATGAGATTGAATTGTTACGTCCACCAAATAGCAAATTATTGTGTTGTAGTAGGTTTTGTTGTTGTCGTGAATGGCTATCTCCCAAAAACTGTTTATGCACATGTAAATAAGTAAATGTTAGCTTGCGTTAGCCTTGTAATCATTCATATTTTGAGTGTGACAGATAATAATGTTAAGATGAATGTTAAAAGATTTTTTATTGTTGTGAATTCTTGCCCCACCAAACTTCAAGAGAAAATTCTAAAGAACTCCTGCGGCTCTTGATCACCAAGAACATCAAGAACCTGCAAAGCTTTAAAGAACTGGACAACCTTTCAGTCCTTGCAGAGCCTCCAAGAAACAAACACCTACCTGCAGGTTGCGATCTTGTTACCCTTTCTCTCGAAGAACCTGGGCTACCGAAAGAGGAGGGGAGAAACAGGGAAAAGAAAACTGCAGGAAGAAAATGCGACAAGGACACAAACACAATAACATAACAATTACATGGTTCGGTCAATAGACCTACATCCACAGAGGGAATCAACTATCAATCCACTTAAGCAAAGAAGAATTACAAGGCTTCCTTTTACATTGAGGAATGACCAATCCTCTTGATCTCTCACCCTCAAAACTACCTCGATGCAAGATCAAAGACTCCTCCCTCAATTATTGAAGCCTCTCCCTTTCTTCTTCTTCTTGGACAAATTTCCTTCCTCTTCTTGGTCTTCTTGGTCTTCTTGGTCTTCTTGGTCTTCTTGGTCTTCTTGGTCTTCTTGGTCTTCTTGGTCTTCTTGGTCTTCTTGGTCTTCTTTCTATCTTCCTCCTTGTAGTAGTCTCTCTTCTCTACAAGCGTGTCTTCTTCCCTTGTAGTAGACTCTCCCCCCTACAAGCCTATCTTCTCCCTTGTAGACTTATTCCCCCACTCCTACAAGTCTCTCCCTCATCTATTTATAAATAAATGAGGCCCCCCCAAATAGACCATAGAAGCTCACAAGGAAATCACAAGTATGTCATTACCATAATTAAAAGTCATATTATAACAATTCTCCACCTTGATTCTTAATTATAAAGCTTCATAATAGAGATTCCCTTCATCTGTCGCCACTGCACCCGCCGCAACTCTACATGCGACAAAACTTGCTATGTCAGTGTTTTGATCTGACTTGAAGTTCATAGTTTGAAATTTGATTTGTATATTTATTTTTTTAATTTCGTCCTATTTCAGCTTATATTTGGTCATGTCTTTCCATTTTTCTAGTAAGAGAATTATATATTTTACTTTTGTTTATGCGGTGCTGAAAAGCTCTAAATATTTTCTTATATATATCTATATATACATATATACATACATACATACATACCTTGATATATATCTTTTTTTTTCTAAATTTTACGTTTATAACACGAATTTCGAATCATGACAATCCCAATATAAATTTTGAGCAAGAAACGTCAAGCTTGAATTTTGTCATAAGTAATAATAAACACAAGTATTTGGCAAAGTGCCCTTGCTTAAAATTTAAATGATATAATTCCATTTTCTACTAAATTTATTCATACAAAATGTCATTAAATAATCCTTAATCTTAGATTATATAGAGAGCCGTGAATAATGAAACATTTATTGTGCATTGACATTAAATAATTCATATGCTTCCTTAAAACTTAATTGAAAAACATTATTTTAAGTGTAAAGTTGTTATGGATAATAGATGCAAGACAATATGTGTTTATTATAATTTTTATAATATTATGCTGATTATTCTTTTCTTGTGAATGTTTATATATATTCTTATTTCAAAAAAATGCAGAATGCTTTGCTCAATTTTCTTGAGTTTCTGAAAGATAACCAGAGATCATATCTTTTTCAGGATTTGATAATGTCAACCCCAATCATGCAAATAATGAAGGCCCATTGGCCTCTAACATTTTTTGCATGATGATTTTCTCAAAGATAATAAGAGATCAGATGTCTTTTCATGCTTTGATAATGTCAGCCCTAATCATGCAAATATTGAAGGCTCATTGGTCTCTAATTCTTTGAATATCTCGATAGAAAATGCGACATTTTTGTCTGATGAGTTTCTCAAAAATAACCAGAGCTCAAATGCATTTTCATGCTTTGATAATGTCAGCCCCAATCTTGCAAATAATGAAAGCTCATTGACCTCTAATTCTTTGAATGCCTCGATAAAAGTTGTGACATTTTTGTCTGATCATTTTCAACAAAATTTACAACAAACTATCTATGATGGTAATAAACAATATCTGACAAACATGCCATCAATAATCAATAAAAGGATCTCCAAATATAACAGTACACATTGGTGGTCAAGGGCAGTGCTTCTTTCTAGATGGCCAAAATTTCAATCTCACAGTCAATGCCAATGCCAACAACACCATTGATGTTTTTGCCAAAATTTGATTATCAAAGCATGACAACAAGACTTTATGAATATGTCAACAACACAACACCATTGATGATTTGGATATGAAAAATAAATATGTGAATATGTCAATAAAATGTATTATTTTAAAGATGAAAAACTTAAAATAAAAAAGGTAAGCAAGACTAACTGAAATATCATAATTAGAATTTAAAAAAAAATGTCAACATCAGAATGAAATAGTACACTAAATGATAGAACAAAACATTATTATTAATATTAAACTTAATTAAAACTTTTTAGGATGAACTATATAAAAGCTATCTTTGGTGTTTGTCATAATTATTTTTCAATCTTTACAAACTAAATATTTCTATTATATATTTAATATGAGTTGTTCTGTAATATAGTATTTTTTATTTTTTTTATTCAGCATTCACCTTAACATTATTATTTGTTACACTAAAATCTATAAAACATAGTTAACCCACTTAGCCCAATTAAAATAAAATAACAAAATATAAGTAAAAACTTGTTAAAAATGATTCAATTTTTTTTATTAGAGTTATCAGCTTGTTAAAGAAAAATACAAATGTCATATATTAGAGTAAATATTTATGTCTATTACTAAATTACAAAAAAAAGTGAATAGTACAAAGACTAACTCAAGATAGTATTTATTTGTTTTTATGTGCCTAAATAGGTGTTGAAAGACAGTCTTCAACATCAACAATAACAACAACAACAACAACAACAAAAACAACAATATCAACAACAATTGCCACTACACAATAATTATTTAGTTGGTGGGTGTAGCAGCTCAATCCCACTTGTATCTACATGACTTTTCATGAAGCATCAACTTTCAGGAATAAGAGTATTTCTATTGAAGAGAGGAATGAGAAGATCAGCAGATACAAACAAAAAAGAAGTAAAAGAAATCTCAATAGAAACATCCATGTATATTGTTACTTCACTAGTTGTATTATTTTAAAGATAATTACATGTCAAAATCCCTTAATAAATTTATCCAAAATATATTTTTTAATGTATAAACAACATTGAAACCTATCACCTCTTATTACATTTTGCATTCTAACTTAGATCATGCCACATTTATACAAATGCTAAAAGAGTATTTATTTTTATTACCATATAATTGGTCCTTTTTGACATTTAGAAAATGATTATTAATTATATTATAGTACGACTGTCGGAGAAATCTCGCAAATAGCAGACCACGCATTAGAGGGAGGTTTGCAAAGAATGATAGTGTGGCAGAGTTATCACGAACCAAGACTAACCATCATAATAATGAAGATAGTGAGGTAAATGACATTTCAACCCTTTCATTTTTTTTTTTTTTTTTTTTTTTTTGAAAGTTATTTCATCGATATTTGACTAAAATTATGAGTTTTATAATTATATTCTTGAAATTTATTGGGTAAAGTTAAATAAAAATCATGATATTTCCTAGTCGTATAAAATCGCTATTATGAACGCAAACCATAATTATGCATTGTTCAAAAAAGTATTGCAAAATATTATTTTTTATCAAATTTTTATATGGCATATATTTTATCAGAAGTAGGGCTGTCAAAAAGACTCGTTATTGGCGTACAGCTCGTGTTCGGCTCGTTCTCTAAGTTAACTAGCCGAACACGAACAACAAGAAAAAAATATTGGTTTGTTCGTGTTCGGCTTGTTTTGGCTCGATATATATATCTTTGATGAGTAATATTTAAAAAAAAAATTAATTGACTACAAGGCTACAAAGATTTATAATCAATTAAAGGTATTAATTAAGAAAATAGAATAAAAATTATTAAATTAGATTCAAATGATGTTTTAAATCTTATCTCAATCCTTAACATTTTATGGCTATCCGATTAGGGTTGTCAAAACGACTCTTTGTTCGTGAACGGCTCGTGTTCGGCTCGCTAAGCAAACACGCCGAACACGAACACACTTTTTGAGCTTGAAATATAAATGAGTCGAACACGAGCTGAGCTGAGCTTGGGCTCGCTCGTGTTCCGGTCGTTCACACCCATTCAGAAGCTACACTTTGGGCACTTTAATGCTTGTATAACAATGAGCTTTAATCATTACCTTCTTTAGAAACAGCACTAACTATCTATCTTAAATACTAACAAATTTAAAAATATAAGTACACCTTTTTAAATTTGACTAAAAATAAAAATGTTCCGATAATTAAAAAGTAATTATACCCATATCTATAAAAATGTGAATTATATACAATAACATGATGTCATTTAATCACGGTTCAAGAAATTGACTAACAAAAAATTTTTGAAGTAAATATTGTTCATATTGTCACACAAAAATGTAAAATGTTTAATAAAATAGGTTATAAACTCAATAAAAAAATTTAAGAAAAGGCGTGTCACATATAAAAATAATCTTGTGAAAAATGATATAATTGAAAATAAAATAAAAAAGGGCTATTTTTCTAATTTGAATGTTTTCACTTGCAGGTTGCTACTAATGTTGGAGAGTTATGCTGCTCACAGATTCATACTCTTATTGCTGATGTTGATTCAACGAACAACAAATATGAGCTATTTATAAATCAACCCCCCTCTTTCTTCCATTTACCACTTTCATACATTTTTGAAACTCTCACTCAAATATTGAAATTCATGGTAAAACCCAAACTCATGTTCTTCATGTTTATCAAATTCTAAATTGTTTGATCGTGACAAGCGTAAATACATTGATTTGATAGTTAAAAAAAAAATCAACTGATAGTATATTGATTGTAAGATTAAATAAATTACTTGATGTTAGCTTCAAGGCAAAAATTAAATGAAGGTGATGGAGGTGTGATGTTGTTGCATCTTTGTCTCTTCTTTTTTTTTGTCTTGATTTTCCTAACTACTCATCCTCGATGAATTCTTGTCCTTAATATCTCAATTATTCTACTAGCATTATTGTTTTACTGTTCTACTGTTCTACCAACCCAATCAATTTTAAAGCCAACGCCTATCATAAATTCTTAAATTCTGTAGCAGTTTCATTCTACAAATGCCATTATCTCAATAATACGAGTGTACGATGCACTCTGCCAAAGTCAACAATTAACAGTGCCCATTAAATTCATTGTCATATTGGCTGCAGCATGGTTACAGTTAGCCTGTATGAACTTGTCGATGGAATATTGCAGTCAATGGAAAAGATGATGTCTTTTTTTACGTTTCTGTCATTTTCCCCTTGTCCTTGTCCTGTTAATTACTATATTACTATTATTATTATTATTATTATTTCCAACCTAGGTCCCAAAACAATACAATTATGAAGTTATGGTAATTATTATTAATTTACCCCTCTTCAAATATCACTTTGTCCTATGGTGTCATAGCCACTCCCACATTTTAAGAAAAATACTCAAAAAAATACAATAAATTTCTATCAAATATGCTCTAAGATTGATAACATACGATATCTAGTTGTTTGGTTTGCTGAAAAAATAATAATATAAAATAATGATGTAAGACTAAAATAATATATTTTGTTAATATATATATATGGTTTGAAATAAATTGAAAATAATATATTTCAAAATATAAGAAAGATTATTGACGGTTGACGTCCGATGACTGTAATCGACGATTGACTTTAGTGATTGACAATGATCGACAATTGGGGCGGTGTTGATTAGTTGTGACCTGCGTAGGCGGGTGGCTGCGGCGACCAACGTAAACAGAGTGCGATTGCGGAGGCATGACCGTCGGTAACAGAGACAAGCTGCGGTGGCCTACAATGATGGCGGGAAGGGCGACCGATAACATTTTACATTGATGAACGGCATGTTATGTAAAAAAATGGGAAAGCGTAGAAATTCACACAACAATTAAACACACAAGATTGTCGTGGTTCGACGTTAAATCGATTTTTCTACATCCATGATAAGGGAGATTTCACTGGCACTAAATGGAGAAAGAAAACACGACTTGGGGTTACAACTCAACACTTCTCAGTATACACCCATCATGAACCCTAAGTTTCTTTTATAGAGGAGGACTAGAGCATACAAGTAAAAAAAGGCAAAAGACAAAAATACTTCAAATTATAATAAAAGTAATATCATAAATACAATAATCTCCACCTCATCTCTTACTTCAATATAAGTAAGAGATGACCAAATGAGCTCCAAACTCCAATTTGGTTGCACTAAGTTGGTTGCCAACGTACCCCCCTCCTGAAAGGATCAAGTGTCGAGTAGCTCTTCAAAATGTTGGACTAGGTGGTCAATAGCGAGCTCGGATGTTTACCAAACTTCAAAAGTAGATAAACTTCTAAACTGGTAGAACCTTTGTGAGCATGTCCGTTGGATTCTTCTTCATATCTATCTTCTTCAACATAACATTGTCTTCTTCAATTAAGTCCTGAATAAAGCGTTACTTCACGTCGATGTATATGGTATGAGCATGATGAACTGGATTTGTGGCTAGGAATATTACACTCTGACTATCACAGAACACCGTCAGAGACTCCTGACCAACTCCCAAGTCAACCAGAGGCCTCCATATTGCTCCTTCATCGCCTGTGTGGTTGTCATGTACTCAGACTCTGTAGTACATAAAGACAGTAGTCTAAAAAAACTGATCTCCAACTAACCGGATCTCTTGTCAATGTGAATAAATAGCCAGTCATAGACTTTCAAGTATCCATATCACTTGCATAATCTGAATCAATATAACCTATACACGAAATTGCATTAGATAACTGCCTCTCAAACACCAAGCCAACACCAAATGTACCCTTTACATCCTGTCAATGACTCCTTCCTTGTTCATGTTTAAACCTGCTCACAACACCAACTGCTTGTGCAATGTCTAGTCTAATACAAACCATGATGCAGTGCATATCTTTCCTCTCATTGTCATTTTTATAACACTGATATGAACTCAATTGAAAGTTTGATGCAATGGGTATACTCACCACCTTGCTTGAGTCTTCAACTTCAATTTTACATTTCGAGCGTAAGCTCCTTGGGAGAGCCAAACCTTTCCAGTTTAATTGTCCCTAAGAATATTCATTTCAAGAATTTTGCGAGCATCACCCAACTTATTCATTTCGAAATGTTTGGATAGTTGAATCTTATCTTATCATCTCAATCTGACTAGCAAATGAAATTAACATATCATCAAAATATAGAAGCAAGTAAGGAAACTCGCCATTCGCCAACTTTTTAAAATATGCACAATGATCATATTAGCTCCTCGTGTACTCTTATCGTCTCATGAGCTAATCAAATTTTTATACCACTGACGTGGTGACTTCTTTAACCCATAGAAAGGCTTGTCTGGTTTGTAAACCAAATCTTTTGGTGCTCCATATACAGGCGGCTCCACATATAAATCTCCTTCTGTAATTCTCCGTGTTGGAATGCGATCTTCACATCAAGCTATTCCACGATCAGACCGTACATTACTACAAGTACTAAGAGAACACATATTGAGGGATGTTTGACCACCGGGGAGAACAACTCAACATAATCAATTCCTTCTGATCACACAGAGCCTTTTGCCTTTAATCTTGCTATATACTGCACATCAGCTTCATGAGATCATTCATTCTTTGCAAACACATGTTGGTTTTTTTTTTTTATAAATGAAAATAATTTTAATTTTGAAAAAGTAAGACCAAACAAATCTCATAGATTTTATTGTTTGAAAAACTGACCACGATATTACAAGTAGTATTTCATCTTGAAAGCTGAGAATATCACTCGATAATGATCTCAATTATTCAAACCAAGAAATTTATAATAATTATTTGGTTTGCAAAATTTCTAACATATCATTCCTCTACCTAATATGAAGATTAGATGAAATTTAGATTATTTGAATTACTAATTTTTCTATAGGTGTGAGCCCCTATAGTTAGTTATATCTTTAGCAACTGAAATCACATAAGACAACTCTTGATTAAGATTGGGGGTTTGGTTTTCAAGGACTCAAAGTTTAGTTTACATGATTGTTCATTGGAAAATCAAGTGGAATGGGCAAAATGTGGAACAATTATTTTTAGAATTTAAGGAAGTAAAAGGTAGGGGATGTCAAAGATTTTGAGGAGAACCTCGATAACTTCTCAAAATATCCTACTACTTTGTTTTACACTTTGGAAATGACGTTATTTGATGTTTACTCTTACATTTATTTTAAATATAACACTCACGTTGCGTGGCATACGATTAATGTAGATAATTTAAGAAGATAGGAGGATTTACGTCGTACCGAACGAACAATCTCGAGATCCTAAAATGAGTTAGGACTTATATCACACGACACACAATCATGCCAAAGCCTAAAAGATAGGAGAATTACGTCATACCGAATGCTAGAAGAACAACCTTGAAGTTCTAGAGGTTTATGTTGAAAACAATGAAGAAGTGTTATATTTAAAATAATGAAGAAGTGTAGAAATTCACACAACAACAATCAAACACAAAATATTTATGTGGTTCGGTATTAAATATATTCGTCTACGTCCACGGGGAGGGAGATTCCACTAGCACCGAATGAGGAGAAAGAAAAAAATAGCTTGAGATTACAACTTAAGATTTCTCACCATACACCCATCATGAAACCCAAGTCTCTTTTATAGAGGAGAACTAGATCATACAAGTAAATAAAATTAAAAGACAAAAAACCCCATAATTATAATAAAAGTAAATAATGTTCAACACAACACAGTGTTGACTTCATCAAATTAGTTGAATTCTAAGGTCAACCAAAATGAATTAAATATGTAAATTTCAAATTCATTCATATTTTTATTGTATTTATAATTTCTTATAACAAACATTTTATTTCCTAAAATTCCTGCAAAAAAAAAATTTACAATATCCTCCTATTTCTTCCAACCAAACAAATCCCTCCAAATACACTTTCTCAATTCAAAGCATTTCCCATAATGATTTTATGCATATAATCTTTTTTTAGAAAAGTTGAGGCCACACTCAACTAAACTGATTCCCACTCCCATAACACTAATCACCATCATAGCGCTCTTAATTATTCCTCAACCCAATCTAACAAAATCCAATCTCATCTTAACCGTTGGAATATTCCTAACAATTAGCTTTAGGAGTCACATAATTAATACCTATATTTTATTTTTTATATATTTTTAAAATGTGGTGCTAAGAACAAAATATAAAGTTTAGCAGTTTATTGTAAATGTACAGGAATTGGGTACCATGTGAGTAAATGCCCCTCAGCTTAATTATTAACTATATATCTTAAATTTTAACAATATATAATTAATGCTAAAACCGTTAACTAATTTCCTTTTGTTCTCCACCACACGATCGCATTAACCCACCCCACCCACCATTTTAAACCGCAGCCCCTCAGTGCTCTAAGAAGTAAGGAGGAGGAAGAAGATGGGACTCGCAGTCAGCAAATGCTACACCAAACACATTGTTGAGCCAAGAGAGCTGAGAGCCAAAATCAGTATTTTAGAAGGGAGGTTAAGGGAGATAACAATGGAGAAGGAGCAGAACCAGCAATTATTCTCTTTGCAGAGAAAAAGACACAGGAAGGAGGTGGCGATGTTGAGGAGGAAGGTGGAGGAGGAAGAAGATACAGTCAGAAGATTGGAGGCGGCTGCGGCGGGGCTGCTCCACCACTGGTTCCGGCGCCGCCACAAGTAGAGAGAGATTACATGTTTGAACGCATGAGAGAGGAGCAAGCGAGGAAGGAGGCGGCCATGGAGAAGTGGAAACAGCTCTATTTGGCTATCAAGACTGAGCTTGATGAACTCATCCTGAGGACGAAGGAAGGTATTTTCCCCCCAAAAAAAAAATTTTCTTTTTTCAATCTGATCTTTATGATTGATAAAAGCCTGCTAATTTTATTAGTCTTTATAATCTTATGATTGTTAAAAACTAAACAGCTTATCTAAAATATGGATAGAAGTTCATTTATTCAGAATCAACTATTTTCCAAACGCACAAATCAAACAGTCAGACCGTTTATTTGGATCAACTGTTTATCGACAGCTTATCAGGATAAACAACTCATCTGAATAAACTGGATGCTGCTTCAAACAGACATTTAATGAAACAAAATTATTATATTTTCTTATATATAAAATTAGAACTTTTTTATCAACTAAATCCGTAAAATATTGTTTTAAGGATTATTGGCTGATTTTACATGATTAATTTTATTATTATTATTTAGGACATAATAAATTTATAAGATGCTCAATCTCACTGTCAAAACATTGGGTGAATAAAAATATTATTTTTAGGCATGCTCATAGGGTTGTTTTTAGTGAAGAATGGTAGCTTTGGATGCCAATGGAGGGTCTATATTTTAGAGAAAAAAATAATCTTATCCTATCACTTCATTATTTATTATTTATTATTATTATTATTTACTAAGAAAATAATTTCACAGCTTAAATAATTCTTGGGTTAAATTATGGTAAAATAATGTACTGAACACAGGTTGAGGATAAGACAATTCGAAGGACATTTACATACAAACCACTCAATTCTACATATTTACATATCTAATGACTGATTTTTTTAAATAACATTTATTGCCACCCAAGTATCTTCTATCACATAAAAAATATCACTATTTTAACCTTTTAAAAGTGATAGGCCTTTTCATACATGGATCGTATTGTATATATGGGTAAAAACTGAAGTTCAGGTGTTAGATATGTAAATACATAGGAATTGTGCGGTGCGTATGTAAATTGAAAAAAATTTGGTCATGATTAGGGCTGTCAAAAAAGCTTCTTGTTCGCGAACAACTCGTGTTTGGTTCGTCAATGAGTTCGTATTTGATTCGTTCGATAATCAAACGAGACGAACGTGAACAAATTTTTTTCATTCGGTCAGTTAAACGAACCAAACGCGAACAATGATCGTTTGTTCGTGTTTGAATTGTTATTGTTCGAAATATAAAATAAATTAAAATAAAATTATAATATATAATAAATTAATAATAATAATATATTAATATACTATATTAGTAATAGTATAATTAATATAATATATTATTTATATATATTAATATTAGAGATGTCAAACTGGCTCGCCGTTTATGAACAGCTCATGTTCGGCTCGTTCGTTAAGAAACGAACACGAACAATGACTTCATGAACAATTTCGAACACGAGCTTATTTCAAACAAATTAAATTTCAAACGAATCGAACATGAACACAAGCTCTGTTCGTTCGTGTTCGGTTCGTTTACCCCTCTAGTCGTGATAGATCTCAAAATTTTATTCATAGTTTAAGATATGAGAAATTAAAATTTTATGTTACAATCAGTTTAAAATAAATTCAAGAATGTTGAGATTTATTTTGATTAATATATATATAATCAAAATACTTTGAGCCTTTTTATCTTTTTCAAAGAATTATTTCGGAATATTGACGTGATAAAGTTGGAAGAAACTTGTAATTCTCTCTAGTTTGCAAGGTAAAATATTCGGGGCAAATTCACATGCATACCATACAATTGTTATATATTTACATATCAAACACCAAAATTTAATATATTTACATTTATAACACTATAAGCCTATGCATGCAAAATGTATATTTCACTTTTAAGAAGATGGTATTGGGGATATTTTTTATGTGATGTCAAATATTTGATTGTTACTCATGTAAATATCATTGTTTTAGGTGTTAGATATGTAAATACATATGAATTGTGTGGTATGGATGCAATTGCCCCTTTTCTTAACTTATAGAAAAAAAAAATGTAAATCTGAACTCTGTATTATAAAATAATTACATTCAAATCCAAGTAAAAAATTAAATTTCCCTACTAAACCTTAGGACATTAATATGGAAACAGTAAGATCCCCTAACTAACGGAAAATATTTGCGTGCATAAGACGTACGCAGCGCTGCGTACGTCCAGGGGTTATTCAGGGGGTATAGGGGGGTTATATCGAGGTTATACCCTTCTGTAACCTCCCTGTAACCTCCATGTAACCTATAAATGATTTTCGCGCTTCTATAGTTTTATAGGAACAAATAAGTTACACGGAAGTTACAGGGGGGTATTTTGATAGGAATCTTATGTACGTAAATATTTTCCCTTATTAACAACCTCAAATGGACTTAAAATGTAATTTGATATTCCTTTATGCAAAAATTGATGTACTGAATATATTACAGATGGCTCCAACTAAAACTAACATTAGAAGACATCAAACCTAATAATTTAGAACAAGTTATAACTATAAAAGCTCTTTTTAACCATCCAATTTTCCTCTGAGCATCACATGAAATGACCTATCAAACATTTAGTGGCATTGTCCTTTTCTTCAACCTCCTTAGTAATTTATGCATCCATTTACTCACCATGAGGACCACCATCACACAAATAAATCCTTCACCTTGTAGTGAGTGTGACTAAAGCTATGCTAGGTTTTAATAAAAATATGAAAAAATAAAATAAAATAAAAGATATAAAAAAATATAAATAAATAAAAATGAAAAAAAAAAAAATCTATCACATGTATTTGATTTAGAAATATTTTGAAAAATAAAGATAAATATTTTTATGAGCTGTGATTGTCATGTCATTGAATTGAGTCAATAGTAGCTATATAGTAGAAGCTAAATTTTTTTCTATTTTTGCTACTTTATTTAAAGAGGTATTACCCTTTTTTTATAATTTATATGTTGAGTAAAATAGATTTTTCATTTATTTAGGGCTTATTTAGAATCAGTTTAGTTTTTTTTTTTAATTTTTTTTATTTTTCTCATTTGTTTTTAAAAATATGTTTTCTTATTTTGTTCTTGTACATATTTTATTTTTTTCTAAGAAAAATTAAAAATTTTGAAAATATTCAAAATAATTTTTTTTTTGTTTAGAGTATTTTTAACTAAAACCTTGCATTAACTAAATAGTCAAATATATTTTATTTTAAATCAAAATATAAACAAAATAAAATAAGAAATAGAAATTAAAAAGTGATCCTAAATGGTCCCTAAGGTACTTATAAGGAAAAGCCTAGTTTTTATTTGGCATTTTGCATTTGTGAGAGGATAAGTGCTTGTTAGGGAACACTTTTATTATTTTTTTTTTTTACTTTTATTTTAAAGCTATGTTTATATGATTTTTGTTTATTTTTTTTTAAAGCAAACTAACATATTTTTAAAAAAAATTAAAAACATCTACAACTAAATATGTTATAACATACCAAATATATATATTTTTAAGTAAAAACATAAGCAAAACAAAATAAAAATCAAAATTGATCCAAAATGACCCCTAATTTTATCCTAAAATTTCAGAGCCCCTCTTCAAATTTATCTCAATAAAAAGCATAAAAAATGAATTTACATTTTCTTAATTATTTTCTTCTTATAATTTCTTTTAAATAAAAAATAACATTTTTTCTTTGTTTTTTTTTATAGGGGGTCAATTCTGTTGGGGATTTGAACAAGGAGCTATGATAGAAACTCTAAAGGTTGAGCTAAAAGCGAAGGAGGAGGCATTGCAAGTTCTTAGAACAAAGCTTGTAACCATGGAGAGAGAAGGGGAACGAAAAGAGAGGGAGCTTGATATAGTAAGGCAAAGCCTTAGAATACTAAGCAACACAAGAAGAAGTAGAGGAAGAAGGTATATGAAGAAATTTCCACACATATGAAGGCTTCATAGAAATGGAAAGTAATTTGCTTTGGGGAGAACAAATAGTATCATCACCCATGGAAAAGAGCACATAACTCCCGGTCTTGTTAGAAGATATTGAATAGTTTTATCATATTTAGTGATAGCAATAAAATTGTTGTTGGAACAAACTCGAAGAGATTGTTTAGTTTTAAGGGTGCAAACTCGATTTAAAGATAAGAATTTTAAATTTTCATCATTTTATAACCAATACGAAGCCAATGAGCTTATATGGCGAGCCATATATATACATACGTCTATGTACACGCATGTATGTCCGTGCTTACAAATAATTTTTCTTAAAAAATCTCAATATTTAAAATCCGGACTTGAGACCTTGTTAAAATGTTCATCAATTAATGTCTTTTTGAGGTTTGAATTTGATTTTAATGGTTAGCTTTATAGACATATGAACTATCCATCAGAAAAAAAAAATACTCAGTAGCCACCAACACAACATGTAAAACCTTGTTAATAAATTCATCATATAATTTTTTTTTTATTTTCATTATCAATAATTTTGTAGATTCATATGATGTGCTATTATAATAAGTTCTTAAAAAATTTAAATCATTCAACTGTTTACTATCGTGTAAATAGATTTCAATTTATCAGAAATAAATTTTAAATTATCAAATCTAATTGATCCTCTGTTGATGATTCAACTCACGATGGTAATTATTTAGTTAAATTTATAAGAGGGTGGTGAGACCTACAATGCTCTATTTTCGTTGAATGTTGGCCTTTAAAAGAAAAGCATAATACCAAGTTAAGTGTTTCCGAGATGAGAATGATTAGGTGGATGAGTGGCTTTACACTTAGAGACAAAATAGGAAATGAATATATCTGTAATAGGGTTGGTGTAGCTCCAATGACGGACAAAATTAGAGAGAGTCGTCTTAGATGGTTTGGTCACATTAAACATTGACCATCTGAGGATCCGATTAGGAGAATAGATGTTTTAAATTCGACTTATGTTGAGAAAGACAGAGGTAGAACTAGGAAGATTTAGGCTTATTGTATAAAATATAATCTTAATTTATTAGAACTAGATGAAAATATGACACTAAATAGGACGCAATAGAGAAAAAAGATTCATGTAGCCGACCCCACGAAGTGGGATTAAGGTTTTGCTGTTGTTTTATATAAAATAAATAAAAAAAGTATATTTTTCTCAAATTCACAACAAAAAAATGCCTCAACGCTGCTGCCAACATCGTCACCATAAAAAACCAACAAAGACATCAATATCCAACAAAAATGAGAAACTAAAACGATGAACACGAATTGGTAGAGATGGAGTGATGAAGGGGTAATAAAATCAGTAAGCAACGTGGAACGCGGGTCTAATTTGCGGTCCGCATTTTCCTTAAAACACACCATGACACAGTACTAAAGTAGCCCCAATCAACCTCAAACCGTGGCCCGAACGCAGCCCCAAACGAGGCCTTAGCCAATAAAAACAACTGAGTTCCAAGATTTGACTCAAACCCAAGCTAGAACTTGACTTGATCAAAAAAGAAAGGAAACAATAGACTTACCAGAAATGCAAAAGTTATGTACAGACATGATATCAACACATGTAAATTTTCATCATTGCATACCAAAAAATGGGCTAATTTATTTCAAACATGGAATCATATTGGCCAATACTGTTCAACTGAAATCAAACATATTACTATAATTATACTCATCAAGAGTGGCAGGACATGGAGGCATAAGATGTACAAAAGCTAGAGTAATGGCCCAATATTTTGGCCAATGATGAAACAAGACAAAATTCAGTTCATCATTACATGTCCAACATGTCAATAAGCAAAATATGACAACCAGAAATCTACAGATTTATTATAACCATCATCTATTAGAAATAAAATATTGGTAGAAAATTTCATGGCCTTTATCATATGATTACCTAACTCAAAAGACAAAATAATGATATTAGTCATTATTGATTGTTTCAAAATATATCTAATTTCTAGCCGTAAAATTATTTTTTACTGTTCTCTCCATTGCTATAATTTTTACCTCAAAAATTTGTAAATTGCATGGAATTCAAAATATAATAGCATTTATAAATATACCTGAACTTGACCAGGAAAATATTCGGGTTAACCCGAATCTAAATTTTTTCGAGTTAAGTTCTAGTCATATTAGCGTGTCGGATTAATTTTTAACACCACTAGCTTTCCTATTCTCAATTTTCTCCCCTCGAATGGCGTCCTATGTTCTTCATCTCTGGTTCGAGTCTTCCTAGCTGCTCCCAACTTTAAACTGAAATCTCCTATGAAAACTAAGAAAAAAATTACAGCACAGGGAAGTTATTTCATTTATGTTGCCACCCTGCTAGCTACAAAGTTTTATTTATAATTTTTCTTCAGTGTTGTTTACAGGTCTGTGGTAGATGCTTGATATGTTCTTTTATTATAACTACTTGCTTCTAAGTAACACTATGAAAAGATATGTCATCTCTTGAAAGTTTACGGTTATAATATCTATTACATTATATGTAGAAACAGCAGCAAGTCCTTCCCATTGGATCAAGATTTGTAGCTATGGTCTCTTATTTTATTTTGATTGAGTTTGGGTTGACCTCCCCTTATGAAAGCCCTAATTCTTTATTACAAGAGAGGTCTCCAAAGCTAGGGCACTAAACTTGTAGATTCGTGCAAAACTCTTGATAGGAGGCACAATCAATCTGATTTCTTTTGAACTCGCTATATTCTTCAATAAAATCAAGATTTTTATCTCGTACGATCACCAAATTGATGTGAAATTTCTACAAAAATACTTTATTATGTTTAAATTTAAAATAAACTTTAGTTCTTAGATATGCAAATAACTAAATATATAAGAATTATATATATATATATATATATATATGTGTGTGTGTGTGTGTAAATGTCCCATTTTTTTCGTAATTCGTTCCGCCAATTTCTTCTCTATTATTCCCCTTTTTCTTCCGCTTTGATCTGTTTACAGCCTTAATGTCTTTCAGAAGTTTCAGAATTGACGCCGGTCTGCGATTTACTGTTCGCGGCAGTGAATCTCCGTACCAGGCAAAGTTCCACTGCGATTTTATCTCTCGTAGCAAATATGCTTCTGCGGGATGAACCAAAACCCTTCCAAATCAAGAGCTAGAGCTTGGTAATCCCAGAATAGTCTCTGTTGCTTTTGTATTTCTTATTTTGGAAAATGAGTATTTCTATAGTGCGGAGGTTCTTTTGGTGTTGACATTGTAAGTTTATTTTCAATTGTTTCATCTTTAGCGGCTAAGTTTCAGATGTTACTTGTTTTTCTTTTGGCTCTGTTTAGTTTGAAGGAATTGGGAAAAATATAAATGCAATTTATTTTATAACTTTGTTTCTGGTTTCAGTGTTATTGATAGGAATGAGTTATAGCAAATATGTGAACAAATGCAAATTTTCAATCACAATTTAGTATTCATCATTGATGTGGCTGTATGATCCCTTCACATATGAGAACAACAATTCAATATCTCTTCAACCTGACACAAGGGGAAGGTACCTTTTTTCACTTATTTTTTATAAGCTAAAGAGGGGGTGCGAAATAAATTTCAGTTCAGTTCCTCCATTTTTTATCATCATGTCTTTTTATTCACTTTGTTGTTATTATTTCAAACGAAGCAGAACATTTGTGTTGTGTGCTTTGATGTAAGCAACTCATAGCTTAGGTTTATCACGCTCGTCTACTCTGCATCTCTTATATTTTGTATTTTTAGATTCTTATTCGCTCAAACCAGATTCCCCTTGGTGACTTGAAATGTTTTTGAAATTTTTGGGGAAAAAAATTGTTTGAAACGAAGTAACAAACTCAGTTGATTAAGATAGAGGGCTATCCATGACTTGAGATATGCGACACGACAAAAGTTAAATTGATAAGAATATTATTTCAAGGAACAATTACTAAAAGGAGAAATGCAAGCACTGTTTCTAGGAAACACACGAGTAAGCCACCAAACTTCAATTTTCATTGTATAAAACCAATGCTTTTTAAAGTTTATTTTCGTCTAAAAAATCATTACATATTTATAATATTTTCATTGCAATTTCATGTGATGAAAAAATGCATAAATTCCTTGTAAAGGAGGACCACTTTATTGATTCATGGATTTCCGACTTCATTCTTTGATTACTTAATTGCTTTGATTCTCCCCATTAATATATTGGGAACAAAATATGGTTGGATCTTGGATTTTAAATCATCATGTATATTTTTCTTTCTAGCACGGGAACCAATTACAATCAATTATTTGGGTTTGTGACATAGTTAAACAATAATGAAAAAAAAAAAGACTAAAACGATTAAAAATATAGCTTTTTTATGCAAGAAAAATTCATCCAGACCAATTTTGGAAGATGGAGTAGTTTTAATCTTTAATATATCTTCGTTCCATTTTATGGGGGGTCGGCATGGGGATGTGGGAGGGAGTTCTTGGTTTACTAAACTCACCAAAATTAAATTTGAGTGAGGAGAGGCTGGCCATAATTCATTCTTTTGAGGTTTTGTGCTTGATGATGAGCCTTGGTCTTGATGTAGTGCTTTGGTTTGAGATTTTATCCATGGTGCCGGTAGTACATCAACTCCATTGGATCTTTAAAAAAACTCTACACTGCAGTGTTAAAAATTTAAGTTATAATCCACCAAGTAGAAGCAAGTTACTCCAGGAATTTCTATTATCATCTAAGCGTCTTTTAACGTGGGTTGATTTTTTTCATTTGCTTGCCCAAAAGTGCTGGCAGTGCTCCTATTGCTACATGGAGCTCTTCTAAAATGTTGCCTTAAATGTCCAAGAGCTAAAATTTGGCTTATGCTTACTTTCTTGAATAAAAATATCTCTTTCTAATCTTTTGCATTTCCTCTAGCATTCCAAAGCCTGCTCTGACCTTCACATAATTTTTAAAGATCATTCACAGTATCTCGGCAAATCTTAGGTCCATCCTCACCTAATCTTGTTCCATTTCTCTTACCAGCCTTTAAATCCTTTGAAACTTGACCAAAAGCTCTAGATCATAACTAAATATACTAAGCTAGCTTTTTGCAATAATTTCTCATTATTTAATCACCCTTAATGTGAGGTTCTCCATTTTTTTCTCCTCTTCTTTTACCGTTTTGATGAAATTGCATAAAAGAAATACTTTCTCCTGTGTAATCTCTACTACTGGTATATTTCTTGCTTTTAATTTCTTATCTTTTGGATGCCTTGAGAAGGTTTATTGTATGTCGTTCACTTGTGTCTTATTTATTGATATAGTTTACATTTGATGGTACTTGCTCTAGAAGTTGACATTGGTCTGTGTAATCTGTACTACTGGTATCTTTCCTTGCTTTTAATTTCTTATCTTTTGGATGCCTTGAGAAGGTTTATTGTATGCCGTTCACTGGTGTCATATTTATTGAGATAGCTAACATTTGATGGTGCTTGCTCTAGAAGTTGACATTGGTCTGTGGGGGAGAATCACCATAACTCTCTCTCGCTCTCTCTCTCTCTCTCTCTCTCTGAGTTTTCTTTTGTTCTAGCACTCTTTTCCTTCCCTTATCCTCATGTAACTACATCAAAATATTTTTTTCTACTCATCTTATATGAAGCCTTGAATATCTTGCTTCCCCTTGGTTCTCCTGGTACTAACTCGAGTCTATCGATTATATTTTTTGTGTTATCATATAAAAATTATTTACTAATTAGAATGAAAATAGTTATGGTAGGAATAATCTCACTACACACACTTGTTTCATAGCATTTCCTCTCTCTTTTTGCCTAAATCTCGTAAAGTCTTCTAAAAGCAATGTGTTTCTCTCCCAAGTTTAATTTAACTCTCGAATGAAGAACTTTTGTAACCAAATATCTCAACTTGCTATAGAGGCTTAGGTCTCTTTCATCTTTCATGCATGTTGCCCCACTCATTGGAGCAAGGGGACCCATTTTTTGTGAAATTCTTCTCCCAGCATCAAGATGTCACCTACATTCATTGCAACCCATTTCCACATGAGATCCTTATGTAAGGCATTCCCTGAAAGTTTAATGGTCCTCAACTTGAAATACACAAAGGTACCTTTGACCCACTTGATCATGTGAATGATTTCGTGAATATTATTTCACATTACACCATTTTTATGCTCTTTGCCACCACTTTTAAAGTTGCTCCTCGTAGATGGTTCAAGTTCCCTCCTAAAAGAGCGCTCACTCTTTAAAAAATTCTTCTTACCTCTATTTCATTTCCTTGCTTCCAAGTTGGTCCTAAAAAACTCTATTTTTTTGCATGAAGCAAAAATGAAGAAGTAAATTAGACCATGTGACATCATTTACTTGAGGCATGTCGGCACTATTTTTGGTGTGGGGTTTGCCCGTAAGAAGCTGTCGGTCATCGGAATTGAAATCCCGTTGCCTGCTTCGGAAGGACGTTTTAAAAAATTTAGTTTTGAAAAAGATGAAGTCAAACTGACCCCATAATTTTCATAGTTTAGATGAAAGAGCGCTTCATCTCAAATCATGTATCTATCCCGAAGGATGAACGCAAGAATTGAGAGTGAGGCTCGATCAAATAAACTAAAGAAAGTTATGACATCCGTTTGGTCTGCGAAACCAATGTATTGGCCGACAAGTTCCCCTATTTAATATAAGGAATTAAATAGGGTTTATATTATGCTGGGTTCGAGAAAAGCTTCCTATAAGGGCAAGCCCCTATAGTTAATTACATCTTAGATAACTGAAATTACCTAAGAATACACTCGATAAAAATCAAGAAAAATTACCTTCAAAGAGTTCAAATGG
>NW_018164444.1:67339357-67339670 GCF_001263595.1 Phalaenopsis equestris | reverse complement strand
TTTTTTAACATGCAAGTGTTTTTTATGCAGTAAGCATACAAGAAAAGCAGCAGAAGGTACAAGAAAGACTGTAAAACGCTGTAAACTGTAAAAGTGTACCTGGCGAGTCTTCTCGTTCCACCACCTGAAACTCAAAATGCATGTCAGAGCATTTATGTATATAGAGCTGGAAAAGTAAAGTTTTGGAAACCTTCCAAACTCTATGTTGTGTATTGGGGGTCCTCAAATTTTAAGGATAATATTATTAAGCAAAACATATTAAGTTTAAAAGATCCCTAAGGTATTTACCAGATTAAGAGTAGGGAGCAGGTCC
>NW_018164444.1:67325667-67334034 GCF_001263595.1 Phalaenopsis equestris | reverse complement strand
TTTTGAATTTCTAATGGTGGGGTACCTCTTCTAATTTTCTAAGACTAGTCAATAGGAAAGTCCTATGGCTAGACCTAGGCTACTAAAGAAGTTTTCTAGACCTCAACCAAAAGTGAGGTCAACAAGGCACTCCTATGACCGACAGCGAAAATTTTTTCTCTCGAACCTGCAGTCACCCTAGAATTTTGTCCAGGGGATTTATTTTTTTTTTTCCAAAAGCCCATTGAATACCATAGAAGTGTTTCTCAAAATATCTTTAATTTTTTTAGTGTAAATGAAGGATTAAGTCAATTAAACCATGTGACATGATTTACTTGAGCCACTTCTGCAATCGACAGCGAAAATTGTTTTTTCCCAAAGCTGCAGTCACCCTAGGATTGTAGCCAGGGGATTTAAATTTTTTTTGCAAAAATCATTTGAAAAACATGGAAGTATTTCTCAAAAAACCTCTAAAATTTTTTTATGAAAAAGAATTAGATAGAGGATCCAAAACAACTTCTAGAATTGCCTCCTTTTTGTTGGCAAGAAATGATCTTCCATAGATCAATGTGTTAACTACTCGTCTACCCAGTCCATGTGGAAGTATCAAAACACAGGTTTCTCGTGAAAAGGGAGTTCTCAACAGATATAATTTGTTTATGAAAAACTCAAGAGAACTCACTCTAATGTTCCTAACCATTGAATCTTTCCCCCTCTCCTTCTTAACCGATCAGTAGCTACTATTATGCTTGTCATCCAGAAAAAAAGGAGTATTTTTGTTAGCCTGCACCAATGAATAGAGGTTTAAAGGAAAGAGATCAGTCAAAATTTTATTGTATCACGGCGAACAAACTCATTATTAGAAGATTATAGATCAATGAGACTGTCCTTGAGAAGCTAATTAGAGAAAACTATTTATTTGAGCTTTTGGCTATGCATTGGGAAGTTAAGAGGCCTATTGAGGAGTCACAACAACTCCGAATTACCTTAATTGTTCTAAAAAAGGTGCAATCTAGATAATTCGAACTCTATAGGCCATCACTAGGGTAGCAGACCATGATGTGCTCGCTTGCGCAATTTTAAAATATTGATCAAGTTTATCCTTCCTCTCCTTTTGCTTGTATTATTTCTTTCTCCGATTGTGATCTCCCTCCACGCCTAAACATCTGCGATGATGAGATCATAGTTACAACCTCTAGCCATTTTGAATTACTAAATATGTTGGCTGATACCAAAAGTTTATAAATATCTTATTCCTTGCGTTGGCCGAGAAGATGGGGTTTAACCCATATAATTTTCAGGCATTTGAGGGATCTTTTGTCTGTTTATATGGGGAAATATGTATGTCTCAAGGTTATGTAGTACGTGAGGTTGTGTGGGAAATTTGTGCACCTATGAGAACATGCAATTTGACTTATTGTTTGAGCTGCTTCTTACAATTACATTTTTAGATGTTTCCCCAACCTTTGTTTGCATTATGCCCACTTCATATTGTTATGCCTGTAAGTAGACCGGTCCCTACTGGACCAATCGAAAGCTATCCAACTGGCCCGCCACAACAGCTGGCGGGCTGATCTGATCCATGCAAAGAAGCCGAGCGGCAATTTACCATAGCAGAAGGAAGCCGAGTACAAGTGGGGTCAATGAGGAGCTTAATCACATACGCAAGGATGAGAAATTAAATGAGTTTGGGGGGAATGTTGGAAAGAAAAGTTTGAAATGTTGTGAGGGGATTCTATTAAGGGGAATAACCTAGTGTTTGTTTTATACATATTTTTGTTGGGTGATGTTTTTTTTCTCTGGTAGTGATTCTAACGATGTCTTGATTTGTGGGAGAGCCTTTCTACCTCTCAAAAACTTGATCATCATTGTATCTTGCTTGTTTTTCTTTGGTTTTTGTAAGAGCAACCTCGTTTGAATTTTCCATTTATCTATTTCTGTTTCACCATCGTTTGCTCGTTGATTTTGGTTCTGGAGCATATCAAATTGTATCAAAGCCTAGATCTTAGTGGGATGACAACAAAGAAAGTGGATGTGCTGGAATGAGAGATAGGGCAAATTAGATCGAGAATGAAAGAAAGGTGTGCCACCATGGAGAACAAGCTTCCTTCCATTGAAAATCGAATGGAGGATGAATTTGAGAGCATAGGGGAAATGCAGGAGATGATGAAAAACCCATGGATATGCAGTCCAAGATCATGTCAATCGCTTTGTTGCAAAACCTTACCAATGTTTGATCAGAGAATCTTTGGCTAGGTCAAAAGGGAGGGAGATTGAACGAGAAGGCAACGAGGAAGACATCATCTACCAACAAGAGTGCCCCCCTAGAATCCGAGAGGGATGGACCGAAAATTGGAGGAGAGATGGTGTAAGGGGCATGAAAGAGCACGATGGAGGAAGGAGGCAATCTGGAGTTGGGTATGCCTATGACCGAAAGATGGAGCTCCACCCTAGATACATGGGGGGAAATACTGGAGGAAGAGGAGGTATGGGTGGAGATGCACGCGTCAAAAATTTGAAGTTGCTAATCTTCAATGAGAGGATGCACATAGGTGGGTGTATCGGGTGGAGCGATACTTTGCAATTAATGGGTTAACTGAGGAAGAGAAGCTCATGGCAACGAGATTATGCTTGGAGGCAAATGCTTTAGCATGGTTTTAGTGGATGGAGGCCAGATATCCGATACACTCATGTGAGGAGTTTGAGGATTGCTTGTTGGAGCGTTTCCGAGTCATTCAGGGAGGAGAAATACAAGTGCAATTCTATGCTCTGACGCAGGAGAGAACAGTTATAGAATATCGGGAGAAGTTCGAGTTCTTATCAGGGAGATTGAGGGGTATTGTTGCAGCAGAACTGGAAGGGAACTTAAAGGGCCTAAAGCCCAACCTATGAGCAACCATCTGGCCCTTGCAGCCGCGTGGATTGAGGGAAATGGTGGAGCTCGCCCGAATGATGAAGGATAAGGAACAACTGAAAAAACCAGCAAGACGACAACACCAGAGGATTGATTATACAAGAGCACTTTGATAGCCACGTCATCGATGATCCAACAATATCATTTCAAAAAGAGACGCTGAATGAGAAGAATACAAGGACCCGTCTCGGGGGTAATTTCAAGCACCTCACAGATGCAGGAGTACAGGATAAAAGAGCAAAATAATTATGTTACCGTTGTGAAGAGAAATATGCCTCGGGCCACCGCTGTAATGAGTAGGCCTTTCAGATTGTTTTGGTTCACGAGGAGGATACATAGAATGCGGTATCAGGGAAGAACGCGGTGGAGGATGAGCATCTGCCTTTGGATGTGTCAAATGTGTTCCTCAAGTCAGTGGTGGGAACATTGATGGAGCTTAGGCTGAATGATCATGATTCTGGCATCCCCCACTCTAGGATGGACCGAAGCGAACATTGATGGGCTCTCTGTCTTACCAACGAGCCTGCTATTGGTATCATCATTCAGGATGAAGTGAGACTACTTATAGTGGCGAAAGGTTACAATTTCCTCCATTGGGACATCTCTCAGGTGGAAAGTGCGGCGGCTTAGCTCTTCACCCCCTTATCGAGGATTGGATGACTGAATGTTCGGGAATTATCATCAAGGGGGATAACAACAATGTCTTGGAGTACTTTCAACAAACTATGGAAAAGAAAATGTGGCAACAAAACTTCCCCAACAATGCAAATGTTGGCTTCTTGCTTAAATTCAAGTAAGTTTTGTTCAAATATACCAACAGAGACAATAACATATCAGCCCTTGAAGGTAACTTTGTTTTGTATAAGGAAACAGTTCAGTATCTTCTCTTTTTGATTTTACAGGAGGATAGGGCCCATTTTGTTAATGTCCAAGGGACATAGTTTTTTGTTCTTTTTCCTTTTTTTTTGGCTATGTTGTAAACCTTTTTATTTACTTTTAATGCAAAATGCACACCCTTCAAGAGGGAGCATGGACACGCTATTACATTAAAGGATGGTGTTCCCTTTATCAGTGTCAGACCATATAGACACCCCAGATTCAGAAGGATGAGATAGAAAAGATGACTTGAGAGATGCTTGGGACCGTAATTGTCAGGCCTAGTGTGAACATTTTTTCCAGTCTAGTCCTGTTGGCGAAGAAGAAAGATGGTAGTTGGAAATTCTGCATGGACTACCAGGCTTTAAACAAGGATGTGATTGACGAGTTATTAGATGAGCTTTATAGGGCAGTCATTTTCTCAAAAATTGATCTCAAGTCGGGATACCACCAAATCAGATGAGTCTAGCGGATGTGCACAAAATAACGTTCAGGACACATGAAAGATATTATGAGTTCTTGGTAATGTTGTTTGGCCTCACCAACGCCCCGACCACATTTCAGTTCCTCATGAATAGGGTTTTTCAACCTTACATTCAAAAATTTGTTCTGGTCTTCTTTGATGACATTCTGGTCCACAATCGTACAAAGACAGAGCATGTGGTGTACCTAAGGACGGTCTTGGAAACATTGAGGGAGAACCAGTTGTCTGCCAACCTGAAGAAGTGTTCCTTTGCACAGTTAAAGGTGGAGTATCTAGGGCATGTGGTGAACAGAATGGAGTAGCAGTGGACCGGTCCAAATTTGAGGCTACGGTGGATTGACCCTTACCAAAAAGTTTGAAGGAGTTGAGAGGATTTTTAGGTCTCACCGGCTACTAGCGAAAGTTTGTAAGAGGATATGTCATAATAGCATGGTCGTTGTTGGAGCAATTGAAGAAATACATTTTCAAATAGGGGTGAAGCAACAACACAAACATTTAAACATTTGAAGAGGGCCATGACCAACGTTTCGATATTAGCACCTTCAGATAGGGTTGTAAACGAGCCGAGCTTGAGTGAGCTGAGGCTTGGCTCGTGTTCGGCTCGTTCGAAATTGTTCGTGTTCTAATTCAGTACGTGTTTGAAATCGACTCGTGAACAGTGTGTTCGGTGTCAACTCGATTTAAATATTTGTGTTTGTGTTCGGCTCGAAATTGGCTCGTTAAAATTAAACTAAAAAAATAAATATAAAGTGCTGGATTCGAACCCGGACCAAATGAATACAAAAGAAGACGCATAACCACATTACCAAACGAGTAATTACGTTTTAAACTTAGATATAAATATATATAATATATTATTATATAAATAATTATATATAATTTTTATTTCAAGCTAAAACAAGTCGAACGCGAGCGAACAAAGAGTTGTTCGTGTTCGGCTCATTTATAATTCGAGCTTTAAAAACTTGTTCGTATTCGACTCATTTACTTAATGAACGAGCTGACAACGACTTTATATATGATTAAAAATACAAAAATTTGATACTGCTGCTAGAAGATTTAAATCCCCGGCAACAGTGCCAAAAACTTGACAGCGGTTATAAATTTGATAAAGATGTGTATAAAATGTTTAATAATTGCAAGTCACACTTATCAACGCAAGTATATGTATCGCTCAAGTAATACAGGGCTCTAATGGAGTCCTGGATATCGATCCCACAGGGAGTAATATTAGAGACAACGAACTAAGATTTAAAAAATCAATACTTAATCACAACAAAATAATTCAAATTGCATATTTGTCACTAATAGACAATTGAAATAAAAATGTCATTTTAATAAACTCTTAATTAACTAATTCTACTAATAAAGTTTCTAATGTGAAGTTCAATATATAAGAAAGCATCATTCTCATTGTCAAGAAGTTTAAGTGAATAAATAAATTAAATTAGTTCAAATTGTATTGTGTCAAATAGGAACATACATATTCTTTACTCTTTGGACCAGACATAAAGAACATTGACTAATCCTATGCTTGGTTACTAAATCTGCAGCTAGGCTGAGAGGATACCGGCTCTCACTTCTGAGCTCTCATGTTCCCCTCGCCTGAGGGCTAACATCTACACTTCAGCACCCAAACGATAGGACCGAATTGAGGATTTTAGTCAGTCACTCTAAAATCTCCAATTCTACGCTCGATAATTTTTGTTTCCCTATTTATTTGTACCCAACTTTCAAGGACTTTGATCTCCCTAAATCTTGGATGTAATCTTAACTTTAGTTGTAAAACTCAACATATTTTAACAAATCAATTAGTCAGATTAAAAGTAAATTAAGATTGAAGTGAAAAAATCATCACAACTTCTTTAACATTAGATACGACAAAACTTGGAATTTATATATAAAAGCAAAGTCATACAAATTTCAATAAGTAAATACAACTTATCTTTAATTCCTCCCCAAGCAAACTACTCGAAGTTCTTCTAAATTTCTTCCTTTCTTTACAGCACACAGAATTCTCCTTCGAAGCGGCAAGGAGGAAGAAATCTCTCACTTTCCTTTCACTCTTACAATCTCTCGAAGAATTCCTCACAATACTAACCACTCTCTACACTCTAATGAGCACCACAAACAACAAAGACTCAGCAGACCCCCGCAGGCACCCCCTTTTTCGACCTTCAAATGTTTCTTTTAAAGTTGTAGAAGAGTTCTCAAGAGTTGCCCAAACGTCTCTTCAAAAATCGTCCACATTCAATGCAACTGTTGAGAGAACCGACGTGCTCGCCGTCGGCGGCCTTGATGGCGCCGTCGGCAGCCTTTTAGAATATTTAATTATGGACTCTCGGGAAAAACCCGTCGTCGGCGGCGTCGAGCCTGCCATCGGCGCCTAAGATCAAATCTTCATATTTTGGTTTTTTTTGCTCCAAATTCGCTCGTTTTTGCATCTTTTTGCTCAAATGACCATAATTCAACATACCTGTAACAAAACATCAAAAATATATTTCTTTAAAGTGCAATATCATCAAAATCAGTATAAAATATGTATGAAAATCTCAACATATTTTCCTTTGAACACGAGCCGAACACGAGCTACTTAACAAGCCGAGTTCGAGCTGTTTGCGTACGAGCTTTTTTGACAGCCCTACTTCTAGATTTCAGCAAACCATTTGTGATGGAAGCATATGCATCAAGGTACGAGTTGGGAGCAGTGCTCATGCAGGACAAGCGGTCGATTGCCTACTTCAATCAAGTTCTTACGACCAGAGCGAGGCTAAAGTCAATATAAAAACGAGAATTGATGACTATTTTCTTAGCCATTCAAAAGTGTCGACCCTATCTATTTAAACGACATTTTCTGGTTATGACAAATCAGAGGAGTTTGAAGTATCTTCTAGAGCAGCGGATGGTGACTGAGGAGCATCAGAGATGACTATCTAAGCTAGATCCGGTACTCGCCAGGATTGGAGAACAAGACAACTGACGCAGTGTCGAGAATGATGGAGGAACCTCAACTGTCAGCCCTATTGGAACTAATGGTCCAAGATTGGGAAGCCTTGAGACAAGAGAGCGAACAAGATGAGGAGCTGAAGAGATAAGGGCTGAGTTACTACAGGATCCGAACAGTCATCCAAGCTATGCATTTAGGGAGTAGCAAGTGCTTCACCATTGGCAATTTGTGCTACCCAAGGCATCAGAATACTGTTGACCTCATTTTTGTGAGGTCTTAGTCTCCTACTCTTAGAACCTAGGATCTAGCCTTAGGAGTCCCTTGTTGACCATCCTAGCGGACTAGCAATGGAGCCCACCTCCCGTAGAACTTCAAGTCACTTCTTGACTCATTTTTGTGAAGAACTCGTATGAGTGGTTCCAAGCACTCAACTTCTAGTTGCAAGGGCTGAGGACCAACATGCAGAGTGCCTGAAAAAGAGTTCCTATAGGATCAAACAGCCTTAGGTGAACCCTTTGTGACTCGATTACTCGCGAATGTTGTAATTCACACAGTCACTGCACCACACACGACTTTGACTTGAATCGGCTCGCCCGTCAGCGAACTCGTCCGGACGACCTCGGATGACGAAACGGACCGCGTCGACGCGTCCGGAACGTCGATTTTAGCTAGAAGAGACACCCATATTGCTGTGGTTCCACACTCGCGCGAACTGCACGAAAATCGATGCACATTTTTTTTTATTAGCGGTGTGCGGGCCCGGACTCCGCCCAGGTCCGACCCGGGTTCGATTCAGGCTCGATATGGATTAAGCACGGGCTAATCAATTCAGCTCAGAAATTTCAAAATTCAAATTTTAAATTTCAAATTTAATCTTCCCCCCATAAAGCTTTTCCAATTAAGCTGGCTGCCTAAAAGGAAGTCTTTCAATTCCCCGCCAATGTAACGGCTCCTTGGATTAAATTCGCCCCGCTGCTATTCTAAAAGGAGGAGCGCCTTCTTCCTCGGCGGGTCTTCCTCCTCTGCCATTACCGAACGCCTGCTCCTGCTTCTGCTCGATCTCGCTCGACTCGACAGAGACCCTCGCCTCCTTGCTTGCACTCGACTGAAGACTCCCCGCTCGACAGAAACCTCGTCCGACACCTGCTCCGCTCGACACCTCCTCGC
>NW_018164444.1:67324337-67325505 GCF_001263595.1 Phalaenopsis equestris | reverse complement strand
GCGCCCCAAACCCCCGTCTCCCGCGCACTGAAGCCTCACATCCTGTCTCAGCTCTCGCCGTCTCCTGCACCGGAGTTCGCATACTCCCTGTGCCGAAGCTTCACTCGCCTCTTTCTCGCTCACGACAAATCCCGCACACCGCTTCTCATCTCTGCACCGTTTGCCCTTGCTCGACCCTGCCTTTCCCTCTCGATCCCGATCGCCTTAAACCATTGCTGTCCCAATAGCTCCAAATCGAAGCTCCCGTTCGCTTCCACTTGTTCTCTCCCGTCTCCCGCATATCCCGTCTCTGCGATCCCCGTCTCCCGCGCACCGAAGCCCCGTCTCCCGCGCACTGAAGCCTCACATCCTGTCTCAGCTCTCGCCGTCTCCTGCACCGGAGTTCGCATACTCCCTGTGCCGAAGCTTCGCTCGCCTCTTTCTCGCTCACGACAAATCCCGCACACCGCTTCTCATCTCTGCACCGTTTGCCCTCGCTCGACCCTGCCTTTCCCTCTCGATCCCGATCGCCTTAAACCATTGCTGTCCCAATTCGACATTAGCAAGGACGCAGTGACGAGATTGCAACAAACACAGAATCAAGGTGTCCCTTTATTTCCTCTTGATCGAAAAAGCTCTCCTAAAGGTATATCTTCTACCAAAATAAATTTCTGTATGAATTTCTTCTATTTATGAAAGCATGCTAGTGTTTGGTATTTCTAAAATAAAACGAATTGTGTATGCAGGAGATGCTTGTATGAAATATGATAGATTCCACTTGATTTTTGCTATTTTATTTCGATATTTGTGTGACATGTGTCTTAATAAATTCATTTGGACATTCATGCATTTACCTATCTTTTACAATACACATAAGCTTCAGTATTTGTATGTCTACTTGCTGAATTGAAATTTTCGGAATGACATATATGCTGTTTTAAGTCTTATAAACTTGTGGTCTTAGAAAAATAAAATGTTATTTTGTTTGTCTTGTATTTCTGTTGTTGGGAAGAGTTAAATATTGTCGTATTTGAGTCATATTGTTGCTGCTTGGAAGCACTAAATAGTATTGTTTTGGCTCTTCGATTTCACTGTTTTGGAGTTTCTACAAGTGTTGTTTGATCTTTCAAATTGTTGTTTGGGTTCCTGGGAAGCTATACAAGTGATGTTTAGGAGATATGTTAGGGAC
>NW_018164444.1:67323467-67324234 GCF_001263595.1 Phalaenopsis equestris | reverse complement strand
TTTTTTTTTTTTTTAATGTCGATTCACTTGTTATTTCCCCATTTGATTTGTTAGGTTTGAAAGTGGATCGACATTCTCTTTTCGTTGGTTTTGTTATTTTTGTTCAATGGTTAAGTCATAAAGACGGGGATTGATGATTTAACTAATTGGAAGATATAGAAAACCTTAAACCACTTTAAGCATAAGTTAAAGTGTAGGTTTCCTAGAACTTTAAGTGCACACCCTAGGTGAAAGTCTATCCACCTAGTCCTCAGTTAAGGCTTCCTACACTTTAGAAGCACAACCTAGGGGAGATTGCAAAATAGAATGGTTAAGTCAAAAAATGAGAGTTTCTGATTTAATTATTTGGAAGACACTTAAAAATATTTGAGAATTAGTTGGAAAACACTTAATTGAGGGTAAAACAACTTAAATCACTTTAAGCACAAGTTAAAGTGTAGACTTCTTAGAGTTTAAGGGTGAGATTTTATCTACCTAATTTTCAGTGTAGGCTTTCTAGAGTTTAAGTACACACCTTAGGTGAAAGTTCATCTACCTAATCTCTGCAGTATAACCTCCTAAGGTTTTAGGAACATACCCTAGGTAAGAGTTCATTCACCTAATCTTTAAAGGCACAATTAAACTTGGCACTTGACCCTGATTCATAAACTGATCAAAACACTAGACATGATGCACCGAGACGTGACCCGTGCTTCCTTAATTAAATCAACAGTGAAATTCCCTCAATGACTTAACCTACAATAAAACCCAATGCATCGGGATTTGAG
>NW_018164444.1:67303720-67321603 GCF_001263595.1 Phalaenopsis equestris | reverse complement strand
AAATCTCTTAGTTTGCAGGATTGGGTCTATCGCTGAGGTCTACACTTATCTCTCGGGAAGGTGTAGTATTCGCGGTATCAGACACGATTATGCAAACTATCAGACTAATGAGATCCATTTGGTCTCATTTTTCAAAAATTAAAACATACTACTTTTAAAACTCAAACTATATATCTTTTATACTTAAATTAAATCTCAAAAATTATTTTCATATATCATATTTTCAAATAAATCAATTAATCAAAAAAGTTGACCGACAAATACATGCCTACTTTATTATAGGTTTTTTACGACAGCGCAACTTGGGGACACTCAGGGGTACAAAAGACCTACAATCGTCTAGCGACAGAGTTTTATTAGGTAGGGATGCACAGAGACGTAGAGGACATGGTGGCAAAATATGATGTGTGTCAGAGGCACGAGTACTTGATCACAACACCGGGAGGGTTACTACAATCATTAGCATTATCGAGGAAGGTTTGAGAAGAAGTGAGAATGTATTTTATCGAGAGGTTGCCATGGTAAGAACTGTTCACGATGATCATGGTAGTCGTGGATCACCCAAGTAAGTATGCACATTTCATTCCTTTACGACATCTCTACACTATGGTATCAGTTATGGCGGTGTTTATCCGTGAAATGGTCTGTTTGCATAGAGTGTCAGAATTAATTATATGGGATAGGGACAAAGTGTTCCTCAACCACTTCTGGAAGTAGCTATTCAAGGGACAGTCCTTAAGAGAAGTACCGCATATCACTCTCAGGTTGATGGACAGACAGAGGTGGTCAGCATGAGCGTGGAGACATACTTGTGTTTTTTTTATATCTGATACACTGAAATTATGGGCCAAGTGGATTGTATGGTCTGAATCTTGATATAATAATTCGTTTCATACCGCAACACAGACCACCTCTTTTGAGATATTACATGGGCGAGATCTACCTCACTTATTATATTATGGGCATAGCGCTACATCTATATACAACGTCGATCAGTACTTGGGAGAGGGATAGAATACTAGCAGAGCTCAAGAGGTGTCTACTGAGAGCTCAACAAATCATGAAGATGAAAGCTGATGAACACAGGAAAGAGGTGCATTTTGAACCATGTGATATGTTCTAGTTGAAGCGGAGGTCCTACCAATAGTAGATATTGGCACGAAGGAGAAGTGAGAAACTTTCACTGAGATACTTTGGACTTTATGAGGTGATGACTCACATCAGGGTAGTGACATTCCATTTGAGGTTATCACCGTCATTTGCACTACTCCCGGTCTTTCATGGATCACAGCTGAGACGTGCGATTGGAGATCATACACCCTCGTCAATACTACTGTCGACGCTGACAGAGGACTTGGAGATGATT
Source organism: Phalaenopsis equestris (assembly GCF_001263595.1). Lineage (NCBI taxonomy): Eukaryota > Viridiplantae > Streptophyta > Magnoliopsida > Asparagales > Orchidaceae > Phalaenopsis > Phalaenopsis equestris. Next base: position 67,320,237 of record NW_018164444.1, on the reverse strand, counting down.
CATCAGCCGCTAGAGATCGAATAGTGCGCCAAAGAGTTGGTTAAATGGAAAGGACTGTCAGACTATGAAGCAACGTGGGAGTCTTACGAGGTGATTCACAAGCAATTTTCATCCCTTCACCTTGAGGACAATGTACTTCTTTGGGAGGGGAGTAGTGTTATGCCTGTAAGTAAATCCGTCTCTCCTGAACCTGTCAAGAGCTAGGAGGGCTGGTCTGATCCACGCGAAGAAGTCGAGCGACAATTTGTCGCAGCATAATGAAGCAGGGTGTAGGTGGGGTCCACGTAGGGCTTAATCACATATTCAAGGAGGAGAAATTAAAGGAGTTTGGAGGGAAAATTGGAATGGGATTATAATAAGGGGAATAATATAGGGTTTGTTTGTTTTATACATATTTTTGTTGGTTTTTGTTCTCTTTTTCTCTGGTAGTGTTCCTAGCAACGTTTAGGGTTGTAGGAGGGCCGATCTACCTCTCGAAATGTAAATCATCATTGTATCTTGCTCGTTTTCCTTTGTTTTTCATAAGAGCAACCCTCATTTGAGTTTTTTGTCTATCTATTTTTGTTTCGCCATCATTTCCTTGCTGATTTTGTTTCTGGAGCGTATCACATATCTTGTCATCAAGCTCCTACTGATGGCAATTTCATTTCAGTGTGAGGTGAACAACTTAAATCTTGAAGATGCCATTTGTCCATCACGAGAGAAAGTAAGTTGTCCTACTCCTACGATGCGAATCACCATGAGATTCGAGTTCCAAAATTGATGAATTTGAAGAAATCTCTAGGGATAATGAGAAAAAAACTCGAAAGAAATAAATAATTCTAAGGTACCTTTCATCCCCTTTATTCGTTTCTTACATTCTAACTTTAATTCCTTTGTCTGGAGATCGTTTGGGATGCTTGGATTGGGTATAAATATCACAAGAAATCAACTCAATGTCGGCCCCTTTAAGGTAGTCATCAAATAAAATAAGAGGAAGTTCTCCAAAGAAATTAAATTGCTATTAAGATGGAAACCTAGAAATAATTAAAGTCCAAGTTCATTAGAGAGGTTCACCACACTAACTGGCTATTTAATGTGGTAATGGTCAACAAAGCAAATGAAAAATAACAAATGTGTGTTGGCTTCACTTTACTCTTTAATGCTTGCTTAAAGAATTCTCATCCCTTTCTCAACATTGACATCATGGTCAATCATGTAGCGGACTTCCTGCTTTAAACTTCATGGGCGCTACTCGGGGTAATACCAAATCAAAGTGCATACCATCGCTAAAGAGAAAACATATTTCATCACAGATTAAGGCACTCTATATTACTAGTTCATTCTTTTTGACTTGGCAAAATGTAGCAGCAACTTATCATAGACTCTTGAATACGATTCCACCAAAAAAAGAAGCATAGAAATGCATGTCGATGTTATTTTGATCAAAATTCAAAGAGAGGGATAAAACATTACTGACTTGACTAAAGCCTTCCCCTCTTTCGACAAATACAATACAAAACTCAATCATTCTAAATATATGTTTAATGCCCATTCTAACAAATTACTGAGCTATGGGTGTGAATCCTGACAATGTCAAAGTTGTTTTGGAGATCTTGTCCCAAAAGTGTTTGAGAAAGCTGAAAGCTCATAGGTGAGCTTACCTGGTTCTGTCGTTTTATTTCCCGATTAATGAAAAAGCAGGATCCAATTTTTAAATCACTTTGAAACTGAAAACAATTTTATTAGGATGATGTCCTTCCAAGCTTTCAAAAAATACTTTACCGTTGCACCTATTTTTAGCATACCTTTGTCCTGAGAAGATTTATTCTTGTTCTTGGGAGTTGATGTAGCCGTGGTACATTCTGTTATGGTTCACAAATATAACCCATCAACCATTTCTGCAAGCCCTCTCGGAGCCAGAAGAAGTCTCTTAGCCCAATGAGGTTTGGATCATGCACACTGCTGGCACATCAAAACTCCTATCAAAAACATAATGTAGTAAAGACAGATAACATTATTATTTTAATGACGTGGACATAACAATTCCTAATTGTATACATGAGGCTGATAACTATAAACAAAGCCAAATTGTTCTGCAGCTTACATTGCTTCTTCAATCAGTAAATCTTTAAAAATCCTGATCGGTTGGCTTCCAACTATTTTTAGTTGCATAGTTGGCTAATCATAAATGGATTCAACGCATTTATTTGCAATTCCTTTGCTGTGTATGCTCATTGGTATTTTTATGAAAATATTTGTCATGGCCGCAACAATTCAACGACATCATGCACCTCAACAATTCAGTAGTGTTTTATCTTTCTAGCTTTTACTGTTCATTATAATAATACTTCTTTATCTACTATATAATTAATCATTTCCTTTCTTTTTAATTCCAATTTTATGCTGTATTTGTTATTAACTATAATCTCCAAGTTCCTGTTGAAGAACCTTTTTTCATATTAGTTTTGTCCCATCACTTCACTATGGTGTGTTCCTCTGCTTTCCTCCTGTTACCTATTTTCTTGAAAATTTATGGCAACAATACTATTTTCTGGCTTTCATAAAGTTCTGCAGATTTCTCCCAAAACTATACTGATTGCAACTGAAGATCATGATTTGTGTGGGAGATGCATTGTTTAGGAATGTTCATATGACATAATCGTAAGTGGTGATGGACAAATATTCTCTCAGTAAGCCTGTCGTACCTCTATAGCTCTTGGTTACTTAGAAGAAATGATTTCGAGAATTGAGAAATTATTGGTTACTTAAAGTGTTCAATTGTGTGCTGGAAAGGGATGTGAGGAGCCTCAAAAATTGAAATTGAATCTCTGTGTCTGAAATTTGAGTTTACCACACCTTCAGTTCAAAGAATAGGAGTGAACAACCAACTTGAGATTATCTTTGTACAGGCGTTTGAGGCTCAAGAAGCTTTGAGAATTGTCGTGCCAACAAGAAATGTATATGTTCAGACATGAATCTGGATGCATTTTGGGTAAAAGATCTTTCAAATTCAAACTAAGGATCTTCTAAACTCTGATTTTCAACAAATTTATAGTTAAACTTAACATCTCGACAATACAAGTCCAATGACACTAAAAATAATCCAATTTGAGTTCAAATAAGCCAAGGCCAAACACTTGAACTGTTGTCATAGGTTATGGTGCACTAATTAGTCGCTCAAATGATCTAAAAAATTGGCATGTTTTTAATCAAATCGAACGGCTTGACGAAAAGAATCCAATAAGTCTAATATCATTCAATTTCAGGTCATTAAAGCACTTAAATGTTGGAAAATTTATTTGTGATCAAGGGAATCAATGTGGATCGTTCGATAGAGTGCTTTAGGAGGTTGGCTAAATTTACCAAAATATTTCTCTAAAAACTTATAATGGGTATTCATTCTTCATTCTAAGCGGAAAGAGTATGAGAACTGAGCTGACAACTAAATCAAAATTCTTGAAGAAAAATGCAGGCGAACGACCACTACCAAAAACTATTGTAGACAACTAAGGCTATTGCAGCCGCCAATTATAGCTTTTATCGTCAACTATGACTGTTGTAATCACCAACTGCAGTTCTTGTAGCCCAATTATTGTTGCTCTAACTGAGCAAATACTATATGTTGGTGATTGTAAGTTTTTGTAATCATCTTTTCTAATTTAGGAGAAAAGTAGACATCTGTATTTTCAATTTTCCAGTGTATTATTTTGACTTGATCAAACCCCATGGTATTTTCACTTTTTAGGTTTTTACACATAAAAAAATGGTGATCTCTTATATTTCTATTTATGTGTGTTCTAGAAAACTATGCTGAGCCAAGCTTAAGGTATCTTTGTCGTTGAGAATTTTCTTATAGGCAACAAGAATAATGATCTATTTGACCACTAAAGTGAACTTGAGGAAGTGTGGATGCAAAAGTCGAGTGATTTGGATCATGAGATTTGGATGCTCTCAATATTCTTGAGCTTTCTCAGAGCAACAATTATGTGCAAAAAATAAAATGACAAATCTGAGCTTTATATTTGGACTTAGTTAAAGATGATTTTGAATTGTCAAATAACATTTGATTCCTATTCAAAATGACCCAGTCATGGTTGTATCTACTTATTCCTTAAAAAATTACTTAGAATACAAAATTGCTGTACATGCATGGACTATTAGTTGAATTGACCTCAGACACTATGTCCAAGGAAGAGGCACTTGCTTTGGCAGGGGCGTTGGCTAGCTTTGCAGGTCCTCTTCTGAACCCAATGACTTCAGTAAAGGAACAAATTATATGGGGAAGATAGGGTTGACATCATGATCCTGATGACGACGGAGATTTCTTGAAGTATTGAATCAAAATAGATAACTTAATGTATATCTTAGAACACCCAAGATTAGTATTATTATTGGAGAAAATTGTCAAAACAGTCCTTGAACTTGTGTAGGGGATTATTTTAGTCTCAGAGTTTATAAAAGTGCCAAATCCCCACACTTTTTTTAATATGGGCCGAAATAGTTCCCATAGAGGACTATTTCGGCCCTAAGTAAACAAGCCTAGGATTAATTTGGCACTTTTAGAGACGGGGGCTAAAATGGCCCCATGTAAATAATCGGGCGATTATTTCGACACTTTACTCATTTTTATTATTGTTATTCCGTGTGATTGAGGCCATGCTGGTGCTAATAAACGCACCCGTGTCATCACTATCAGTGGCAGTCCTGGGGAATGAGCATTGGCCCCTCGGTGTTCCCCTGCTCCACCACCCATTCAATAAGACACCAACTTTCCTGTTGTTGTAGTAACTGCACAAAGAAAAAGATCACCTTCTCGATCGAACTAGACCTGAATTCCTTGACTTTGGTCCATGGAACTTGTTCCAAAACACACGCTATGGATTTTTCATTACCTGTTGAGATTCACACTTCTTTATTTTGGGATTTGAACCTATTGGATTTTGAATTCATGCTTTTGTCTTTTTTCTGAACCCAAGTTTCATGCCTGTTTTTTAACCCAATAAATCCATTCCACACATGATTTAATATATAACAGGTAACTTTAATGCTCAAAATTATAAGAGAATACTTAGTTTAATATGAGATTCAAATAAATTAAATGAATTAATGCTCTTTGTTGATTCGAGGAGTATTAAAGTGATAGTTGTGACTCCAGAAAACATAAACAAACTATAGCATTATAATAGGCTATGGTAAGTCAGACTTCAACATGACACGTGGCATGAAAAAAAAAATAAGGGAGTGTTGAACAATGAAACATCAGGAAGGTTATATAGATCAGAAATAAACAATTTGACCTTGATGATTCTCATGGATATTTTAATGGCCTGAAACATATAGCACAGTAAGCCGTGTCACGCAGATAGATCACACCATTCAGGAGCAGTGTCCCTTAACTTTCATATCTTTTTCTCGATTCTTCATTCGATTTAACTATATCATCTGCTGTACTTTTAAAGTTCAAAATATACTGATTTGTTCTTCATATTTATAATTAAATTCAAAAAAAAAAATTGAATAATTAAATAATTAAGTTTTATGTTTGTGGATTATTTAAGTTGTGAATTTGCTAACTAAGATTGAGTTATGATATGACATACAAAATAGATTCACATTTTGTGATACATTTTTATATCTATAAACAAGTGCTTGATTTCTAACTTAGAAATAATGCATTTCATTAAGAAATGTTTTCAATAAATTAATTTCTTGCAAAAAATTAAGGTACTTAAATCTGAATTAAATTAAGTGGGGGCGAATACATTATATCTGGACTAGTACATTTTTCAGTCTAGAATGTTATATATTTGATTGAAATAACTTATAGTTGAGCATGGTAAGGATGGGGAATCCAACGTTCACTGAGATGTGTTTTGTATTAATTTGCCTATTTAAATAGCAGTGCATCAAATTTTATAAAAATCCGTGTCATGAATTTTAATTGCATATAAAATATTTAAAACAATAAAAAAAAAAATAAAAAAAAAACGGTTCTATTCCCAAGTTCTTATGCAGCCACTTTGGATTCCTTGCTTTCAACAATTATTTAGTACGCATTAAATTCGCAAGAGTAGAATCTTTAGACTTTTTGCTCCAATAGAAGACCGAAAGAAGGTTTAGAAACTTGGGATCAAGAGCTAATGGAATTTGTTTAATTGTAGGAATTGGATGGTTAAGACAAGTAAAGCATTTTTTTATAAAAGACGAAATTCCAAGATTCATGAATGTGACTTCTGCAATATTTTATAAAATATGCTATATTTTCATGAATTCCATACTGCTCTGGATTCCAGAAGAAGGGTGATTCAACTTTCACGGTGGCCTGCTGGTTTAAAAAAAAATAAACATTGAACTCTTTGTTAGGCTTTGCTGAGAGAATTTGATAGATTTATACCTTGGTTGTCGTCTCACTGTTTCACATTCTTCTGCATGCTATTTTAAGTTTTAGAAAAGGTTTTCTTTAGATTTATGTTTTTATGATGCCTACAGATATAATATATTATGAACGTGAAATATTTTTGTTATTGAAAAATGTACAGGACGTGGACAAACACATGTCATAAATAATAAAATAAAATACATATAATGATGGTAAAGTTTGTTCTTCTAAAAAATAAATAATAAATACTATGAAATGGAATCTAAATGGATTAATTATTAAAGACATTTCAAAATTAAAAGCATCTGGATTCACAAAGTAGTCATATTTAAAAACTAATGTCGGCTAATATTGAGGCCATGTTTTAGGCATGTTTATTGTTTTAGATCTTTTTTATTTTCAATCAGGATGGTATATATTCTATTGATGGAAAAATTATGGCATAGTTATTATTTATATTATCTTTTTGTGGCATTGTTTAATAATTTTGATGAAAAGATATTAATCTCTTAAATTATTGTTTAAGTAATAGTATCAAAATGACTATGTTTACAAATATTGAAGAAATTTTTTTTTCCGAATAGGTATTGTGTAATCAATCGGCTATTGTAACTTTGATACGGCGCGGACCACCTCAATATGAAGATTTGTATTGGGTCAGGTCGTGACATCAAATAAGTTGGCAAGGCCAACCACTTAGTAATGAGTGCATGCACCATCTAATGAGTGTGTGCTGGTGTATAACTCTAGATGAGAGCTTTCATAGGGATAATTTGATGGCCCTCGAAGCCATCACAATGATGATGATGTAGCTATTATTATCTGTTCTTTTTTTATGTGCAGTGTGAAGCTCAGGTCATACACAAGGAAGATTGAACCAACCCAGTATAATTCCCTGAGATCAATCAGTTAAAGGGTCTTTGGACATTTGAGTTAGGTAATTTTGGTGCATTGGATTCATCATGACATAATGGTCCGTTTGGCAGTGTTTTCATGATATTTTGAGTTTGCTATGTCTCCTATTTAATATTTGAGCAAATTTAAGCATTAAATTATTTGGGTTATGTATCTTAGAATTTCATGAATTTTGCTTAGTTAGGTATGAATATTTGTGATCTCAATAATTATGCTTTAACTTTTAGATGCACCGCTTAAGTTAAACATATTTCTTGTTCCATGAATGCTCATTTTGTAAGTCATAGTTTAATTGAAAAATCTTAAGAGACCGCTCTTTGGGTGTCAATATCTCATTGGACCTGACTCAAGTCATTTCTTTTGATTATACATTTTTATTTATTTATTTATATGATGTGTTATAATTAGTTGTTGTGTGCTCTCAAAATTAACGACCGCTCTACGTGAAATCTATGAATTTTGTTTTTATTTTATTTTAAAGAGCTTTGGAGGGTCAATTTTTCAGAAGGTAGATTGAATAGTAAATAAGACACTATCCAGAGATTTCGCTCTCATTAGCGAGGACTTTTTGATATGGGGTTCGAGGTTTTTCATCGGCGCAAGTCCCTTTGGTTAATTACCTCTCTCGATAATGGGAGAACACTTTCAATTAAGACTAGTCATTAAGAATTGAGTATTCAACATATAATATCAGCAGACTAGGATTTTAAGTTGTAGAATTCACCACTTGAACCTTATAGTAGATGGTGGGGGAATGGAGGTGAAACCCGATCAAGATCTCATGGTTCCATCTTTACGGGTCGTTGTGGTCCTTGATCTACTTAGTCAGAGGAGGTAGTCTACTCAAATTGACAGAAGGATTCTTATCAGCAACATTGGTTACGTGGTCCAAGAGATCTTTGTAGATTTAGAGTGGATATTTTTCTAAGGGAATAAATTTAAGTTGACCTTAGCTAACAAAAGCCTTTATATCAATCAATTGTACTCAATTCACAAATTAAAGGGTAGAAAGTCGTTGGGGAACATAGGCTGCGATCGTGATCGTAATATAATGATGTCATTTGGCTGCAACCACTCGGTCAGAGGGCTCTGGCCATAACCGCTACTTTGTGGTGTCATTTGACAACATAACCACGTGAACAGAGGACTCAACCCACGTCCTTACTAACATGTAATTATTTTTTATTGTAAATATTGATACATTTGATATGACATTCACTCATTGTGAGTTGAAGTCAATAAGAAGTTTGTCACTCTCGATAAACTATTTCGAGGGTAGATGAAATTTACTTTTGGTTTTTTAAGTGGTTTATTTTAACTTACATATTGGTTGGTGATTTTGAAAAAAACTTGATTTTAAAGATTGACCCCTCCGGTTGAAATCTTCATATCAACACGGCCATCATCAAGTTTTGAACATTTTAAAGCTTTTATATTTGAAGGCGGAACATTTAGTTTTATTAATTTAGACTTGTAGGGTATGAGTCATGTCGACTCTTGTCCTTACAAGGAGGATTGGACTGGTTATTTGGACTTATAAATTTTTATTTGGACATTTATTTCAATATTACTAAACTCGTCAACTTCAGTACTTATGAGGAGGAGGATCGAACTAGTATGGTGATTTCGACTTGTAAACTCTTGTTTTAAGATTTGAACATTTATTTCAAAATTATTAGACTCGTCAACTCCAGTCCTTGTGAGAAGGAGGATACGACTAGCGGGGTGGGACTTACAACTTTATCTCTAGATAAGGCTGGTCGATTAGCCCAGCCCCATAACATTATCGAATGTCATATTTAAACATTTAATCTTTTGGTTTGAGAAAATGCGACCATTTAAATTCTTATTTTTTAATCATTTTAGCTTAAGCTCTTGGTAGCTCAAGCCATTTTATCTGAATATATATACATTACTACATATATGTTGACTTTGATCTTTTAAAATTGCCTTTTGTTCGCTAGCAAACACATTACGAATTTGGTGGCAAAATTGAAATTTTAATACTTTATTTTAACATTTAAAAATGACATTCATGTCTTAAACTTCTTAGCCCCAATTTATGATATTTGACATTTAATTCAATTTATTAGACCCTAAGTTCGACCCAAGCAAGCTTAGCGCCAATTTATTATGTTCCATATGAAAGTCAAGTTCAGCCCCCTGATATTTCATATTTGAGTTAAGCTCAGGACCCAATTTATAGAATATGGCATTAGATTTCAATTTAGGTTTAACCACTTGCGCTTAGCTTCAAATAAGGTTTAGCTCCCCAATTCTTTCACATTTTAGTCATTTGAAAATTTAAGTAATTCAAACTTTCAAATTCTTTTGGAAGTCTTAACAATCCAATTTCAAATATTATTATTTTTTTATTTTTTTTAAATTTAAATTATTTAATTTTTGGCCATTTTTAAAAGTTTACAATTTCCAAATCTTAAATTATTTTACAAGTCTAGGGTCACCAAAATTTTGGCAGCCTATCGACATTGTCACCGGTCAGTGGGCTGCATTGTGGTGTTTGTCTGCCCAACTGTTTATAAGATGCACTAGTCAATGTTATGAGACACTACGGCCAGAAAATATCTTCTAATCCACCGGTCTATGAGACACATTTGGGTCTTTACTTTTCCTGTATTTTCGGTCGGAAAAGATCTTCTAATCCGTCGGTCCATAAGTGCATCTTGGTCTTCATTTTTCCAGCATATTCAATTGGCACGACACTTAATGACTTCAAGACCAATCTCAGCGAGATCAGTAGCTTGCAATTCAACCTGGATACCATCCAATTCTCTCTTAAACCTGTCCTTTGAACTTGCATAAATCATCTTGCTCCTCACTCTAGATGTGTTGGGCGACTGTGCTATAAAGAAATTTTGCTTTTCTGGCAGTTCTCTTCAGTTACAAAGTCAAATTCATGGATTGCATATCTACATTCATGAGCACGAAGGCTAGCAATGAAATCCTCATAGTTCAAAGCAGGCTCACCCACTTTTACAAGAATGATTTGCTTCAGCTTCTCCTTAATCTTATAAGTTATGAATCGGTGGGTTCTCTTTGCCTTCAATGCAAGGAATTTCAGCTTACACTCATCATGCACAGCCATTCCTGATGCCACATTGGCCATTTTTACGGATAAAAGCCGAATTGGAGTGGAGATAGATCGTGGGAGAGAATTTAGGGCTCCACGGCTCCGTCAACGAGAGGAAGAAACTCTCTTCTCTCCTCTTGCACTGATAAAAGAGGCTTTGAAAGCATAGCGGCGATCATAAATACTCGTAGGGGAGACATGCCTTTCCCCCAATCTCACATTTCTTTTGTCCTCCAAATCAGACTTGTTTACCTACCATGCTTGGATTCCCTTGTTTCTGCAGCTCTTGCACCCGCTTTTGCTTTTTCAAATGAATCCTTGCTTGTGATATTGTAAACAATGATGGCCGCCACGACTCCTCTGTATTACATGAGTGCGAGTCTGTGATACCTTTCCTGCCCTGCGGTATGCCAGATCTAAAACTTCACCATGGCATCATTCAAAGCTAACGCCTGTGAAAAGAACGCCGCTCTGATCGTGGATTCCTGGAATTCGAGAAATTTCCCTTTGATGAAACATAACACGAGGCTGGATTTTTCGGCTCCCACGTTTCCAAGTAACATGAGCTTGGCATCAATGTTATTGTTGTTGGTGGTGGCCATGGTCACCTGTGAAGGGAGGAAAGCAACAAAAAGAGCTACCAATTTCCTGCCGGTGGGAGATAAAGTGACTGGAGGAAGATAGGGACAAGCGTCACTTTGCGAGCGATTCGAGCCGTTGGAGAGGAGAAATCGAGTGGTGCAGTCTTGCGTTCGGGTTTTACGGACAGGGGAACGAGAAGGAGTGACACTAGGAGGCAAGCATGCGGCTCTTGTATGCGGGTTAGGGAAGAGAGGGTGTCGATCACGATAGAGAGCATTGAACATTTAGGTTACACGGCTAGGGTTCGTGCAGAACGACGAGGGGGGTTGCGGCTTCGTGCCGGCTCGGCTTTTTGTGCAGCGAATTGTTCATATCTGGATTACTGCAGGGATTCCGAGCTTCAAAAGGGGGCTTCCTCGTGCGATTTGCCACACCGAGAGATGAGAGGTGAGAGGTGAGAGGTGAAACGAAGGAGTGAAGGAGAGCCTGCTATGGGTTCAGTCCCTTTGCGATTTTTATTTTGAGGCGGGACTTGGTGTGATTGTGTGGGAACAGTTACATGAGGCTTGAAATTTAAATTAATATTAATTAAGTTAATTGAATATAATTAAACTATTCATGATTTTATTTTATTTTTTTTACTTCAACAATTGTACAACTTGTTATAGATGGAGGTTACATTATCTGTTAGGGAGCACGTGATGAATCCTTTTGTTGAAATTGAAGAGATTACCTTTATGCTTTCATAAGAAATATGTGTCAAAGTCATAATGTAGGTGACATTATCATTTAGATTGCTGATGTCATATAAATGATGAGTAATTATTCTTTTTTAATTCTTTGAACTTTATACATCAGTAAATTCTTAAAGAATTTTTAGGCGTGTTGTTGAATCCATATGCTTGATTGAATAGTTTTCTCTCAATGAAATGCTCCATCCCCCTTTCTCCTTCCTCAAAGGAACTTAGTTTTTTTGGTCTTAATCATGAATTAGTTCTTGATTAATTTGCCGAGCTTGTCGGAGAATGCCTTGTTAAACAATTAGATAATTGAAACTTCAGTGATCCAATATGCATAGGGAGTTTATTGTTAATTTGCTGAGCATTGGACTTGAACTTTGTCACTGGACGGGCTTATTAAGCATGCAACTAAAAAAGAAGGTGCAACTTTTGTAGGCTTCTTTGAAGGATAAAAATTTTTATCTAAGAATAGCTAATTGCTTACATAGTGATAGCTGGTGTTAACAAATTGAGAGTAATAAATCCATCTTGAAGCCATTGAACCACCATATGATTATGACTCAAGGGATTCTTCTTAGGAGTGTCATCAAAACTTCCTGAGAACATGCATATCCACGAAGGATTTTTACCATTCACTATGATTGCCCAATTTTAGCCTTTCATGATAACTAGACTTCATAACTGAGAGTAAAATTGAGCCAACTAATGATTTTAACTAACTTGAAAGTCTTATGATTAGAGCTGTGCTTGATAATTATAATCCAATATGAAAGTCAAATTGAATCCTTAGGCATTTTAACCATCATTTGAGATTATTAGTTAGTGTTTTGCTCAAAAATCATAATGTATTATGGAACAAGGTGAATCAAATTCACGAAGGATCGATTGATTCCTTGCTCACATGCAAACCCTACTTGAAATTGCAGAAATCTAATTAACCTAGAGTTGACATTGTCTTTTTGAAGTTGAAGTTATAGCCTTGTACAATGTTGAATAGTTTAAGGGTTTGTAGAGGTTACAGAGACATGTAACCCCTAAAAGAATCTTATATCAATGCTGACATTCAACAGGCACTTGAAGTCAAGCGTTCTCGACATTGTTTCATGCAAAGATGAGTTTTCTTGATTGCTCTCTCAATTCACTTATGATAGCTTAAGAGCATTTATGGAGTTATGAGCTTGACTCAAATGGGGGTCCAAAATTTTCTTCTTTTTTGACTGATCTGCTATTTGCAACTCACCTCTAGTAGGGCCTTGTTAACTATATAGGTTGTATCTAATAATGAGGTGGCATGGGTGAAGTTACCAGTGAAGGAGCGATCATCAAGATTATTTGTACAGGCGTGAGCAAGATTGATGTCTTAAGTGATGGTACTGTACGAAGTGGTGTAAAAAACACCATTTGTTGTATTATTGATGAGCTTGTTTGAGGAGGAGCAAGTGTTGTAATTGAATACGGAGACAATAAGCTACCTAAAATTGAGTGAGTGACCTGATTGACCGTTAATTGTTAATGAAGCTGTTAGAGTGAGTGATGTGATCAGTTATGGACCAAGCTATGAAGTTATATGAGGACAAGCAATGCAACACATACTATAGAGGGGACATTGAGGCTGTTTGAAGTTATGTGACTTTATATTGATGAGCGAATATGATATTTACATCGTTAAATGATGATAGCAATTGACGCTTGCTATTAATTAACAACAATTGCCTTGTGCATTGATGGAAAGCACGCATCATCTGTTAACATGTTTTTTATTTGATGAGGGGAGGGTGTCACTCAACTACAATCACATATAGAATATTAATATGGTGATCATCCTTTCTCCATTCTGGCATGTGTTGCTCCCAATCACATCTAGTTATGGAGCAAGCTATGATGTAGGTCCTATGGACTGAACCACGTAAGTTCTCGGTATTCTTGTTTGCATTTCTTCTTGGCGGTTTTCTTCCTTTTACAGTTTTTGTTTTGCTGTCCTGCGGTTTCCCTTGCTGTCCTGCAGCAGATTTCAGTACAACTTCATTTAAAGTTGGGCATGAAAATGGTCATGAATGTTTTGATAGGGAGTATTAAAGGTTTCTAACATGTTATTGCTTTACAAAAGTAAGAATGTTTCCTAAATGGAACCAAACAGTTACATATAAGAAGTCAAATTGTTCAAATGATTGAATCTTTGTTGTTTTTGTTATTCACGATATCATAGACAACCAAGCAAGTAAAAAGAGAGTGTGACAAGATTTTCCTTTCGTAAAAAATCCTTTAGAGAAGAAAATTGTTCATGGGTCCTAACCCATTCAAACATCTTTTATTATTTGTTGAAATTTTGCTAAATATTGGTTTACCTTGAGTAATTAAAGTGAACTTAAGACGCCCTTTGGGAAATTAGAAATGGTGAGGTTAAAGGTGTGGAGGTAATTTTCACCTATGTCAATTGTTAATTTATGTGACAGTATGGACTACAATATAATCGAAGGTGGACATAATGCAATCTCGATTGAAAATGGCTTTAGTTCAAGTTTGTTGGATATTAGCTTGACGCAAATCTATTTAGAGATGACTATAATGTAGACCTTGTTATGAGGCCCCTTTGTTAGTGTTTTGGAGATGATTATTTTGATATAAGTGATGTTCTAATTTAGATTCTGATGCTATTGATGATTGTGACATAATCTATATTATGATGAAAGATGGGGGTGATGCAAGAAAGGTTGTGATGCAGGTTTTGATATAACTATCATAATACAAACGAAGTTGTAATATTGATTATAGGGAAGACAAATATGAAACAAGATTGTGACACATCTTAATGGAGGGACGATTACAAAATAAGCAAGGTTGTGATGTCATAGGTCTTAGAGACAATAGTTTTGACATAAACAAGGTTGCATGATATATCTTGAAAAAAATAGTTGGGGCATAGGTGTGGATTTTTGTAGGCCTTGAAAAAGATAAATATGGTAAAAGTTTTGAAGCAAATGCAATTAGGGTTAAATCAACTCGCAAGGCCTAGTTAGTAGTATGCCATTTATAAGCTGTCAAATTCGGTTATAACGGAGTTGAATTGAACTAGTTTTCAAGTCTTTTTAGAACACTATTAAATCGTAATTAAAAAATCTTAGTACACTATTAAATCATAATTGAGATTTTATTTTATTTATTTGATTTGATTTATGAGGTTGAATTGTTCTCTTTGGTTAAAATTAGTTTTTGACTATATGGATAGTATGTAAATTAGTTTCAAGATAGGGTACGATTATATTTAAATTTTAGTTTTATCCATGCAAATTTATTTTTATTAATAAAGACCATTAGTGTGTAATTCTTTACTATTAACTAATGATTGAATGAATACAAATTACTTGTTTCCAATTAATTACTATCTTGATCTAAGTTATGTATGCCATGCAATTTATATGCATGGAGTTTTCTTTCTTACCACTCCATCTTTTTGGGTGTTATAGCCAAGTTCAAGAATTTCATAGCCAAATTTGTGGATTTTGATCTGGATAGAAAAATGTTCACGGGAAATTTGTGTAACCATTTGATTTTAAGTGACTTCATATTGGGACGATGAATCATGTGGAGAGAAAAAACTCAAGGGTTCAATGAAAAACATTTGATTTTAATATATTTATTTTATATTTTTATTGAATATTGCAAAAAATTAAATATAATTTATTTCAAACTAAGTTTTGGGTTCCTAAAAGAACGAATTACATTTTAGGAGTTATTTCCCATTAATAATCCCAATGTTTAATTTTTAAAGATTTGATTTAACTTATCAATTGATATATATTAACTCAGCCTGATAAAAGAATATTTGAATTTCAAAGGAGGAAACTCTAGAAATATTTAACTCTGATTTCTTAAAATGCTCAAGTCACTATTCTGGTGGGAGTATACTTAATATCTTAAAGAGAATATTTATGCTCTAGTTGATTCACTTTTTAGTTTGCAGGATTTATGCTTCCTCAATAATAATAAATATCTCACAACCTAACATTTAAGGATATTTGCCTCCAACCTAATTCTATTTTAAGATTCATCATATATCAAAAGTTAAATCTAATATAATAAATAGGGCTTATAGAAGTTCATTTACTTGTTGGAAAGATGCTTAAGAATGGAGCCCATAATCACTAGGGGTCAAGATCCCTGACTATTTTGGTCTTACTCTTATCTTGTTGGATGGAGAAATCCAATTAACCATACTATTCACTTTGAAAATCATGTTGTTTAAGGCTCAATCCTTATGCAACATAAGCTATTGCATTAAAGATGTGGCTTGCAATCTTATTACTTGAGCAAGGCTATTTAACTTGCGATGTTTAGGATTTTATGGAAATGCCTATTGTGTGTATTTACTACATAATAGCCCGCGTTCCTTGTAAATATTTTACTTAAATTAGATTTTGTCAATAACCCGCATATGTATATCTAAGACGATTAGGCAAATGCTGACATACTATATCCGATTCAGATAATTCAGTAACTTTTTTTTAAAAATAAATTGAGAGGAAAATTCATGTTAGCTTTAATTTTTTTATCTGATAGGGTGGACTGTTGACCTCAATTTTCGTGAGGTCTAGTATTTCTCGTAGGAGTTAGGATCTAGCCTTAGGGGTCTTCCTGCGACTATCTTAGAACCTTAGAAGTGGTGCCCGCCTCGTTTTAGTTCGACCTATTTCCGTCCTCTTTTGGAGTTTCGCGTGTGCGGTATCGACTTCTAACACTTAGAAGGATGAAACCGACATGAGGAAACCCAAAATGGATTCCTATAGGACCTTCCCGAGCCTTAGGGTGGCCTTCTGCACAATTCGCACTC
>NW_018164444.1:67298676-67299164 GCF_001263595.1 Phalaenopsis equestris | reverse complement strand
TCCTGTTTCTACTTGCTACTGCTCTTCCTGTGTAGCATATTACTCCTGTTCCTACTTGCTACTGTTCTCCATGTACAGCATGTTACACTTGTCATGTTTCTACCTGCTATTGTCTTTCATGTACAACATGTTACACTTGTCATGTTTCTACCTGCTACTGTCTTTCATGTATAGTATGTTGTACTGCTTCTGTTTTCTGCCCACTACTATTTCACTTGCATGCTACTGTTCATTCTTGTATTGCACGCTCTACATTTTATAACTTTAAACATGTCTACCGTTTTTTACATAGAATGTTTAGAGGACTACAACCATAGGGCCGTTTGATTTGATACTACAACCGGACACTCTAGAAAACTTAAACTCGTCACGTCGAGGAGCTTGGAGCTAGCGCGGTGGGCAGCACGGCCATCTTCAACAACAGAACACGTCTTCCTCAGCAAAACCTTTCCTTTTCCTAGAAATTAAACAACAATCCATAGGTTTTC
>NW_018164444.1:67282131-67298241 GCF_001263595.1 Phalaenopsis equestris | reverse complement strand
AAAGTCCTATCCTTTTGACTTCTTTGAAGACATTATTCCCTGATTTTTATCGAGAGTTTTCTTAGGTGACTTCGGTCATTTAAGATGTAATTAACTATAGGGGCTTGCCCTTATAGGGAGCTTTTCCGAACCCAACTTAAAATAAACCCTATTTAATTCTTCTGTATTAAATAGGGGAACTTGTCGGCAAATAAAACGGTTTCGCAGACCAAACGGACGTCATATCTTTCTTAGTTTATTTGATCGAGCCTCATCCTCAAGTCTTGTGTTTATTCCTCGGGATAGATACATGATTTGAGGTAGAGTGATCTTTCATTTAAACTGTGAAAAATATGAGGTCAGTTTGATTTCATATTTTTCTAAAATTATATATATATACGTAAATTAAAAAGTCCTTCCGAAGCGTGCGACGAGATTTCAATTATGGCGACCGACAGCTTCTTACGGGCGACCCCCAAACATTAACTTTTCCCCCTTTTAAGCGCCGACATGGACATGTATAATTGATTTATTATAAAATTTAATCTTAATTGCTTAAAAGAAAAGAAATTATAGGC
The DNA here is from genome assembly GCF_001263595.1 of Phalaenopsis equestris. Taxonomy (NCBI): domain Eukaryota; kingdom Viridiplantae; phylum Streptophyta; class Magnoliopsida; order Asparagales; family Orchidaceae; genus Phalaenopsis; species Phalaenopsis equestris. The sequence goes on along the minus strand of NW_018164444.1, from coordinate 67,297,684 downwards.
AATTACAAATAGTTGATATGAAAGTTGCAAAATAAGCATGTGCATTGAATAATAAAGACTACAAGTTAAATAGTTCCTGACATGTTTTATTTACTTATTTTCATTCATATTTCCTCTAACTGAAAGTTCCTCACATTCACTCAAAGACTATGTTTTAGCTTAATTCACCCAATTTACTTAGAAGAATAAGCAATCAGATCCTACTAAATACAAGTTTACACCCTAGGCTTGAATCTGTATAAACAAAATAATATTCATGGCTATTACACTTGTTGAAATTTTGTGCTATCAGTACACAAACTTTTTTTCCTATAACAAGTGTAGCATGAAACTCTAGTGCTAAACTAAATAAAAAATAGAAACAAAACAAGCACTTGCATCCCCTACATGCAGCACCAAAACAACATATACCAACGCCTTAATACATTGATATCAAATATAGGCCTGAGAGAAAAATGAACTTGATATTCTAAACAATAGCTGCATGCAAGGTGTTTGACAAATTACAAGCACCTGGGATTGCTCCCAGGTCCACCATAGTAGAAGTAAGTGCCCCAATCAGAATTGGCAGAGCTCTTAATGTCATAGCAATTAGGGTTTTCAGCAAGAGTAGTGATAGACTGAACCGGGCTTAGGCTGTTATCTGCATCAACAATTTCGAGGTTTCGAAAGTAGCTGGATCGGGCAAAACCCTCTTCCGCAAACCTACCCGAACCCATCTGAGTCGAAGTGTGCCGTCCGTCGGAACGAGTATTAACGACCTCACCTCCCCACTCCACCATGGTTGCTCTATCTGTGAGGTGAGTGAAGAGCTCTGCTGGCCAGTAGCCAACCAGCATATCATCACCAAAGCTCATCCACCAGTCTCCCAGCTTTGGATCCTGGAGCTCATGTTGTGTGTGGATAGGTTTAGTTTACATTATTTGGGTATTTACATACTCACCTTACAATCGTTATATTTTTGAGTATCTAACATCTAAACATTCATATTTACATACAAACCACTCAAATCCTTAATATCTCAGATTAAAAAATATCACCATCATTATCTTTTAAACGTGAAATACACATAAGTTTATAACACCGAGGTGTTATGAGTGTAAATATCAAACTTTGAGTGTTAGATATGTAAATACATATGAATTGTGTGCTATATATGCAAATTTCCTAAATTTTATCACTACATTTGATATTTTTTTTGTGGATTAATGTTACTATATGTTGATATTTTATAGGTTTACCTTCCAAATGAGGATGCTGATATCAAATTGGTTGCCGTCGAACGATGAGATCGGAGATATGGAAGCGCCGATTGCTATCTTATTGTTGGTTTGTATGAATCCAGAGCAGAGAAGGTTGTAGCATCCTGTTACTTGGTAGGCATCGCTCTATAGCAGCAAACGCCATGAAAATATTCAGTGTTCGGCCTTTTCATGTAAGTTTTTATATTTAGCAAGTATAAATGATAAGTAAAAAATATCAAATTTGTTCACAGACTCTTTAAAGATATCATTTTAATCTTAAAAGTCTATAAAAATGACAAATTTATCCCGGCTCTTTTACTTTTTTGCTAAAACAAACCCTGGTCTCTTTTAATTGAGGGATTATTTCAGAATCTGAAACTAAAAGACTAACAGTTTATAGACTATTTGGACATTTTTTTGATATTATAATATGTATAGAAGATTCAAGAGACAGCAAAATAAGCTCATGCGGTAATCTGTTCCTCAAGGGGAAGGGAAGAGACCTCACCGTCCAATAAGTGAAGAGCCTGGGCCTGCTGTCTCCATAAAGCTCAGGGCTGACCTGACTAGAAAAAAATGGAAGGCTTCAGAATATTCAACATAACAATTATGTTTGCCAGTGCCACAGAAAAAAGATAGTGGTGTAATTATTATGAAAGCTGTGGGGACAGAAGCAATTAATCCACGCTTAATTGCGGCTGATCTGGCCGTCCACTGGCCACTTTCATGTTTGCTGTTCTCTTTGTTGCACTGATGGTTCCTCTTCAATTTAGTGGCCCCAACTTGATTGCCTTATTTTGTGCGCCAGCATATAAAATTATAAATAATTAGATAAAAAAAATATTCAGCTTTATTTATTATAGTTTTCTGATCACATCAATAAGTTTTTATTTTATATTATAGCTTTAAAATATTGTAAATTAAGTTTATTATTATTATTATTTATTTATTTACTGCAATGTAAAGCCAAAGGTGCTAGTGGTAGTGGGCTGAGAAGTTTACATACATACCACACAATTCTTTGTATTTACATATCTAAGAATATTGAAATTTTGATTTTTATCTTTATAATACTTTGGTGTCAATGATGTGCATGAAAATGTGTATTTTACTTTTAAAAATTTAGTAATCATGATATTTTTGATGTAACGCTAAAGATTTGAGCGTAATGCACATAAATATAAAAATGTTGGTGTTATATTTGTAAATACAACATAAGAATTTTGTGGTAATGTATGGAAATGCCCCTTTTTATTATTATTATTATTATTATTATATTGGTTATTTATTAGGTTAAATATTCCTTCGTCATAGTTAAATTTATTGTTTTCAATAATTTATGGCTTTAAGAATCACATAGTGCGCCAATTACAGAAACAGAGAATTGGAGCATTAAGTGAGTGACATGATTTTTGGGACAGCTTATTTTCAAAACGTCACATCATCGTTTGGAAAACAAGTTTCGGCAGCTTATCCAAAAATGTGGTTGGGATTTTACACTAAATGCAGGCCGCGGGTCAAACCCTGCTAAACACCCACGGGTTGGGTTTCAGAATAAACTGCTTATTTGTATTAGCACAAGCTGTTCTAAAGACACCCTTAGTTTGAATTTGGACGATCTTTATTACTCTGAAACTTTGAATTAAAATAACAAAGTGGCACTGACATGCATATCACCCAATTTTTTCGGATTTATGTATTATGTGACCTAAATTTTCTCTTATACATTAACACAACCCAAATCTTTCTTATCACATTAAAGTTTTCATGGATAGATAAGGTGGTGTACATAAAAAAAAATAAAAAATGTAGGGTTTAGGTATGTAAATACATAGGAATTTAGTGGTATATGTAGATCTTTCACTAAAAAATATTTTTAATCATTATAATATAAGATAAGCATAATGTTAAGCAAAGGGAGGGCTCCACTGTTGTCTGTTAAAAATTATTAATAGTTATTGCAAACACTAATTATGGTCCCACCACTTATTTAACCAACAAACTTGGCATGACATTCAATGGAAGGTGGGCCCATGTAAATTGCACAAAGGTGCTCCTCCCTTGAGCCCTTTTGTGTGTGTAAAATATAAGTGGCCTTTCTTCATTTTAGTGGCATGTGCCCAAATGTCAACCCTAGTAGTCGGCCCACATTAAGGAATATGCACATGCTTAAATAATATATATAGATATATTATATTATTAAGACTATGAATTTTACTCAAATCATTAAAAATTACACAACAATAAAATTATTTTTTTATTTGAAACTCCTATATATATATATATATGATTTGTATTTATAAGATTGATGATTCATAAAAAAATATATGAAAATTGAATTATTGTTTAGCTTGAATCAAAATGAATATTTTAATAATGATGTAAATTGTGATCCGTTTGAGGTGGCTCTTTTGCAATCATAAAATTTATATTCAATTGAGCATTGATCTTGATGCAAATGTGCAACTCAAGAATTTAGAAGGATTGAATATGTATGTAAATGCCCCCTTGGTTTTAATTAGATTAATCAAATCAAAGATGAAAAAAAATTCAAAAATAATATAATAATTGATGAACAAGTTATTTAAATGGACAAAGTATTGCTATTATTTTAATTTTTATCCAAATTTGGGCATTCTTATTATTTTTTTATATTTAAGTAAATGACTTTAAACCAATCTTAGGCATTTGAAACCGATCTATCAATTGCCCAGATTAAACAAGGCATTTTTTTTCAAAAAAAAATAATAATAAATAGTACATTTCATTTTGTTATACAGCTTCATAAAAAGTTTATCATTTCTAAAAAAATTAAATCTTCGTCTTGAAAAAATCTAAATAAAAAGTGCGCGCGCGTGTGTGTGTGCGCGCGTGTGTGTCAGGTTGTAAATGAGCGGAGCTTGAGTGAGCTCAGGTTTGGCTCGTGTTCGGCTCGTTCGAAATAGCTCAAGTTTGAAATAGGCTCGTGTTTGAAATTAGCTCGTAAACATTGTGTTTGTGTTCAACTCAAAATTGGTTCGTTAAAATTAATTGAGAAAAATAAATATAGAACTAGACTAGATCTATGCAAAAAAAATTGTAATTAACTACATTGCCATAGAAAATGTTATGATTTGAATTTAGATATAAATATAAATATGTTATGATTATAACCACATTACCATAGAAAGAGTTGTTCATCTTCAGCTTCTTTATTATTCGAGCCTAAAATTTTTTTCGTGTTTGGCTTGTTTACCTAGCAAACAAGCCCAACACAATCTACTTAACAAGCTTAACACTAGTTGTCCGTGAATAATGAGTATTTTTACAGATATATATAAACAGTTTTATGATTCAAATGAGATGGAAGTACCTGCCAGCCGGCTTCAATGCTGTTGAGATCAGAGCCGTCAAAAGAGCCTGATAGGACCCAAATCTGAGATAAGCTGAACTCGTTCCCAACCTGAATGGACGGTTCCCATACGTTAATCGTAGCCTTTGCTCCATACAATTCTTGGTCTGTTCCCGTGTACGCTATTGCATGCTGCGCCCATAACGAAATTTGATAAATTTTTCTTTTCTTTTTTTTTCTTAAATGAAAATAATGAAGGGAAAACTACTGGGAAATGGCTTCCTCAAACTACCAAAATTGCATTGGATCCCTCGCGTTTCCATTAACCTAAAGCTCGTTTCCCTAAACGAGCATTAATTAGCTCCCATGTCAATGAAATGTTAAATATGTACATATATTAAACAGTTTGATTCAAATGGTTTCAATTCCTTGCAGCAATATAATATTGGAACAGAATTGGTTTAGAATTGTTTTCATTACATTTCGGTTAAGATGTAAAATTTTAACTCTTGAACCACAAATCAAGTATTTTTTATTTATTTGCATAAGAAAATATTGTTTAAAACACATTTATAACTGTCCCATTTTTCTATGCTCTAAATTTATCTTAATTTTGATTGAATTACTCAAGATTTGTTCTCATGCCACTTTTAATGTGGCTAAGAATTCAAGTACCACCTCCATAAGGCCAAATATGTGAGAGGAGATTCGAATCCCTGACCTGAGAGTCTTTTACCGTGGATGTCAACCAGCAGGCCGGGTAACCGACACTAATAGAAATACTTCTTATAGTCGCAAAGAAAAATGCTAAATTTGCTAAAACATTTCATCTAAAAAGCTTCTTCATAATGGAAAAAAAAAGTTTAATTAAGATTCTTCTTAAGTTAAATACAACTTCTTAATCCTTCTCATAGATAATAAATGATGTTGTCTTATAAAGGAAAAAAAATTTAAATGAAGCTAAAAAAAATAACTTTATTAAAAAGTAAAATCACATATATTCAAAAGAACTTAATTTTTTCATAAAAAAATATATGACTTTAAGGAAAAATAAAATAAAATCATTATCAGCATGACCTCAACCAAGTATTCAATGCCTTTGAGTTCATTCAATGAATACCACTTACTCTTTCATGCCTACTTTGCTTGTAATAGAAGAAAAAAAAGTATGCAATAAAAACCCTAGAAATCAATTTAATGCCTTTGCAGATCCCCAACTCCCCTCACATCTCTATCTTTATTACTCTCTGCTTTCTAAAAGAGCAGACAGCAATCATATTCCAAGCAAAATCTCATCACTTTCCTAACTTTGTTTTATTGCTATGAGCAGTGTTTCATACCTCATGACCATTGCCACTAACAACATCCGGAGCATATGCCGATCGGCCGCCGGGGTTCATTGGCCATCGACGGTGCCGCTTCTTGCCGTAGTGATACAGTGATTTGGCTCGGAGGACGTCGTCGATGGAGCTCCGACGTACCGGTATTGTGCCCTTGGGGCAGTGCCCAACATGGTGCCAATTTTGCCATGCTTGTTTTGTTATTGTTGAGTTACTCATCACCCGCCCGCCGGAGAATGCAGGTCTCTCTGATGGCAATCTCTAAACCAAAATAAAAAAATATGATTATTATAAATAAATATTAAATCACAAGTAGAAACTATTAAGGGAATTCATTAATATATAAAATAGAAAATGTGAATGTCAGCTCGTCATCTAATATTCACTGTTTTTACATATTAAAAAGACAACAAAATGGACGAGCAAAACTTCGTATTATGCACATAATTTGTAAAATAAAATCATGTGGACCAGCATTAATATGCTCAAAAATGAGTATAAAAATGCATAAAAATGCTTCTTTTATAAGCAATATCTTCTAACCTGAATTATATGATCCTTGAGCAGAGGGTGGTCGAGCGCAAGCTGCTTGTGGCTACGAACACAATCGATAATATCTCCATCCGGGCTCTGCACATACAAATTTCTCATCTCCGCAAACTGATAGAAACAAAAAACACCGCAAAAATTGAAAAAAAAAAAGAGAGATTTTGATCGTCTTTTACTTGAATGGATCGCAGAGCAGGCTTGTTTATCATATCCAAATGCCTCCGTATTCTCGCAAGCCTTAAAGAAGAAACCCTCTTGCTTGCTGCACCTCTGTCGAGCAAGAAGAGAAGAAGAAGGAGAAGAAGAAGAAGAAGAGAGAGGTCTCTCAACTTCGTCTTCCTCGCGGGCGGCATCATCAATATCATGAGTTTCAGCGCTTTCTGAGAGCTTTCTTAAGAGAAGCTTCAGATGAAGCGGAGGAAAGAGACATGCTTTGGCCTTTACTGAGGGACTTCGAACCAGCTCTTATTTATTGTAGCATATTCGATGACGATAAAGGCTGAAAGCAGCAGATATCTTCATCCATCTCCATCAACTTTGCTTCTAAGTGTTTGTTTCCCTCTCTCTTTTCAGCAAAATGTCTTCTTTCTGGTTTCTGTTTGGTGAAGGTGGAGAAAGGAGGAGTGGAGGAGGGAGTGGTAAAAGCTTGACCTACCGAGAACTGGAGAAGTTAATGAGATGTTGAATGAGAATTAAATGAGAGATTTATGGCCGCGGGTTTCGTGTAGCTGGCTCTGAAGAATCATTTGATGTTAGAAGTCATTGCTAGCTAGTTTGATAATGGTCGTGTTCTTGGGTGTGTAAATAAATATGTAGGCAAAGTTAAATGCATGCCATAACTTTTTTTAATGTATTTATGTGTCTAATATCCCAATTTTGATATAGTTTATACTTATAATATATTGGTGTCATATAAGTCTAACATATTTCATTTTTAAAAATATAGTAACCATGTTAAAATTTTGAGTGAGGTCCAAGTAAATAGGAATGTATAGGGGTTAGATATATAAATAAATAATGATTGTGTGGTATTTAAGTGAATGCCCCTAAATATATAATAGAACAATTGTTGACTATTATACTTTATTTTTAATTTAATGAATTAAAGAGAAAAAAAAAATTAAATCTAGAAAGAAAGGACATTGTAGAAGGATAGTGCATGAAAAGACCCTATTTGACATTGAGGCTATCATAAAAGGTAACTCTTTCTCGGATGTTTAAGAGTTTAAGTGTTAAACTATTTAAGACTAGACATTTTTTAAGGAAAGAGTACAATATAATTAAATTTTTAAGGCAGTCACCTATTAAATTTCATTATGCACCTCTTATATGGGTTATGCACTTAGCTATAGCATGTTGACTATGCTACGTGCATGGAAGCTTCAAGTGTCATCAACCTACTTAAAGTATAAAAGTATCTACAATTGTCACCCAATGTCATCTTTTTTATGGTCAAATTTAATATTATAATTTATATTGAGCCTTAACAATTTAGAAAAAAAATGAATAAAAAATAAAATAAAATAATCATGAATATATATAATTTTTTTATGTTTTGAGAAACAATCATGAAAAACATGTTTAATTTTTTTGGGCTTAAATTAAAAAAGCCACAAATTTTTGAAAGGTCACCATTAAAATTTATTGGCCTTTTAGCTTAAAAAATAGAAGTAATATCCTTAATTTTGATGAAGAATTTCATAATCCCACTAAAAGATAGTCTATGTCAAATAGTGGTTGACAAGTGTAAGATTCTACTTTAAGCTATAATGATCCTTTAATTTATTGAAAAATATGTGCAAATATAATATGATGAGAGGTATGTTAACTAGTTTCTTTGAGGTAAATGCATGTGTGTTATCTTATAATCGAAGCACAAATCATATGTACGGCATAATAATTATAATAAAACCTATGCTCATAATGTAACATGTTTGCATATTTTAATATAAATAGTTGAAATTATGTATTGGAAATTGAAATCAAGATTTCATTTGAGTATTGATTTAAATGTCATCATTGCTCAAATGATTCCAAAAATAATGTATATATTTAATACAATATAAAGTCAAATATTTGACACTAAAAAATATAAATAATAAAATTAAAAAAATATATATTTGTGAAAGTAAGATATGCTTTTTTGAATTAAAATGATATCATGACAACAAATATTTTTGAATTTGTAAATAATTTTTACAATAAAAATTAGGTTGCTAAAATAATAAGGGCAGCCTTTAGTTTGTCAACTAATATTATAAATCACATCATTCCAATGCGTCAAAAAATAGCCACCTACTATTTCTTTCTTAATATTTATACATTCAAAATCACTTAAATAGTACAATTATCTTTTGATAATCCACATAGTTTAAATGGTTCATCATGATAAAATATTTTAGTTAAATTAACATATGTGATACAATTAACAATAATGATAACAAAAGTGCAAGGTTCATAAAAATGCAAATGGTAATATTATTAATTAACCTACCTTCAAAATGCATAAGTCGTAAATGTATAATTTGTAGCATTTAGAAATAAGTCTGAACTAAAAGTCCCATAAATTATACAATATGCAAATCATTAAAACACCTTGCATTTGGTGCAATCAAAGTAAAACCAAATTACCGTGATAAAATGGTGATATGAAATTATCATTCAGAATCTTACGTTGGATAACCGCTATTTGACATAGGCTATCCTTTAGTAGGATTATAAAATTCTTCATCTAAATTAAGGATATAATCATAAAATATGTATAATTCATTAAATAGCATAATACTAAAACTTGATTATTTGCTTAAAGATTCAGAAGTCTTAATATATCTTAAATAATTTCAGCTTAATTCATATCAATAAAAGATAGAAAGCATGTGAAATTCAAAACATAAAAAAATGGGAGTTGTATTAGAGCAATAAATTAAAAAAAATTGTCTAAATTGACTATTAAATAAGAAATAAAAGTTGAGTAGCTTAAAGCTGGCCCTTTTTTTATCTTTACCAAAATTGTTATTATTATATTTTGATACAACAATGTTTATTTTTATAATATAATTTGTTTTGTGTACATTTTAGGAAATTTAATTATTCAACAATATAGCACATATATGGCAAATCAAGAGGTTTTGAAACCTTATGAAGGACGGTCCTTCCAAGAGATTACTAGATATTGCTACGAGAAACTCAAGTTAGAGGCATTGTTGATGATAGAAATTGAGGATGTTATGAGTCACATAAGTATCATATTATTCAAAAGCCTACGTTTATGAGACATAGATGTTATCTTCTATTGAAAGGGTACACTAATATAATCTACACAATGATGCCATGAAGTACATCATTAATATAAGCAAGAGATGTCTTCCTTCGGAATAAATGGCTACTATAAACATATGCTAATATTTTGTCCTTCCCATCATCTAGTATGGGAGGCATCACAAAATGTCTCCGTTTGCTTCCGAGGAAATATTTATTCTGCTCATACGTCACTTAGACGGCAAGCTACCATAAACAATAGGGAAATTTAGAAATCTACCCAGATATCCTCATGTCAGGGTCAAATCGGTAATTTGAATGAAATTTTGCGAAAGTCGATAGTTTTTTTAAAGGCAAGGAATTTATCTACGCCTGGGTTGTCTCATCACGCAATTAAATGTTAGGCGTGGGGCGTCGTATATTTAAAAATAAACGTAGGTTAACAATATATAGTTTTCTATAATTATGATGTGCTAAAAATAGTTTAGGTTTTTAAAGACACTTAATTAGTTTTAGAAATATTTGCGTACATAATACTTAATTCTCAAGTATTTACATATCTAACATGGAAACATACTTTTACCTTTGAATGGAAATACATATTTTATTTTTTAAAAGTTACCATGATAAAAAAAATTTATTTGATATGAAAGATTTGAGAGGTGTAAATATAAAAAATAAAATTTAAGATATATATATATATATATAAGCTAATATAAATGAGTAAATATTGTATTTATATATTTGTGTGTGTCGAGGTACTCAGATCAGTTGGTCGAGCATCTGCTTGTCAGTTGTAAGTCTCCTTTAGTCTGGGGTTCGATTTCCCCTAAGTGTAGGGTGAAGTACTCAAATTCTTAGGCGCATGGCAGGAGTTGATATAATAGACTCCGGCCATTTTATATATATATATAGATATATATATATCTTTTTGTTTATTGTTAAAGTTTGTGTGGGGATTTTGATATTACCATGCAATATGCAAAAATCATATTATTTCTTTCTAGCGGGTGGAAGTAAGCTGAACCATGTAGTTTGTAATGACGTGGATCATTTATTTAAGACGAATTTAATCACTAATTCTATATTTATTTTTTAAATATTAAAATGACAGTGCATTTAAGGCTTCTCTCCTTAATTATATTTAATTATAAGAAAATAAAATAATTATAAGCTCACATAATTTAAACTCGCCTTTAAAAAAACAATTCCGTTGCATTTCAAAATTAGATATAAGAGACTACCATCATAATTTTAACCGTGCAAGAGTGAAATTTATCCTTCATTTAATTAATTAGAACATCAATCATATTAAGAACAGTTTCCATAACTGTTCACCCCTTCCTGTAATTATACAAACTGCACTCCTATAAATTGAAGATAAAAATACGAATAAAGATAACTCTCTCCCCCGATTCTTTTCGCTCTTTCACTCGGCTCTAACTCTCGAAACGTGTTACCAAAAGACAATCGTGATCCAACAATAAGAATTTTGTGAGATGTAAATATCTTCTCTTTATTTCCCTATTATTTATGTGTTTAAGTGTTATCCTAATATTTATAATTGAATCCTATTCCATTGATCCGAATGTGAAATGTCGCTATTTAATGACTTGAAAGGATATTGAAAGGCACATCGAAATAAATGTAGTTATTCGAGGTTGACATGAAAATTGTGAAAAGAAATTAAAAATAAATAGTTGAGAAAGGGAAAAAAAATTGCTTTAAATTAATTTTTAGCCATTTTCTACAAATTATCGTTACAAAATAAGACATGGCCAGTTTTTATTTATTTATATTTGCATTAGATTGTTTTTATTTATTCTCTAACTAATTTATGTTCTATCAATAAAAAACATTTACTGATTAAAAATGCACTAAATATATCACTAATGAAAGATTTACATATGTACCACTCAATTCATATATATTTACATATCAACACCTAAATTTTAATTTTTACGTATATACAACCTTATCTATGCATGAAAATATGTATTTTATTTTTTTTAAAGTTGACGTCGTAGTATTTTTTTATGTGATATGAAAGATTTGTCTTATATAAATGTAAAAGAACTAAAATTTTGATGTGACATATGTAAATAAATAGAAATTAGATGGTATGCATGTAAATGCCCTAGCGTTTCCTTCCTTGTTCGAACATGCTAAAGAACCGTCCGGCTTTGGGCTTCTTTTTGGGCCGTAACCTTGGCATAGTGCAAGGCCGCATCAGCAGCAGATTATGCCCACTACTACTGGACGAAAAATGACGAAATGCGAGCGAGTCTGATAGAACAGGGTAAGCAACCATGCCCCTGCGAAGCACGGGAAATCATTGGAAAAACGGCATTGTTTGAGGTTTTGGTTTTTTGCAGATTAAACGCTTTGATATTCTTCTAAAAATTTATAGTAATTCTGGGGTTTATGGATGCAGGGCAACACGTGGTCACAAAACCCTCATGCGCCTCCGTGCATGCGGGCGCCCCCCCTAAGGGGTTATCCAGTGAACATACACACATTGTCTTGCCGCTCTCGCACCACAAAAATAACTAATACGCTAGCGCTCGAGATCCCGACCAGCAATTAGAGGTCTTTCTAGCTTGATTCCACCAATCAAAGTGTTGTTTTGCTGTCAGGAGCTCCATTGGCGATCTGTGAGAGCTCTAACGGTCGACAGAAGCACAACTGTGGGTCTCTGTCTTAATTGACGGTCATTGGAATCGATCTAGAGGAACTAATCGTTTCTACCACCGACACTCCAATTCTTGACGCCAACAACCTCCGCCTCTCCCTTTTCCCTGTGCATCTTCCACTCCTCTTTCTCCTCCTCTCTGGTGACTCTTTGACAATCTTCTTCTTACAGTACTCTCGATGGCGACCAACTCTCCTTCGACAATTTTTTTTTTTTTTTGTGATTGCTTCTAGTTTGTTTTTTAATTTTTTTTCTATCCAAGTTAATTAAATAAAATTTTATGTTAGGCTCGAGTTTAGGTTAGCTTAATCCCAACCCGACCTGAATCCAACTTGACCTGACCCGAACCAGACTGGACCCAAACCTGACCAAACCTAAACTAGCCCAGCCCAGCCTAACTTAGCCCAATTTAGCCTAACACAACATAACCCAACCTAACTCATCCTAGCCCAACCCAACCTCACCCAAACTAACCAAATCTAGCTTAACCCAACCTAGCCCAATCAAACCTAACCCAAATAAGCCAGCTTTAGTTGACCCAAGCTGACCTTAGCTAACCTTAGCTATCCTTAGCTGACCCAAGTTGACCTTAGTTAGCCCTAGCTCAATCCAACCCAAACCTAGCCTAAGTCCTGAGGCTAACCTAACTTAATTTCATGTGTAATATACATAACTCTGGTGTAATCTAATTCATGTTTCATGTTTAATCTGAGTCATTTTTTATTTCTTCATACACCAAGTATAATTCTTCAGCTTTCTAATGAACATTTTAATAAAATATGTCATTTCCAGATCCAAGTGGTTCAAAATTTTTAAATGAACTTAAACATAAACAAAAAAAAACAACATAAAAAAATTAAATAGCCCCAAGTTAATTTAAAATGAATTCAAAAGAACTTAATATCAATTTTAAGCTAATTTGAAAGTACTTTAAAATTAACTCTTGAGAACAATAATAATAATGATTTAAATAAAATAATTTAAAACATTTAAAAACCACTTAAAATAAATAATCTAAACACTTAAAGTAAGTAATCTAAAATAATCTAAAATATTTAAAATCACCTGAACCAAATAACTTAAAGCACTTAAACCAACTAAAACACTTAATCTAAATAATTTAAAATAATTTAAATCATTTAAACTAATTAACCAAATAACTTGAATACTTAAACCAAATAACCTAAAGTAATCTAATAACTTGAATATTTAAAATAAACAACCTAAAATAACTCAAAGCATTTAAATAAAAAGTAATTAATTTTAAGATAACTCGAATCAACTTAAAGGTAACTAAAGCAACTTGAAATATTTAACTTCTAAAAACTAAGCAACTTAAACTGAATTGCATAAAATTGCAAATGACATAAAAATTTAAACGCAGGACACCAAACTTTAGGACAAAAGTAAACGGAAGACATCAACCTAAAAAAATAAAAAATGCAAAACTTTAAACCTAAAGAACTTTGATTTTCACCATGACTAATGACCTAGGAAGCAAAACAATCAATGAACTAAATATCAAAACCTAGCACCCAATGCCTAGTAACATTAGCTATGATACTTTCTAGTTGTTTTTTGTTTCATCAACTCTCTTGTAAATATTTATGTGTCCTCAAGACCAATCATACACTCATGTCTCGACTAACTTATCATTTATGTTTATGATATCATTATTAGAGGTGAATCCTATGCCGATTGATAATAATTTGTCACTCTTCTTGCCAAATATCTTTCCAATAAAGACCTTGGACACACTCTATTATTTTCTTGCCTTCTTTATGTGGAAGTTGTATCTTGTTTGAATGAGCTTTTTCATCTCATGGCTTGTACATTCTCAATCTTCTAACTCTCACTGAGATAGTCATAGCCTTTCCCGTAACTTTCATGATCTCTCCATCACTTTCTCGTAAGTTTAGCTTTGTAGTGGAGGGTCTCAAGTACTTAACTGTTAATTAACTATCTCAATTTATGCACAAAATTATCAATAATCAATAGAATGCAACTAAACAACTCCCCTGTTTTCTACATGGAACTAGTGATTGTATCCTTTTTCGTCAGTATGAATCACCACTTCAACTCTATGCACTTTGATGTTGATTGGAAATCTAAATAGACTCGCTACACTTCTACAAGTGCCTGCATTATATATCTTCGTTGAAATCCAATATCATGGAATGCCAAGAAAGAAAATTCTATAGTTTGCTCCTCCATTGAAGCTAAATATCATTTTGTTGTCAGCATTGCAACAGAGCTTTGTTTAGTATGCTGTGTAACTTCCAAACTTGGCATTCATCTCTGTGTGTGTCCTTCATCTTTGTGCATATCCTGTATATCTTTTACACCTGGATGATTTTATTTGAAGAATAAGTCTAGAATGACATTCTTTTTGTGGTTTATGTATTGTTTATGGATCAACTTGTTAGGTATGATTTTTATATCAGAATTTGGAGTCTCTTAGAAATGAAGAGGCATGTCTCCTGGAATAAAGATTAGTGTCTGTTGGAATTGAAGAGACTCTTGGAATTTAGTTGGTTGAGGAGAGAGAGGGCGTGTTATTAATTTTATTTGTGGGATTTATCTATATATATGATGTGTAACACTATGGGTATGTTACTGGACTCCTCTAAAATAGTGAATTCGCCGCTCTGCTCCCAAGGACGTAGGCATATTTGCCGAACCTCGTTAAATCTCTGTGTTCTTCTGAATTTGTGTCGATTTTTATTTTTCTTCGCCCTAAATTTCTCAACACAACTAGCGGATTCTCTCGCCATGCTATTGCACTTTCTCTTCAGCACAATGAGTTCAAAATTAGACTCTACAAATGAGCTCCTCTCGCAGGATCTTTTAAGGGAATAATATAATTAATATAATTCATCTTCTTTAGTCCCCAATTTGCAATTTCGGTATATATATATATTTAGTGTTATGAAAAAATGACGACAATAAAATGAAAATCTAATCAAGAAAAATTCACAAAATAGGAACACAATGAAAACACACAGATTTACGTGATTCGGCAAATTGACTACGTCTACGGAAATGCGCTGCAGAGATTTTATTAGCTTTGAGAAATTACACCGTCGAGCACCTCGACTAGGGGTATAAACGAGCCGAACACGAGCGAGCCCAGGCTCAG
>NW_018164444.1:67135130-67281970 GCF_001263595.1 Phalaenopsis equestris | reverse complement strand
TAATAATTTTTATTTTATTTTCTTAATTAATACTTTTAATTGATTATAAATGTTTGTAGCCTTGTAGTAAATTAAATCTTTTAAAAATGCTGCTCATCAAAGATATATTTAGTGTTATGAAAAAATGACGACAATAAAATGAAAATCTAATCAAGAAAAATTCACAAAATAGGAACACAATGAAAACACACAGATTTACGTGATTCGGCAAATTGACTACGTCTACGGAAATGCAGAGGATTTTATTAGCTTTGAGAAATTACACCGTCGAGCACCTCGACTAGGGGTATAAACGAGCCGAACACGAGCGAGCCCAGGCTCAGCTCGTGAGCTCATTTATATTTCAAGCACAAAAAGTGTGTTCGTGTTCGGCTCGTTTGCTTAGCGAGCCGTTCACGAACAAAGAGTCATTCTAATAACCCTAATCACGTAGTCCTAAGATGTTAAAGATTGGGGCAAGATTTAAAACATTATTTCAATCTAATTTAATAATTTTTATTTTATTTTCTTAATTAATACTTTTAATTGATTATAAATGTTTGTAGCCTTGTAGTAAATTAAATCTTTTAAAAATGCTGCTCATCAAAGATCTACACACACACACACACACAGATATATATATATATATATATATATATAATTGATTAGTAGTATTTCGAGCCAAAACGAGCGAGCACGAACGAACAAATATTGGTTCGTGTTGTTTGTGTTCGGCTTGTTAACTTAGCGAACGAGCCGAACACGAGCTTCTTAACGAGCCGAACAGGAGTTGTTCGCTAACAACGAGCCGTTTTGACAGCCCAAGTCTCGACGTTTACAAGAAAGACTTTCTCTCTCTCTCCTCTCTTATCATTCTCTCTCTACATTGTTCCTCTCTCTCTCTAACAAAGCCACACAGGAAGAAGGAAATTCAAGAGAAAGCAAGCTTCCTTTTTTTTTTTGTCCTGTAAGCAAACGAAGCTAAGGAAGTTTTGGAGAGCTGTGTTTTTGTTTTGCGAATTTTTCTCGATCCGATTTTTTACTTTATTACCGTCGTTTTTTCACAACAACTGATATCAGAGCTTTGGTTCAAGATTGAAAGAAAGCAATGGGCGGAGACGCCGTGATGACATCGAGGATCGAGAAGTTCAATGGCAAAAATTTTGGTTACTGGAGGATGCAGATATAAGACTACTCTATGGGAAAAAACTTCATCTTCCATTACAAGGAAAGCGACAGGAGAAGATGAACCAGGAGGAATGAAATTTGTTGGATCGACAAGTTATACAGGTTATTCGATTAACCCTGTAAAAGTATGTTGCCAACAACGTCATCAATGAGAGAATTACTGCATATCTCATGGTGGTTTTATCTGATATGCAAGAAAAATAATCAGCGAATAACACGATGCATCTGATGAAGAAATTATTCAATTTGAAGATGGTGGAATGTACATCTTTTGCACAACATATAAATGATTTCAACAATATCACAAATCAATTGCTATTAGTTGAAATTTATTTTGATGATGCGATACGTGCGCTGATACTGTTGGTTTCATTGTCAAATAGCTAGGAAGTCATGAAGATAACGGTTAACAGTTCTACAGGTCAATCTAAACTGAAATATGATGATAACACATAATTACACAATTGCAAGTTGTTATTCGCCTGGCATGCAAAAGGCAAGCATGCTACATCTAGGAATAACTGCGTCAGGTTCAGGCTAGAAAAGCTGGTATCTTCCATGGCTCTCTATGCCTTGTCCGCCAACTTCCTCCTCCCCACCAACCCCCCTTCTCTTCTTCCTCCCACCTCCACGCCAACCTTCAAAATCTCTACCACCAATTTCTCATTCAAAAACTGATCGGGAAACTTTGATTCTTACATATAGACCATTTTACCCCTAATTTCCCTTTAAAAAAAGTAAAATAGTGTATTTTTTATGTGATTTGAAAGATTGGGTGGCCTAAATGTAATAAGCAAAATTTATACGTTAGATATATATAAATACATAAGAGTTGGGTGGTATGTACGTAATAGGGGATTTACATATATAATTTATCTATTTCATATTTAAATTTTTTTTTATTTACACATACAACATTTAAAACATCACAATAAAATAAAAAAATAGAAAAATTTACGTACATAGCACACAATTGTTATTATTTGCATGTCCCATACTTAAATTTTCATATTTAAGTACATAACATTTAGGTGCTTCATATTTTAATTTTAAAAAGTAATGATGATACTATTTTTGATATGAAGTTAAAGATTCGAGTGATGTGTGTGTAAATATGAAAATTTATGTGTGACATATAAATATATATAAGAATTTTATGCTATCCATGTAAATGCCAGTAATAAATAACAGCTATCCAAACTCTTTTTCCTTATTTTAAATCCATATCACTCAACTCTTACATATTTATATATCTAACACCTAAGATTTTATTTTTGCATACATATATCATCTTGCCTATCCATGATAAGATATATTTTACTTATAAAAGTTAACATTGAAGTACTTTTGATGTGATAGGAGATATTTTGGTGGTAAACATATAAAAAATTAAATTTTAGGTGCATGTGTGTAAATACATAAGAACTGGGATGTATGGGAATAACCCTAAATTTTATTTAAAAATTCATAATCATTCAATGATGAAATAAAAAATTATAGCGACAATCATTCAATGATGGCAAAGCCCATGAAAAAATTGATAGCAACAGTCGCATTTTCCATCGCCACCCGATTATAATTTTCTCTTTAAATTGAAATATAAATCTAATTGACGACCCAAAAAAAAAAATCTAATAAAAATATTCTATCATTAATTAATTTTGCACTCAGAATTTGAGATTAATTTATCATCAATCTCCATTATCAGAGAAATATTCATGTACGTCGCAGAGTTGTGTACATATTAGGTTATTAGAAGGTTACACTTAAGTTATACACCTTGTACTGCTTCTTATAACTTAAGTGTAACCTTTATATACATACAACTCTGCATAGGTACTCGAATATTTCTCCCATTATTGACAAATAACTCACACAATCACAAAAAAATTAATATATCTCGCTCTAAGAAAAACAATTCAGAGTCACTTGCACTACTACTTCTGGTTCTCCAACACATAATTAATTACATCCTGCAATCCCTTCCATGAAGATCCACCTTCCTCCATGGCCATCCTCCCCATCTTCCCAAGCTCCCTCGCCCTCTTCCTCCTCTCTTCCCCTTCCTCTCCTCCCCCCATCAACATCTCCACAACCCTCTCGACCTCTCCTTTCCTCACCACCACCTCCTCACCATTCTCTGCACCCAACATCTTCGGCTCCGCAACGCCAACCGCCACCCCAACCTTGAGCACCTCCACCACCAATCTCTCGTTCAAAAACTGGTCATAGCAGTGCGGCCAAGTGGCCATCACCACCCACAATGTGTCACGAATCCACCCACCGCCACGTGTCCCAATATCACCGCCTGCGGCGCCCACCCCCTTATCACCAATCCCCTCCCCTGCACCCTCTGCTCCAACTCTGCAATCCACTCTTCCACCCCCGGGATCTTCCTCTCTGCAACTTCCTTCAGCACCCATATAAAAGGTCGGCCCGACGCCTCTATCCCGTGGCCGAGCTCCACCAGTTGGGCCATCGTGTTGCGAATCATACTTCCAAAGCTCACAAGCACCACTGATCCGGCCGCTTGCTTGTCCAGCCATTGGAATAGGAGCTTGTTGTCGATAGATGAAGCTTTCCCGCGAGCCGCCTTGGTTTCAAGCTCTTCTTTATAGAGTGAAAGCGGCCCGACGGGCCACACTGGCTTGCCCTTCGTCTTGCTATATGTCTCGAAGTACCAGGGCTCCAGCTCCATGAAACTATTTACAATCACACCGTCGGCGGATTCTTCTGCTGCCCGAATGGTATCCATGTATTTGGAAAAGCTAGGATCCGAGCTCAATAACGAGATCACCTCCCGCTTGCCCACTCGAATGGGATATGGGAGGCCTGGAAGCATGACGGATGCTTCCTCCATTAACGCAGACTCGAGTTTGGCTCTGTGGTGGTTGATGAGGGCATCGCAGTAGAGGAAGAAGCAGGATGGGCCATGGAATATGAGGCGGGGGATGTTGAGGGACAGGGCGAAATCGGCGGTCCAATGATGGAGGTTGTCGGAGATGAGGCATGCCGGTTTAGGCCATCCGAGCGGGTCTGGAGTGCGCAGGTGGGCTTCGAGCGGGTCTCGGAGGAGGAATAGAGCGTTCAGGAAAGGAAGGATGAGGTCGGCGGAGGGGAGGAGGTCGACGCTCTCGCAGCCGTCGGGGATGCCAATACTGGCAACTGGGAAAGGGAGTTCAACGAAGCGGATTGGGAGGGAGAGAGCGGCGGTGCGGTGGACGATGGACTGGATGCGGGCCAAGTTGACCGGGGTGGTGGCGAAGGTGACCAGAACGTTGCGGGATGCGAGGAGTCTGGCTAGGTCGGTCATGGGGATCATGTGGCCCTGTTGCATGAGGGGGACGAGAAGGAAGTGGAGACGTTTTGTGTCCGAGCTTTGGCCATCAGCTTCGGAGCTCATGGCGGGTGGCGGGGAAGACGATCTGCTTTGCTGCTAAGCACCACCAGTAATGGAACTTTAAAACTTGGAAGCCAACACGAGCTCTTTCAAAATATTTGGATGGAGGATTATGGGGTGCTTTTTACGGGAGGTTCTGATTATCTTATCAGGAATATATTTATTTAATATATATATATGGAGAATAACTTGTGTCCCAAGTAAGGATTGCCAAGGCGTGATGCCGAGTTTCTTTCTTGTCTGCCAAACAAAATGGCGGAAACGGAACACGAGCTTTGTTCTTTGGTATTTTTGTTTTATCATAAGAACAATATCGAAGGAGAATAGGGTCAAAATAGTTTGGGAATAGTTTAAAATTGAATTATTTTAGTCATTTATGTGCATTGTTGCTAATTTTAAAAAATACTAACGGATCAATAGGGCATTGACAACATATTTCTTTAAAACCCAACATTCTAGTACCAATGATAGATGAGAGAGGAAAGAAACACTGTGAGCCCGACCACTTCCAAGTGAGGGCAAATCCTGAGGTTATAGTATGACAGATAAAAGGAAGGATACCACAAAGAGAAACACAACTGTAGAATGTGTAAACACTTGAAAATGCTTGCCTAGATGCGAAGCTATCAAGCTAACAAGTTGTCAACCTTTGTCAGTCAAAGAAATAAGAGAATCAGGGAACAAAATATATTAAATGAAAAGGCTTGTCGAGCTGCCAAGCTACCAATTTATCAATCAACCAAGCCATCGAGCTAACGAGCTCCTAAGCTGACGAGTTATCGAGATGTCAAGAAGTCGAGATTTCGAGTTGTCGAACTGTCAAGCTGATGAGCTGACTAGTTCAGCTACATGGAATGAAATGACATAAGTTTTTGAACATGAATTAAAGTTGTTGGACAAAACACAAAGTTGTTGGGCATGAAATGAATTAATTGGACATGGCTTAACACTATGTATATTTCAATATTTTTATTCCATGATAAAAGGACACCACATTATTACACCCTATGTCTTAGATGGATCAACATCTTGAAAACTGCGTTGAGCATGGACTTATCCCTTAAATATGAAGTTACGCATAAATATCTTCAGACTAATAACAAAAATCACACTACAGGAATCTTCACCGGAATAGATAAGACTTCATATTCTTAAATTTTTCATTTTTACATTGTTTAAATCTACAATATCTAATTTGTTATGTATATTTTTTTTATTAGTGATTTCATTTTTTTTTTAAATCTAAGAATTTGTCCCTCAAGCAAATTTTCAGTGTAAAAAAAAAAGTTGTCCAAAACTTTTTGGCTCTACTCTACTCAATAGTCGAGTATTAGGGATGATTTCACAAAAACTCCTTTCAAAATATAACCCAATTAATGAAGTCTCATTCTAAGTAAAGTTGAAAAATTACGGCAACTCCTTGTAGTTGTAGCCAAAGTACCCCAAGACAAAGAATGATTTGAATTTATTGAAACTACTTTAATTCCCTTATAACTGAGATATATTATAAGGAAACCGTTCATCTAGTTACTAAAAAAAATGATAACGTATATCTTTTTTACTAATAATATTAGGAAAATTCTCTCTATAAGACTATTGAGTCAACTATAAAGTATATGAAGGTGAGTATAAGAGTACTAAATGGATAAATAGACAAGATAGTGAAATGTGCTACTCATTTATCTCAAAAAAGTTTTAAATCATTTCAGTGAACTCGTTTTTCACATAAGTGAGGTAGAAAATTATTTTATAGTTGCCTGTTAAAGGGATAAAGAATAAGAGTACTAACTGGATACACCAAAAAAGACTTGTTTAGGTGTCAAGTTGTAGAGATATCAAGTGTGCATGTTAAAGAATTAAAAGAATTAAAGAACTAAATTTATAAACCAGAAAAAGCTTGATGAGCTGTCGAGCTGCCAAGCTACTAAGTTGTCAAGCTGTCGAGCTGACCGGCTGAGAAGTTATCATGTTGCAATGCAATCAAGCTTGCGAGCCATTGAGCTGAAGAGTTGGCGAGCAACCGAGCTACTAAGCTACCGAGTTAACAAGGTGATGAGCTGAACTATATGAAATGACATGTTATAAAGTTGTTGGGCATGTCTTAAAACTACTAGACAATACATAAAAAGACTTGACATTACATAAAGCTAATGGCATAACTTAGCATTATGTAAGTTTTAATATTTTTATATCATGATAAAAGGACATCTCAAGGCTTTTAAATAAGGGTCAAAAAAAAAGGGAGGGGAGACAAATTCTCTCTCTCACTCTCTTTCTCTCCCTCTCGCTCTCCCTCCCTCCTCTCCCTTTTTTGATCAATGCTAGTCGGATTTGGGCATAATCCACATATGTTATGGGGCCTTATGTGCTAAATGAACTCAACATAAAGAAATTGTGTAGATCTCTACAATTGGCTTGAGTCCCTCAGTCTATTATCCCCCAGTTCCATCTTTACTGTTTGACCCCCTATTTGTCCAGAAAACTAGTAGGAATCAAGTACTAATGCCTTCTTCTATTATAAAAGGAAGGCTCATGCTATGGCATCTAGATCGTGGAGATAATTTTGCTAGTGTAAGGATGGGGAAATACAACATTAGGCGCTAGGTCACCTTTGAAAGTTAGCCTGACCATGCCCTCAAATTTTGTGTTCCCAGGTACATGCATTGGGATCAACCATCCTTATATTGAGAAATGATAGAGAGGGAGTAGGGTCTTTTAAGAGATCTACGTGAAGTCAAACTGCAAACAGCCTAAGCTACCACTGCCAAATTCATCCCCTTACCGAGCTAATTGGTGCACGTCATTAGTCATCCACTGCATCTCAATTCAACGCGATGGTTTTGCTCAAAAAGAGCTTGAGTTAGCTCAACCTGATTATCAACTAGTGACTGTTTTGTTTAGATCTAACAATCCAGTCATTTGGCCATAAGGCGGAACATGAGTCATGATTCATATAGATGTACACACTGATTTATAGAGCCAAGTACTATTTGATGAGTAAGAGTATTATACATCACCATTCATTAAAGAGAGGAAAATTTGCAAGTATATAACTAAATTTCTATGAATTTACTTATCTAATATACCTAAACTTTAATTTTTACATATCACGTTGCATATGCATGAAAAAATGTATTTAACTTTTTAAAAGATAAAATAGTGATATTTTTTTATGTGACATAAATGATTTATGTAATATAAATATAAAAAGAAAAGTTTCACTGTCATATATATATAAATAAATCGAAATTATGTGGTATGGACACAAATATCAAGTCTACATTATTTATCCACAAGAACAATCACAAATTTGTTTTCATACATAGAACCACTATAATTTTATTATTAAATTGCCTTTAAAATGATAAATTAAATAGCATTTATGTATTAAAAACAACTTTCAGTTTTTTTTTTTCTTTATATCTTAAGATGAAAAAAATATTACCTCAAAAACACTGATGCATCAGTACTCCAATGGTGAGGTGCCACATAAGCAATGGTCCCACCGTGGCGTCACGTGGCACTCTATCATTGGAGTACTAATGCATCAGTACTCCTGAGGTAATATTTTTTCCTTAAGATGAGATGTGTACACGTGTAAGCTTCGCTCTGCATTTTCTTATTACAATTTGATAAATCATAGAAAATTACATAGAAAATTCAAATGAAATTTTTCTTATCATCAATCATTTTTACATTCATCGCCAACATTTGTAATTCAGAGATACATTCGCGTAAAAAATATATATATCTCATTGTAAAAAATTAATTATAAGAAACTAAATTTAGGAATTTCAAAATGCCAAATTTTTATTTCCCTAATTTTGCTTCTTCTCCTTCTTCTCGAGGCTCTCTGAAACAAAACCGATTACATCCTGCAATCCCTTCCATGAAGACCCACCTTCCTCCACGGCCATCCTCGCCTTCTCCTTAAGCTCCCTCACTCTCTCCCTCCTCTCCTCCCCTTCCTCTCCTCCATCCATCAATTTCTCCACAGCCTCCTCAACCTGCCCCCTTTTCACCTTCACCGCCGCCTCATTACCATTCTGTGCCCCAAACATGGTCGGCTCCTGGACGCCAACCGCCACGCCAATCTTCAACACATCCACCACAAATCTCTCGTTCAAAAACTGGTCGCCGAAGTGCGGCCACGTCGCCATCACCACCCCTGCCGCCACTGCTTCCAACACAGAATTCCACCCACAGTGTGTCACGAATCCTCCCACCGCCGCGTGTTCCAAAATCACTGCTTGTGGTGCCCATCCCCTTATCACCATTCCCCTCCCCTCCAACCTTTCCTCAAACTCCCTCATCCATTCATCCAGCCCCTCCTCCGCCTCCTTCACCACCCACACAAAAGCTCGGCCTGAAGCTTCCAACCCATGGCCAACTTCCACCAACTGAGCCTTCGAGTTGCGTGCGAGGCTCCCGAAGCTAACAAGCACCACTGACCCGACCCCCTGCTTATCTAGCCATTGGAAAAGAAGCTTATTGTCAATAGATGAAACCCCCCCGCGCGTAGCCTTCGCATCCAGCTCTTCCTTATAGAGCGAGAGCGGCCCAACAGGCCAAACTGGCTTACGCGTCGCCTCACGATAACTCTCAAAGTACAGGGGTTCGAGCTCGTAGAAACTGTTGACAAGCGCACCGTCGGCTGATTCTTCTGCCGCCAGAACGATTTCCCTGTAGTTTGACCAATCGGGATCCGAGCGCCAGGCACCGATCACCTCGTGCTTGCGGACTAGAATGGAATGGGGGAGACCTGGAAGCGTTATGGGTTGGCCTGATGCTGCCTCCAGAGACGCCTCAAGTTCCGCCTTTTGTTGGTGGATGAGACGGTAACAGAGGAGAAAAAAACAGGAGGGACCGTGAAAGATTATGCGGGGGATTTCGAAGGAGCGGGCGATATCAGCGGTCCAGTGTTGAAGACTGTCGGAGATGATGCAGGAAGGCTTGGGCCATGCGGAACTGTCTGGGTTGCGCAGGTAGGCTTCGAGAGGTTCGCGGAGGAGAGATAGAGCTTTTAAGAATGGGAGGAAGAGGTCGACTGAGGGGATGAGGTCGGCATTCTCACAGCCTTCGGGGAGGCCGGCGTTGGCAACGGGGAAGTGGAGCGAAGCGAAGCGAATCGGGAGGGAGGAGAGGGCGGCGCGATCGACGATGGGTCGGATGCGGGCCAAGTTGACGGGGGTAGTGGCTAAAGTGACGAGTGTGTCGTGGGATGCGAGGAGAAGGGCGAGGTCGACCATGGGGATCATATGGCCTTGTTCCAGGAGAGGGACGAGAAGAAAGTGGAGGTGATTTTTGTTTGAGCTGCAGGTGTTGACTTCGATGCTCATTGTGGGGGGCGGCAGGGAAGGAGAGACGATGTGTTTTTGTGTTTAAAGGTGGAAATTTAGGGGAAGCTCTGAACTTTAAAGCCAGTAGGAGACGAGTTTTTTTTTTTAATTATTATTTCTTTCTTTTTCTTTATGAGATTTTATTTTGTTACATTTATAATAGTCAAAATTTTTATATCCTTTGAATTCCAATATGTCTTGAATAACATTGAGTAAATAGAATGTAAAATAGGGGAGAAAATACATATAGAAGTACCCAATAATGAAAAGTGATTTAGAAGATCTCTAACTCTTTATTCATAGATCAATCTCCTATTTATAGAGAAAGTGTGTGTAATATGCGGAATCACATTTACGCCTATATTTTAGTGGAGAAATTTTACATCCTGATAGTGTAGGTACGACTGATGACATTCATGATAATATTTATGGTATTGTGGTATAATAAATACAATCAATACTATAAAAAAAACATCATCCTCATCTTATTCGGACGTAACTCATCTGGATATAGTAATTTTTCATTTTAGTGGGGATTATATGGAGTATTATAAGTATATTACATATGTTGGTGCATAGCCTAACTTCTCTAAGTTTTGGCTAGCTAAATTGGTGAAGACTTGAAAGGTGTTGTCGGGCAGCTAAGCTAGGGCGACATTTCTGGTTAGCTAAGCTAGCGAGACCCATTAGACTGTCAGGTCCGCTAGAGACTACTGCTCAGCTAGGCTTGCTGATGTCGATTGGTTGATCTCTTAGTGGCAAAGGGATCATCAAGATTGACTTAGTTGGCTAGGTCGTGTTGATCAGTTGGTCAACTTCGGTTGTCGATCTTCGATCCTTGATAAGGAGCTCCGGTCGACATAACAAAGCTAGTTAATTGGGTAAAGGATAAATCGTCGTAATCTGATAGGTAAAAAACCTTAGACAAAGAGGTCTTGAGGGATAGTTGAGACTTGTCTTGTTGAATCTTTATGATATTCAAGAATACTGTTGAATGCCTACGATTGAATTGTAACACTCGAGGAGTTATTTTCTCCCATAGGTTAGTTTCATTGTAGGAAATGTCTTGAATCCCTTGCACTCGGCTTATGATCAAACCGCTCAAATTACAGTCGTTCGGTTGTCATAGTTAGTCTTGATTTTGATACATTCGATCTGATACTTGGACTCCCTGGGTCTCCTATCTATATGCTCTTCTTTGGCATGTCTTATCCCGTCTTGAATCACCTTGAGATTATCACAATTTTAATTTTAAAAAAAAGTGAATTACATATTTTCATTCATCGATAAAGAAGCATTAAAGTAAAAATTAAAATTTAGGTATTTGATACCTAATACATAGGAATTAATTGATATATATATATATATATAATTTTTTATGAGAATTTTGGAAAGGATGTAAATTAATAGATTGTACATTAGAAACGTGTCTATATATATATATAAATTATTCTTTTTTAATAAAAATAACGCATGCAAGAATTGGATAAGGCAATTGCTATGGAGGAAAGTTTTTAAGCTCAAAAAGCTAGTAAAACTGGTTTTTTGGAGGGTGATAGAAATTCAGCTTATTTTCATGCATGCATTAAGAAGAGAAGGAGTAATTTTATCACTTCTATATGCTGCAGTGATGGTAGTATCTTATATAATCATCATGATATTATTAATGATGGCCTTAAGTATTTTTCTGTCATCTTTAATTCTGACATGAGCACATTACAAGCCATTGATAAGTCTTTGTACGGCACGGTTCCTGATATTTTTGGTGTGCATCTTGCTAGTATTCCTAGTGCTTTCGAAATTAAGAATACTATTGATGCTATGGAAGATGGGAAAGCGATTGGGCCAGATGGGTTTACTATTTAATTCTATAAAAGAGGTTGGGAGATTATAAATCCTAAGTTGGTTAAATCCATTTAAGACTTCTTCAAAGGTGTTGAATTACCTAAATACTTTAAGTCTTCTGCTTTTATTCTAATTCCTAAGTCTAATAATGCTTCCTCTTGGGAGATGTTTAGACCTATAAGTCTTAATACTATTGTTTCCAAGATCAACTCGAAAATTTTGGTTAATAGATTGCATCTTTTCCTTCAGAAGATTATTTCTAATAATCAATCAGGATTCATGTTAGGGAGGAATATTTGTGACAATGTGTTGACTGTCCAGGAGCTTCTTATGGACTTTGATAACAAAAGTATGGGTGGTAATGTGATCTTTAAGCTTGACATTAAGAAAGCCTTTAACACTATTTGTTGGGAGTTTATCCTGGATGTTCTAAAAGCTATTGGATTTCCTACGAATTTTTGTTCTTTGATTCTTTGAATCCTGGATAACAATTTCTATTATTTGATTATAAATGGGCAGAAAAATAACTTCTTTAAAGCATCCAAAGGCATCAAACAAGGGGATCCTTTATCACCTTATTTGTTTATTATTTCTTTTGACTATCTATCTAGAAGTCTAATAATTTGTTTGAAAAGTTTCCTTCTTTAAACTATGTGCACAAGGGAAGGGTGAATATATCGCATCTCTGTTTTGCAGATGATTTAATTGTCTTTACCAATGCACATAAAAGATCTATTAAGAAGGTATGGGATTTTTTTCAGCATTTTCAGTTAGCATTTGGGCTATGCTTTAACACTTTCAAGTGCTCTTATTATTGTTCTAAATATGTCTTTGTATAGAATTGATTGTACTAAAGCTGTGCTTCCTATTCTTTATCTGGGTTTAGTGTTAGATAGAGGGCAGAAGCATATGAAGCATTGTATGCAGTTGGTTGATAAAGCGAAGCAGAAAATTTTGTCTTGGGAAAATAAGTTTCTCTCTTACTGAGGGAGAATTACGATTTTAAAGAGTATATTGTGTTCATTGCCACTTTACTCTTTACAAGTGATGAATATACCTAAAGGGATTATTGAAAAGTTAGAATTATTATTTAATAAGTTCCTATGAGATGGTTTGGGCAAGACCTCTATTCGCTGGAGAAGCTGGCATAAGCTTTGTAAACCTTGTGGAAAAGGTGGTTTGGGTTTTAGGAGTCTGCGTGACTCTATTAAAATCAATTATATGAAATTATGACATCATTTTTGTATGAAAAATTCTTTACGAACCTCATTGATGAAGGCTAAATATTGTGCTAAGGAACATCTTATATCTATCACACCTAAGAATAAAGATCTTTTATTTGGAAAGAAATGTTGAAGGTTTCTATGGAAACTGAAACATTTTTCTGCTGGGATTTGGGGAATGGTATGTGTTTTTTTTTTTTTTGTTTGATGATTGGATGGGTAATGGGAACCTTGCTGATCAGTATGGAGGGCCCTTTGATATTAACCATAAGGTTAATAGTTTTTGTTCTCAGGATAATTGGATGAAAGATAAATTGATGTAGTCTGTTAATATAAATGATGTCAACTTCATTACTTCTATTCCTATTTCTAGATATCATGATGATAGTTTGATTCTCAAGAAGAAGTTGTCTGATTCTATTTCTAAGATTTTTGCTTCTGCTATTATGTTTTCTGATGGTTTGAATCTTGAATGGGTGTGGAATTCATGGTTAAAACCATCTATATCGTTCTTTATATGGCATGTCCTACATAACCTGTTGCCTACTGACAATATTCTTAAAATGAAAGGTTTAAGACTTTCATCTCGATGCATTCTTTGTAAGGAAAAAGAGGAATCGATTAACCATTTATTTGGAAATTGTAGCTTTATTGCTGTTGTTTGGGACATGCTTAGTGAAAGACTGCTTAATTTTAGAATGGAGAATTCTTTCCATTCTATTAATGAGTTGTTTAATAGATTGAGGAATTTGGGTAAGGTATTTTTTAATATTGTTCCTTGTGTCGTCTTATGGTTCGTAATAATGCTATCTTTGCTGATGAGGTTCCCAAGGTCTGCACTACGTTGGGTCTTATTTTTAGCTACTTATTCAAAAGTTTAATTCATGTTGAGTTTAAAGAGAAATGTGTGGATATGTTAACTGGATATCTTCAACAGATGGTTTTAAATAGGAATTCTGTTAGACAGGCTTTCAGAGGGATTTGGTGCGAACCTATTGCTCCTTATTTTAAGATAAATATTGATGGTTTTGGAAGCCCAATGTGGCTAGTGTGGGTGGTGTTTGTCGTGATTTTGTTGGTTCTGTTATTTTTTTGGTTTGCTACTTTGATTGTTCCTAATTCTTCTTTAACAGCTGAAGCCGATGCTGTTGTGTTTGGTCTGATGGTGGCTACGAAGCTTGGACTGGTCAATATCATTGTTGAAGTGGATTCTCCGATTATTTGGAATTGTTGCGTATAATAGGGAGGCACATTGGATTATCTTGCTTCAGGTGAGGAGAATTCACGCTTCAACAGTAAATTTGAATGTGAATTGGACGCATGTTCCTAGAAAAGGCAATGTCGTGGCTCGTTGGAGTGCCAAGTTTAGTTATAATTGTTCAAGAGCTCAAGTTCCTTTAATTTTCCTGATGAGTTTTTAGCTTTGGCTATTAAAGATTTATCTGATTAGAACTCTACTGGGGGTATGGGTGTGGTGTGAGTTGTTTTCTCGTTTTTTTAGGGACAGGAAACTTTCTTTATTTTTTTGTTGCATGAGTTGTATAGGGTTTATCTCTTTCCCTACTTTTGTAATTCGTCCTTTGTTGAAACAAAATGGAGCCTTTTGTGCTTAAAATAAAAAATAAAAATAACACATGAAAAATATTCCTAAAATTGAATAGAACTCAATCTAGCTCAAAAATAAAAACAAACATGAAACTATTTAGGTTAATCTACCCTGAAATTCGAAATTGACTTCCTCTTCTCAATTGAGCCAAAGATTAGAAATAAATTGATTAGCTCAGCTCATTTATCTAAATACTCAGCTCTGATCACCGATCAGCCGAACCCTAAATAATAAAGACTTAAGGAAATATTAATTATGTATTAATCATTAATATCTGGTCGGCTAATGAGATAAGCAGAGAAGCTGGTGATTCAATTTGGCGCGCTTGCTTGGCCAACAAGCTGCCTACGAACAGTGACAACTTTGTTTGCGTGGGCAATGACGTCAAATTTTCTACTTGCTATATTATTTAAACGAAGAAAGCAGCTTCGCAAAGTCCAACTTAGCTACCTTTCAATCACTGCTGATTGATATGATTCTTTAATTTTCTTTTCATTGTTTTAGTATTATTTGAAAATAAAGTTAAAATGATGTAGCGTTTTATTTTATTTCATTTACGTTTTCTTATTTGTAATAGAATATGTTGATATGTTATAACATGTTTATTATTTTAAAAATATACAAAATGGCTTTTAGTATGGATTTAAGAAAATCATAGGTCTAACAAATAATGTGTTACTAACATTGGAGGAAAAGTAAGTATAATATGAATCTAAAACAAAAGATATTAATCAAACAAAAAGATTATAGATTTTATAAAAAAATAAAAAAAAAATTTGAAAATAAAGATTTAACAAACTATTGATAAAATAAAATAAAAACAACATCAAAATAACTTGAAAATATATAGAAAAAAAATTGAAATCAAAGCTTACCAGATATTAAGGACATGTTTTATCATCAAATCAAGAAAATAAAGAGTTTTTAGTGAGCAAATCGGGCCTTATGAGAGAAATGGAAATTTGGCGAGCAAAAATTACGTAAGTACAACATATGTATGGATAGATATGTATGCATGTATGTATGTATGTATGACTATGTTTTCTCATTCATGTCAAATCCTTAAGGACGGTAATTTGAAACAAGAAGCCTCGAGAGTCGTCCAAACCTTTTAAAAAAAATGCGAGGTGACATCCAGGGAGCCGTGTTGGTATTGCTTAGGCTTTGTTTGGTTCAGCTTTTTTAGTGCGGTGCGACACAGTGCCGTGAAATTCCCCGAAATCCGGTTGTTTGGTTTGGCTTCGCCCTTCGCGCATTATGCCTCGAAAGCGAGCAGCGGGGGTATATGTGCGGCCTAGCTTCGTGGCCGTGGGTTTTACCCCTGTGCCCCTTGGAATGAGCCCTAATAGAGCAATTGGATCTTCACGCGAGCTTCATCCCTCCTCCTCCTCTTCTCCGGTCGGTGACGGTTTCTCCCGATCTCGTGATCTTGTCAATGAGAGGGTAATTTCTCCTCTACCCTGTTATCCGTTCGCAGTTTTTTTTTTTTTTTTTTTTGGGTTTTTTAGATCTACTAGCATACCTTTAGTTTGTTGTATAGCTTGGATTTTTTTGGCAAGCCTTGGATGTCTTCAATAGTCACAAATATGTTTCTCTGCCTTGGAGAGCAGATAAACAACAAACAAATCTTTTTAAATTAAAAAAATTTTAGGACTTTTGCAGAGTTAAACTTTGACCATATCTTCTCATATAAATACATAATAATTTTTAAACTGTTTTAGCAAATAGGGGTAGCTTGGTCATTTCTCTAGAAAAAGCTGTCTCACAGCTGTTTTC
Source organism: Phalaenopsis equestris (assembly GCF_001263595.1). Classification (NCBI taxonomy): domain Eukaryota; kingdom Viridiplantae; phylum Streptophyta; class Magnoliopsida; order Asparagales; family Orchidaceae; genus Phalaenopsis; species Phalaenopsis equestris. Next base: position 67,265,614 of record NW_018164444.1, on the reverse strand, counting down.
ACACAGCTGCACCAAACAGACAGTCATCTTCCTCGCTTTTGCGCCGCAGCAGCTTTCTGAGACAACACAGCTGCAGCTGAAAAGCTGATTTCAGCTGAAAAGCTGCAGCTGCTCCAAACAGACCCTAAGTTCAAGAAAGTCGAGCTATCATAATTTTATCAAGAAATTGCATTAAGATTTATAAATTGACAACACAATAAACTCATTAGCCCCATCAAACTATAACATCTCAAAAAAAAAAAAAATTCACATAATATACAAGTATTTGCGGACAATAATGATTGAGGTGAGGTGATAACTCGTCATAAATTTACCTAGATTTGATGTGACATTCACATTCAACGCACAAACTTAATATCCACTTAATTATTGATATTTTTGGAATATACACCTAACAATGATGTGATGTAATCTACACCACACATCTAACTATAATATGACATAATTTACACCGTCGTGACAACATGTGAACCATGCATAATATTTTTTACATCATGAGATAAAATTATATTCAGAAAAAAATTAGCACATCTCGATGTAAGTTATTGCATGACAATATGATTTTATGTCTCTTGTTACATACGCTCCAACGCATAACTGATTACATTCTGCAATCCCTTCCATGAACAACCTCCTTCCTCCAAGGCCATCCTTCCCATTTTTCCAAGCTCTCTCACCCTCTTCCTTCTCTCTTCCCCTTCCTCTCCTCCCTCCATCAATTTCTCCACAGCCCTCTCAACCTCCTCCCTCCTCACTTTCACTGCCTCCTCATCATCATCCCCTACGCCAAACAATCTCGGCTCTTTGACGCCAATCTCTACCCCAATTCTAAGCACAACCACAACCAATTGCGCGTTCAAAAACTGGTCATAATAATTTGGCCATGTCGCGATCACCACCCCCGCCGCCACCGCCTCCAACGTCGAATTCCACCCACAGTGTGTCACGAATCCCCCGACAGCTATATGCCCCAACAACACTGCCTGTGGAGCCCACCCTTTTATCACCATTCCCCTCCCCTCCACCCTCTTCTCGAACTCTTCCATCCACTCATCCAGTCCCAGAATCTTCTTCTCCGCTGCTTCCTTCACCACCCAAACAAACGGTCGATGTGTTGCTTCCAGCCCGTGGCCCAGCTCCACGAGCTGCGCCATTGTGTTACGAGCTATGCTTCCAAAGCTCACGAGCACCACCGACCCGGCTTTCTGCCTGTCTAGCCATTGGAAGAGGAACTTGTTGTCGACAGATGAAACACGCCCGCGCGCTGCTTTGACTGCAAGCTCTTCTTCATAGAGAGACAGCGGACCAACAGGCCACACAGGTTTTCCCGTGGCCTCCCGATACTTGTCAAAATACCATGACTCGAGCTCCACAAAGCTGTTGACGAGTACACCATCAGCAGATTCTTCTGCCACCCGGATGGATTTCATATATTTGGACCAATCTGGATCCGAGCGCATAGCCGATAAGACCTCGTGCTTGCTGATGTGAATGGGATGCGGAAGGCTCGGAATCATGATGGACCCAGTCGGCGCTGTCTCCACCGCAGCCACAAGCTCAACATAATGTTGCTTGATGAAGTGGTCAAAGAAGAGAAAGAAGCAGGATGGGCCGTGGAAGATGAAACGGGGAATGTTAAGTCTGGTGGCCACTTCAGCTGTCCAATGTTGAAGGTTGTCAGAGATGAGGCAGGAGGGCTTCGGCCATCCGTCCTGGTCGGGGACGCGGAGGTGGTCCTCGAGCGGCTCGCGGAGGTGGGATAAAGCATTCATGAAAGGGAGGAAGAGATCTGCAGAGGGGATGAGATCGGCGCTCTCACAGCCATCAGGGAGGCCGAAATCCGCAGTCGGGAAGCGGAGCTGAATGAAGCGGATGGGAAGGGTGGAGGCAACGGTTGGTTGGATGCGGGCCAAGTTGATGGGAGTAGTGGCAAAGGTGATTAGTGTGCCACGGGCTGCAAGGAGCTTAGCCAGATCGACCATGGGGATCAAGTGGCCCTGTGCCAAGAGAGGAACCAGAAGAAAGTGGAGGCGCTTTGTCTTTATTCTACAATCACCTGCTTGGCAGCTCATGGTGGGTGACGCTAAATGGATATGCTTCTGTTGCTAGTTGCTACTGGTGGGAAATTTATAGCTAAGAAGTGTGATTTTTTAAAATATTTAAATGATGGATTATGAGTCATGGACCTCTCGGCAAGTTTTCCAGAAAAAAATTAAAAAATAAAACTTTTTTTACGAGGCTTGATTAATTCATGAGTACTGTGAAAAACATGTATTAAAAAATTGTTTTTTTTCAATAAATAAATAAATAAATAAAAATTAGAAACCGACGAAACCGGCTGTCAAAAAACCGATTGTGCTTGGTCATAAACTAAACGGAAAATAGATTCAGAATTCACTCCATTTCGCGAAACATGTATTTTATTTATTTATTTATTTATTTTTGCGTCAGTTTTCCAATTGTATTGTTAATATTTTGTATTTTGTACTTATTATTTGATGAATAATAATAATAATAATAGGAAAATAATAATATATTTAACTTATTTTTAATTTTAAATAAAAATATAAACCTAAAACAAAAATTAAATTTATAAAAAAATAAATTTATTGTATTTATGTGTGCTAGAAAATTCCGAATGTAGGTTAACAGATTATTGTCTTAGAGTTGTAAGAGAACTCATCACACACACAGATGAAAGAGAAACAAGCAGTAACGGCTCCAGAAGTTTTCACTAGGAAAACCCGTAAAGGGAAAAACTATAAGGTATGGTCTAATTGTGAAAATTCATTATTGATTGATGATTACAGAAATTTTTTATCCCATAGACAAGATGTAATAACTATATATTTCATATTACAACGTTTACTAATTGTGTCTCATTGGTGGTGATCAATGATGGTTAGCAATGGTTGACGGAGGTCAACGAAGGCTGGTGGTGGTCTACGAGGGTCAGCGGTGAGCGACAACGCTTAGTAGTGGTCGACGAAAATCGGTGGTGGTCGCGCTGCTTGGTGACAGTTGATTGTTGTCTATTGAGATCGAGGACGATCGATTGTTGTTGAGGGTGGTCGACGGTGGCTGATTGTGGTCGATAGTGATTCACTATGGCCGACGGTGATGCTTAGTTAAAGTTATTCCTCAAAGCTTTAAGCTCTCTCTAAGCTTAGGGCCCATTTGGGGCAGCTTATAAGTGAGGCGGCATTTTAGAAAACGTCACCTAATTGTTTGATTTACGCATTTTTGAAAACGTTATCTGTCGCATTTGAGTATTTTATATTAAACACAGGCCGCGGGTCGACCCCCGCGGTCGACTTGCGAGCCGGGTTTTAGGATAATTTGTCTATTCGAAATGCACAAGCTGCCCCAAATAGACTCATAAGCTCCTTCTCATGAGAGATGTGGGCTCTATTTATAGTGTTATGAGTGCAATTAATACGAGAATATAAACCATTTTGATCAGATGGACCGGAGAGCTTTCTCAATCAGACAAAATTTAATGAACATTTGGATGCCTTAATGATGCCAGAATTGAGTGATATTAGGTTCATTGGATTCGTCTTGTTGGGACGCTCAATTCAATTATAAACTTGTAAAATTTAACATCTATTTGATCTTCCAAATGTGTCTGAGAATCTTCCAAAAGCGATTAAATAACTTGATACGGGCTTAATTTGACTCAGATTGGACTTACTTTGATGCCATTAGGTTCCTCTCATCGAGCTAGTCAGTTTGACTATAAGTTTGTTGAAATCAGAGTTCAGTATGACTTTTTATCAATATTTGAATGCTTCTTATTCTAAAAATTATCTCGAGATTCGTGTGAAGCATCAAAATTCGTGTTGGATGATGAAAAATTTGCTGGTGGTGTATCAAATATAAATTCTATTAATACCAAAATATAAACCAAAAATAAAAATTGAACTTTAAAATAACAAATTTATAGTGATTTTATTAATAAAAAAAACAAAAAATGAAAATTTGTTTAAAAATATTAAACTTATATTATCACTATTGTTTAAAAAAAAACTAAAAGTCTAAAATAAAAATTAAACATACAAATAATGAACTTATAGTATTTCTTTTATTAGTAAAAAATAAACCCTAAATAAAAAAATAAATTTAAATCTAATATATTTAAAGTATTACTAATCTTATTTAAAAAGTAAAAGAAAAAGTTAAAATTAGATTTAAAAATAATAAATTTATAGCATTACTATTTATTTAAAAATATAAACTGAAATTATATTTTGATGAAAATAAAATTACTGCTACTATTTTTATGATATTAAATTAAAGATTATAATTTTTTTGCTAAAATGATTACAATTATTTTAAAAAAATATAAAAAGAAATTAAATTTTAATGATGAGAATAACATGATAATTTATTACTCTACTGATGATAATCTTCTAGCACACATCCATAATTAATAATACAACTTTTGCATAGTTTTTATTTATTTATTTTAATTTCTTCTACTTTCCATGAAACTGTCGGAATTAAGAAAAAAAAAACCGGCAAAAATTGACTTTTGGAAAGCCAGTTATGTCGATTTTAAATAGATAAAGAAGTCTTAAATTGGGATCAATTTGTTTAGTAATTCCTTAACTGTACTGGATATTCTAGTTCTTTATCAGGTTATCAAATCATTCATGACTTAAGGCATGCAAAGTCATAGACCTTCCTTCAGATAATTAGGTTCTTTTAATATAATAAAGAGAACAGTATTCGCACAAGATTTATTTCTTAGAACTTTCATTTGTTCTCCTAAATATAACAAACTTTCAGCAGTTGACGGCAGCTCGGGATGGCTAAAACACGCGCCTATTGAAGCTGCTAATTAGAATGAGTGGCCATTGTGGTGTGCTTCTAGACACAACGCTTTGCTTGGCCACCAAGCTGTTAAAAGAGACTGATGATGACTTCCCTTGAGCGGGCAATGAAACTAATTTAGTAATTATTTTAATTTTTAAAATGAAGGAAAATGTTTCATAAGTGAAGTCCAACTTGGGTGCCTTTCAATCATGGTTGTATTGAAGATAACTCATCAATTTTATTTTTATTATTTTAGTATGAATTGTAACATTACATAAAAAAAAAACATTTAAATATTTAAAATATACAATCAAACAAGTAAATTAATTCCAAACTAATATCAAAATAAATTTAATTAAATAAAGCTAATATATCTTGTTGTAAACAAATACAAAATAATATGAATTTTTTCTCCTCCTTACTACTCCTGGAACTCCAACGCATAATTGATAACATCCTGCAATCCCTTCCATGAAGAACCATCTTCCTCCATGGCCATCCTCGCCATCTTTTCGAGCTCCCTCGCCCTCTCCCTCCTCTCTTCCCCTTCCTCTCCTCCCCCCATCAATTTCTCCACAGCCCTCTCAACCTCCTCACTCCTCACATTTACGACCTCCTCATAAGGATCCCCTACTCCAAACGATCTCGGCTCTTTGACCCCAACCGCCACCCCAATTTTGAGCACATCTACCACCAGCTGCTCATTCAAAAACTGGTCATAGAAGTGCGGCCATGTCGCCATCACTACTCCTGCCGCTACTGCCTCCAACGTCGAATTCCACCCGCAATGCGTCATGAATCCCCCCACCGCTACATGCCCCAACAACACTGTCTGTGGCGCCCACCCCTTTATCACAACTCCTCTCCCCTCCACCCTCATCTCGAACTCTGCCATCCACTCCTCCACTCCCGGAATCTTCCTCTCCGCTGCTTCCTTCACCACCCAAACAAACGGTCGTTGCGTTGCTTCCAGCCCATGACCCAGCTCCACGAGCTGGGCCATTGTGCTGCGAGCTATGCTTCCAAAGCTCACGAGCACCACCGAACCGGGCTTCTGCTTGTCTAGCCATTGGAAAAGGACCTTGTTGTCGACCGATGAAACACGCCCCCGCTCTGCTTTGACTTCCAGCTCTTCTTTATGGAGAGAGAGCGGACCTATAGGCCATACAGGCTTCCCCGTACTATCGTGATACTTGTCAAAGTACCAGGGCTCGAGCTCGACGAAGCTGTTGACAAGTACACCATTGGCCGATTCTTCTGCCACCCTGATGGATTCCACATATTTGGACCATCCTGGATCCGAGCGCAAAACTGATATCACGTCGCGCCTTTTGATGTGAATGGAATGCGGAAGGCCCGGAATCATGATGGATCCATTCGGCGCTGCGTCCACGGCAGCCTCAAGCTCGGCATTATGCTGCTTGATGAAGCGGTCGCAGAAGAGAAAGAGGCAAGATGGGCCGTGGAAGATGAGACGGGGAATTTTAAGACTGGTGGCAACTTCGGCTGTCCAATGTTGAAGGTTGTCAGAGATGAGGCAGGCAGGCTTCGGCCATCCGGTTGGGTCGGGGACGCGGAGGTGGTCCTCGAGCGGCTTGCGGAGGTGGGTTAAGGAATTCATGAACGGGATGAAGAGGTCTGCAGTGGGGATGAGATCGGCGCTCTCGCAGCCATCAGGGAGGCCGAAATCCGCAGCCGGGAAGGGGAGCTCAACGAAGCGGATGGGGAGGTTGGAGGCAACGGTAGGTTGGATGCGGGCCAAGTTGACCGGAGTAGTGGCAAAGGTGACTAGCATGCCACGGGCTGCAAGGAGCTTAGCCAGATCGACCATGGGGATCAAGTGGCCCTGTGCCAAGAGAGGAACCAGAAGAAAGTGGAGGCGCTTTGCGTTTAGGCTACGATCACCAGCTTGGCAGCTCATGATGGGCAACGCCAAATTGCTATGCTCTTCTGTTGCAACTGGCGGGAAATTTATAGCTTGTAGTAGCTAAAAAATGTGATTTTTCAAAATTATTTAAATGAAGGAGTATCTGAGTTGAACTCTTTGCAAATTCAGTTTCTTGGAATATCCTTTCCGTAAACATATGTTCAACAAGGGTGGGCAGAATAAATTGAAGTTTTCGACGAAGTGTGCGCGCTGGATCTTGCTTGCTTGGCCACCAAGTATTGCGGAAAATATTAAGTGCAAGTCTCGATGTCTAAGTATTTCAGACGTAATATTTTCTTCTAATATTGATTTAGTATTACAGAGCAGATTTAGCTGAAGTGGTTGATTAGTATTAGAGGCTTACAAAATGCTAACTGGGATCAATGAAGGGCTGATTAGGATAACCAAAAAAAAAAAAAACGAGATCAGGCGAGCATTCACCAAAAGGGACGGTGAAATAGGGTAGTTGGATCACATGACCTAGTGATGTAAATAATTAGAATAGGTGTTATAACCATTTGAGTGCGTGTGTCCTTAAAAATAAGTTTAGAGGTGTACAGACTATGGATCATAATGGTCGCAGTTGGTCACATATATTGTAGTGGTGAGTTGTGATAATATTTATAGGTCATACGAGATTAAGTCGAGAGCTGCACGAGCTTTGAGTGACGTAAGACATAAGTGTGTTGTGATAACGTTCGAAGAGAGTTACCATCTTCGGGGTGCGTTGTTGCATTGTCTTTATGAGGCGTTGTTGCACCGTATGTGAATTGCATTATTACACCACCATCGGGGGTATATAGTTGCATGGCGTGTTGAACGTTGTATTACTTCACCGGGTGCTTCACTGTTCTATAACGTACATTATGATTCCACTATGCATGTTATGAGTCCATAAGAGACTTCGTTGCAAGAAGCGGTTGGCGGTCGATGGTGATAGACGGTAGAGGGAGGCCAACATGATGGACGGTGGCGGGCAGGTGGTGATCGACGATGGTCGGCGGTTGCAAGAGTAGGATGAATTAGTTGGATCTTCCGTGTAGAAATGATGACTAGTTTAACCTCTTTTTTCTCTAAGTATCTTCTGACTCTAGGTCTAGGTGCCCTCTCAAGAGAGGGGTAGGACTCTAGTTATAGAGTTTGAGAAAGACATTTCTACAAATAAGTAATGAACTCGAACCACTCCATCAAACAGAAAGAAGAGATTCCCTCCATGAAACGATTTTTAAGAACATTTAAATGCTTTAATTATGTCATAATTAAGTGGTTGGATTCATCTTGCTGAGATGCTCGATTTGACTATAAGATTATCATGTGTTATATGATTGATCTTCCAATTATTCACTGAAAGCTTCTAAAAGTGGTTTAATAGTTTGATCTGAGCTTGATTTGACTTGGTTTGAACCAATTTTGTATCAAGGTGTTTGTCTCGTTGAGTCGATCAGTTTGAGTTTAAGTTTGTCAAAATCATAATTCTAGATGATTTTTAATTGAAGTTTGAATATTTTTTGTTTAATAAATTATCTTAAAATTCATGTCATGCAGCGATATTCAATTCAAATTATCAATTCGTTGATGACGAATAAAACATGCTATTTTGCATGTTATATTTAAACTTTTTCAAAAATTTCAATATTGATTGGATTTATTTCTTAACACATTTTCAAGTCTACAATTATCTTAACCACTATCATGGCGGGTGCCAATGAGGTTCTTTATTGATTGAGCTCGTCAATGGATGTTTCTATTCCCATTAAGGTCAGTTTGGCAAAAAAATTTGGCATGCCAACTTCAATGAAATTTATGTTCATTATCATTTACGAGGGTGGCTTAGCACCGAAATTGGCCCAAGATGTAAGGGCTTTGGAGTTGCGGCGGCTCCAATGACAAGGGAAAGAAGCATGCGTTGTATCATAATTACACCTTCAAATTATATTATCATTAATGAGGAGACAAAGCTACTTTAGTAAGGTTAAAGAGTTTAGCAAATTTGTGTTACACTTTGACATTGATCCTTTAAAGCCAAAGTGAGAGCTTAACACGGCGCTTATGATGTTGGCTAGATAATTTTCTCTTGATAGTTATATAAGAAGTGAAAGAAGTTATTATTAAACATTTCTTGCACAGATGATATTAAGAAATAGATTTAGTGTTGGCATATCAAGTTTTTTTGTAGCAAGAAGTTATAGATAGTATGTACAATAATGATTTCGACTAAAAGAGGGCAATTTATCTACATATTGCACAATTCCTATATATTTACATTTTTAACACATAAAGTTTAATGTTTACATTTATTACACTTTAGTATCATAAAACACTTTTGTATCATAAAACTATGCATGAAAATGTTTAATTTCTTAGCAATACCACAACAATCTCAGCAATGTTGAATTCTATTGGTCCCCTAGAGAGGAGTTCAACCATATCCTAATTGTTTTGGTATGGTTATGATATGTATCCAGAACTTTCTACCATCTGCTATATATGTCTACTGCTATGTATCGAAATGGAGGAGGAGAAAGTGCTAAAATAATTTAGTCTCTAAACTAAACTCATCATCTTCTTCTGTGATTTATGTATCAGTAATCCATTTCTACTTGAGCTCTCATAGTATCAGAGTCTTGCCTAGGAACTCTTTATACTTCATCAAGATCTCAAGCCCCATACAAATTCTTGTTCGATGCTCTCCTAAAGGCCATCCACCTTATTAATTGGTTGTCGACTCGAACCACAAACTATTTATCTCCATACGAGCATCTACATAAATCTTCGCCAAATCACACTCAGACTTGTGTTTTCGGAAGTGCTTGCTATCCTTGGAGGAAAGCTCAAACCAAACTCAAATTTAAACCACGATTAGTCCAATGCATTTTTCTATGGAACTCTTTACGACACAAGTGTTACAAATGTTACAATCCTACTACTCATAAAAGAAGGCACATGATGTTTGATGTGAACACTTTTCCTTTTCTCCAGAATATATCCTCACCATCACAAACACCCCCTCCACTTCACCTCACGTCTCATCCTACTTTCTACAACCACCAACACTCCTCCAACTGGTAGCTAAACCTGCTACCACCATCTCTCTGACCCCTTTTGTTGTCTCCAATAAACCAACACCTACTCCTATACCATCCTCGACACATCCATCTCCTCCCCAACCTCCACCCCACAATGACATGATAACAAGAACCAAAACGAGTATCCTAAAACTTTGTTTTCGTTCGTTTTTCTCTATTTTATTTTAGAAGGAGTCGTCAGCTCATCGATCGTCGTATACTTCTCTTTCCCGAATAAATCTCCCTTTCGGGTCATATAAATGGCCTGAAGAAGAGAGGAACCGGAAAAGACGGACATACAACAAAGTGACAAACAAAAGAAAATACAAAACGTGGAGAGCCTACGTGCGGTAAACCTCGCAAGGATAGGTTAATAGTGTCCGCCCAAACAAGATCGGGCGAAAGCACCTTAAACCAATATCCTTGAAAGAATGCCTACGTAAATTACCCAAAACCAGAGAGTCAGGTGTAGGTGCCTATTCTGGGGTCAAGAGCACTCCCAAGGGGACGTATCCAACTTAGTTAATTATATCTTGGGGGTACCTAAGAATACTCTCGATAAAAGGAGTTTCGCTTGGATTATCGTGAACCTGGGGCAATAGATACTCAAAAGAAGGTTATTCCGTATGGGAATAGTCCCGATTCTTCAAAGCTTCTACAAAGCTCGCGCTAAGTCATCGGGCAGAGAGTGAGTCTCCCACATCTCGAAATGGGTAGCGGCTCATAGGCACACGTGGCCCACAAAATAACCTAAATCATCTTGACGGGGATATTCCAACACGTTAAAGCACGTCTGAGCCAAAGGGCAGAGGACAAATCGTCATATTCCAAATGGGCGGCAGCTCATCGGCATCGGGTCGTTAAGGTGATATCAACGAAGCCAAGGAGCGACAAGGATCAACGCTCAAAGGGGCTCAACAAAAAGGAAGGTTGAGTGATTCTAAAAGGCCGAGTTAACTGGGTCGGGGTACTACGGACCCGTCATCCACAGCTAATAGAACCCCGATCAGCAATCTGTAAATTGTGTTGTCCACGGGAACCTCGGTAGCCCTAAGATCAAAGGAAGGAAACTCTATCCTATGACTAAAAGCTGGAGCTTCAAGAGATGGGACTTATATCTGCCGAAGTGGCAAGATTGCCTCCGAAAAGAAAAAAAAAGTGGTGGTTCAACTACAAAGATGGAAACGCTCCAAACAAAAGGACTCATACCCCCTCTGGGTCGGAGAGTCTTTTAACACCCTATGCGCACTACACAACCACCTATATAAAAATATTTTGGGCCAGTCAGGTTGAAGAAGCACGGGGACTCCTCTCCGGGACATACAAATATGAATGCAGTTATCTAGAGCAGTCCTTAAGTATTGTGGAGGCTCTATTAATATATGTAGAAAAGTAAAAGTTGTAATTTTTAAATTTTGAATATTTTCATCCTAAATTTTAATTATCTTGAATATTTTATTTATGATTTTTATGATAGAAATAATTAAAATTTTAGTGTCCTTAATGAGCCTAAATTATATTGTGAAATCTCAGATCACAGAAAAAAACAAGGAAAACAGATGCAGATGTGCATACATACAGACGTGTAACAGAAAGTAAAACAAGTCAAATAAAATAATAAACAGGTCGATGTCGCTGGGTCGGCAACATATCCCAGAAAAGAAAAAGACGGTCGGACTCCGCATATACATGCCCGATCATAATTTTATACATCAATATAAAATGTAAAATTAAGATACGGGGCACGAGCATCTGCTCCTGGTCCCCTCCACGTGGTTCCCATGCTAACGTCTCGAAACCCGTGCTCGTATCTTATTGCTACAGTACTCTCCTAGACTCTAAAAGTACATAGAGAAAAGAAAAAAAATACTAAATTCTGCATGAAAACAAGTGTTAGCGGGAAATCCCACATGCAAATGACATATCATGAGCCATGTCATAAAAGTGTGGGAGCTAAATAACACCTGCAAGCAAAAGGTTCAGAAATCATTACTTGCTCCCCCCAGCAGTACCTGTGTGTGCGCATATAAATACGCATGGCTCCCTGCAGAAGAACACCCTAACACACTACCATATATATGCAACATGCAGTCACATCACAAACACAATGCGAAAGAAACATATCTGACTATGGCAACCAATCAAACAAAGAACAATAGCCAGGTGTCAAAAAAACTATGTAGCACCCTAAATCCTAGCCCAACACACCATCTAACGAAAAGTGCTTAAATCTAGAATCTAAGTGCGGGGTAAGTATGACTTAATAATATGACTTTGACGGGGTCGCCATACCGACCACATCCTAAAGATCTGAAGGATCTAAAGGGTGTCACGAGAAGTGTTGACACGAGTTAGATCTATTAGATATTTAGCACAGTCATACTCGTGTCAATCCCGAAGACTTAACTCGCATTGCTCATCGGAATCTACCCAGCAAACAAGCAAGCAAGGCTCGTTAAGGCACCGCGACCAACACGGGATCACTCTCCTAACGAGTATGGCTCACTACCCACGCAAACATGCAAATGTAAATGTAGACAGTCACATGACAGAAGTGATGAGTGTACTGTGAGGCAGTGACTCAAGACCAGATAGGCATATCACGTAGGCAGTGGCCCGAACAAATGGGTGTGTCGTAGCGGTAGTGACCTGAAGGGTGGAAGTGTCGTAGCGGCAGCGGCTCGAGGAAAGGTGTGCCGAGGTGGCAGTGACCAATAGTGATGGGCGTGACGTGGGGGCAGCGACCCGAAGGTGTGACGATGCGATAGTGACTAAAAGAGATGGGTGTGTCATGGCTACAGCGGCCCAAAGAAGTGTAACAAAAACAAATGATAATGATGATGCAAGCTAACACATATCAGATGCAACATGCAAACAAACAAACATGTGTTATAATGCAAAAGCAAACAAACATGTAAGTGATCGGTCGACTGGACCGTGGTGGCCGGTCTAATGGACCATGGTGGCCGGTCGAACCAAAATGATCGGTCTATGAGGCCAGAGTAGCCGATCGAACCAAAGTGAGACGCTCATCGGGTTGGGGCGACTGATCGGAGCGAAGTGAAATGCTCGTCGGGCCGAGGTGGTCTGTTAGAGCGAAGTGAGACGCTCATCGGGCTGGGGCGACCGATCAGAGCAAAGTCAAATGCAACATGCACCTAGAAAAATGCAATGTGAAGCAAATCAACATGCAGGTAGCAAACCGGGCTCGTGCTAACGACTTCACTTGGGAGACCTAAGGTTTAGACCCTTTGATGTGCAGCACCGCCGCCTCTGGCTTTGGTGAGGAAATGTGAGGGGTTTCTCCCCGGATCTCTGAGGGGGAAACTCTCCACGGCGTCGCAAAATGGAATAACTACAAAGTTTTTCCCATTTTGCGAACTCCTCCAAACTTTGCAAAGCAAACAAACTACAAAGCTTCTCTTGCTTTTCCAAGTTCGACCTCGCAACTTCTCCAAGTAAAGTTGGGGAATCCAAAGCAAGGGGAGTGAGGAACTCCGACCCATCGGGACTTGTGTTAAGGCTCACAACAAGGGGGAAGCCACTCGACTCTACTGGGGGTGTTGGCTACGCACAGGAAATCCTAACTTAAGGCTAGCTCTAGGAAATCCAATGACCCATCACGCAGGCACGTCGTCGCGCCGACCCACATTGGCGCACGCACCCCATGTGAGAGATCGAACCCACACACCTAGACGCCACTAATCCTAAGGCTAACTAAGAGTTTAGGGGATCTCACCACTGTGACAGTTGCGGACGCATTTTCTTTACTTGCTCCAAGTTCGCCGGCATCCAATCCATGCTCCTATGTTTCTCGTAAAACATGCACAGGACAACAAAAAAATAGGAGATTGGGAGGTATGCAAAGAATTTGAAATAAAAGAAAAAATCATATGAAAGTGTAAATGACAAATATACCTTAGCGACGCTCAACACCGATGAACCCCGGGATGAGGTTTTTCTCGCAAAATAGAAGACGTCCATGCCTCTTCAAGCAGCGGTGTCGTCACTGCCCCTCTGCGGCAAATCACTCCGGTGAGATATTCTGACCACCGGGGAGTGATGGACGACGAGGTGAAGAAGCTAGCTCGACGGCGGCATGCAAAGGAAAATGCGAGGGAGAGGGGAGGTGCTTTGCCCTCGGTCCTGCGCACAAAGGAGGCAACGGCAGGAACTTCACTGTCGAAGATTTGGCCGGCGGAGGAGGCTTTGCCGACGGAAGGAGAGCTAAAAGAGAAGGCTCGCCCAAGAAAAAGGCCGGCGAAGGGGAGACTCGAACCGGAAAAGGAGGCCGGGGAGGTCGACGAGGGGAAGCTCGGACCAGCGGCAGCAAGGCGTCGGTGATGGGGGAAACCTCAGGGACGTCGCCGGCGAGATAGGGCGGCCGTGCGTGCGGCTAGCCGAGAGGAGGAGAACGGCCGAGGCTCGCAACCCGCGGCTGGAGGGAGCTCCGGCGAGTGAGGAAGATCCGGCGGCGAGCTTTGTCGCCGAAGAGGGAGATCCGGCGAGGCGAGAGGGAGCTCGGGCTAGGGTTTCGCGAAAAGGGAGGGTGGCGGTGCTCGGTTCCGCGATTTTCTACGAGAGAGTAGGAGAGAAGCGATAATTTTATAAAGGATAATATAATAATATAATAATATAATATTATTATATAATAATAATATTATTACCTTAATGCATTTTTAGCTTGTATACGTCTTCGCAGCGAAGTAGATGTCTTTCTTGGCTAAAATCAATGTTCCGGACGCGTCGGCGTAGTCCGTTTAGTCATCCGGGGTCATCCGGATCACTTTTTCGACTATCGTATCCAAAACGATAATTTGCACATTTTCACCACACATGCGGAGTCATAGCAAAGTGGACATCCTCCGTAGGTAAAATCGACGTTTCGGACATACTGACGGGGTTCGTTTCATCATCTGGGGTCATCCGGATCACTTCGTCAAACGATCGGGTCAATTCGGACATACTGACGCGACACATAATATTCTTTGGCTCGATCAGAGCCGTCCGTTGTGCCAACTGCCGACCGACCTTTACCTAAGTGAAAGTCGTAGCCTAGTAAAATTACCTTGGACACGTGCCCCTCAACACGCGCCAAAAAGTCTCGAGTGGGTGTCTGAACTATCGGATATTACGGTCGGGTCGTAGACTATCCCGAGTCATACAAGTGGACACCCTACACTCAAGACATCAAAAATTGATGCCAACAGACCTATTCTTAAATTAAATCTCCTCCCCTACACCGCCATCTCCTCCCCAACCTCCATCCCACCATCACTTGATATCAAGCTTTTTTTTGTAGCAAGAAGTTATAGATAGTATGTACAATAATGATTTCGACTAAAAGAGGGCAATTTATCTACATATTGCACAATTCCTATATATTTACATTTTTAACACATAAAGTTTAATGTTTACATTTATTACACTTTAGTATCATAAAACTATGCATGAAAATGTTTAATTTCTTAGCAATACGACAACAATCTCAGCAATGTTTAATTCTAGTGGTCCCCTATAGAGGAGTTCGACCATATCCTAACTATTTTAGTAAGGTTATGATATGTATCCAGAACTTTCTACCATCTGCTATACATGTCTACTATTATGTATCGAATTGAAGGAGGAGAAAGTGCTAAAATAATTTAGTCTCATCTTCTTCCTCTCTGATTTATGTATTAGTAATCCATTTCTACTTGAGCTCTCATAGTATTGGAGCCTTGCATAGGAACTCTTTATACTTCATCAAGCTCTCAAGTCTCATAGAAATTCCTGTTCGATGCTCTCCTAAAGGCCATCCACCTTAATAATTGGATGCCTACTCGAACCACAAACTATATATCTCCATACAAGCATCTACATAAATCTTCGCCAACGCACACTCAGACTTGTGTTTTCGGAAGTGCTTGCTATCCTTTGAGGAAAGCTCAAACCAAATTCAAACTTGAACATCGATCAGTTCAATGCATTTTTCTATGGTACTTTTTTACAACACAAGTGTTACAAATGCTACAATCCTACTACTCATAAAATAAGACACATGATGTTTGATGTGAACACTGTTCCTTTTCTCCAGAATTTTTCCTCACCATCACAAACACCCCCTCCACTTCACCTCACATCCCATCCTACTTTCTACAACCACCAACACTCCTCCAACAAGTAGCTAAACCTACTACCACCATCTCTTTGTCCCCTTCTATTGTCTTCAATAAACCAACACCTACTCCTATACCATCCTCTACACTGCCATCTCCTCCTCAACCTCCACCCCACCATCACATGATAATAAGAACCAAAATAGGTATCCTAAAACCTATTCATATATTAAATCTCCTCCACTACCCACCTCCCCCCCCCCCCCCCCCCCCCCCCCCCAATCCAAATTCCTTTATCCAAGCATTCAAACAACCCCAATGGAGAAAGCTATATCAGAAGAGATAAATGCACTTCAGCGACAAGGCACTTGGTCATTAGTTCAACCCCCCATCAATCAACCCAAACCAAGTTCTTGATGGATTGATACAACCAAATTGAAATCACATGGTGAAGTCATGCGACATAAAGCCTGTCTTGTTGCTTAAGGTTACAAGCAAGAATTTGGAGTAAATTATGATGAAACCTTTAGTTTGGTTGCCAAACTCTCTACAAGTAGCATGCTTATTACAGTGGTGCTTCATTACGATTGTCATATCCTGAAAGTTGACATTTTTAATACGTTTCTCCACAACACCCTCAATGAGAAAATTTACATGAAGCAACCTCCTTGTTTCCAAGATCCCCAATTTCCAAACCATGTATGCATGCTCCAAAAATCTCTGTGGCCTGAAGCAGGCTCCAAGAAAATGCTTTATCACTTTCTCATATTTTTTTGGCAATAAAAGATTTATATTCACCAAGGAAGATCCTTCATTCCTCATATATCATATGAATACAACTTAAATCTTTATTCTCATCTACATAGATGATATTCTAATTACAGGAAATGATTTGAGTGTGATCTCATTTCTCTCTGAAAATTTGGCTATTATGTTTCAGCTCAAGCATCTCGCAACATGGATGTTTTCTTGGTATTCATGTTCAGAAATCAACTGGCACATACCGTCATAATCAATAACAATACACACTCAATTCTTTTCGAATGTGGGCTTGGAGGACTGCACACTGCTCATCACACCCATGCAAGTTCGCAACTTTGCATCTTCGGAATAAGGTATGCCATTCCATAACCCCACCCTTTTATCACCAATCGATAGGAACTCTCCAATACCTTACAGTAATTAGTCTGGATATCGCCAGTATTGCCAACTGCTTATGTCACCATAGCCAACTACAATCCTCTTACACGTCTACTTCGATATCTGAAAGGCACAAGTCATCTTGGATTATAAGTTCGACCAGGGAGACCTCCACTTAAGTTTATATGTTGATGCTGATTAAGCTGGAGACCAATTAGATCGGAAATCTACCACTGATGTGTGCTTGTTCCTTGGAGACACTTTAGTGTCATGGACAATCAAGAAATAATCCACAGTGGCGCGTTCATCGAAGAAAGTGGAATATCGGGCAGGCCTATTCAAGAATTTGGTATTAACATCACACAACTAACACCACTTTATTGTGACAACATCTTCTCTGTCTCCCTAGCACATAATACAATTTTCAACGTCCGCACTAAACACATAGAGATTTATTATCATTTTATTCATGATCACATTCATTCCAAACACCTATGGATTGAATTCATTCACTCCCAGGATCAACCGACAGACATTCGTACTAAACATCTCTCCAAACGCAAGTTTCAAAAATTTTGTACCAAGAAGATGGGTAGTTCTTCCACGACCCATCAACGCCAGGGGATCTTAGCAATATCACAACAATCTTAGCAATGATGAATTGGAGTGGTCCCCAAGAGAGGAGCTCGACCATGTCCTAACTATTTTATGATACGTATTCAATACTTTCTAATATCCACTATGTATACACACTGCTATGTATTGAATTAAAGGAGGAGATATAATTTTGGTTTCTATACTTAACTCATCTTCTTCCTTTCTGATTTTTGTATCAGTATTCCATTTCTACTCGAGCTCTCGTATTTCACTTTCCGAAAGTTGGTAAAACTAATATTTTCTTATGTAATATTAAAGATTTGAGTGTTATGCATGTTAATATGAAGTCTAGGTGTCAGATATGTAAATTCATAAAAGTTATGTGGTATGTAAATAAATTCCCCTTAAGAAATCAAAAAAGTGGAGAGTTATCAGAACAACCATCAAGATGGAGAAGGCCAAAAGGCTTAAAACTCTAACATTACCGCCATCATGATTAAAAAATAAAACTATTTTAAGTGGAGGTTTCTCTTGTGATAGTGATTGCTCAAATGGTAAAAAAAAAAAAAGTCATAAACTTATGACTGAAATCAATTTCCATGATCTCATGTATACATTTCTGAAGCATTTTTGCATAAATAAATGATAAAATATATGAGTTTGTCATGATGGACTCGACAATAGCTATTTAATTCAAATTCAACGTGCAGACTAACCAACCAAATTTTGATAGAGATAGCTCGTGATTGAGACTAACACGGGTTCTCTTAACTAAGCCCAAAGCACCTATTCGACCACCATAAGGGATTCACAGGATTATCACAATGAAATGTTTTGTATGGAGCAAGGACAACTTCATCTTCACAAGCCAGCCAATCCAAGCAGCCACATATGACCATGAATGCACATCAACTCATCAAGAGAACGAGTGAATTCTCAAGCGCAAGAGGGGCACCTAATCCGAGTTTTATCTTGAGATAATACTTCTTATGTATGTCTTAACCCTTTCGTACACATGCATTGTTCATCATCTATATTTTCTCATATTAAGAACATGTCTAAAAGTGAATCATGATATTAGAGGATGTATGCATTGTCGTCAACCTCTTCAGGGAATAATAATGATTGAGGCGTTGCTTTGCCATCATAAAAAAAAGTAGAAGTTAATTGATGTGGAGATATTTGCATGGCAACAATTATAATTTACAAGTTTCTGTTTTAAATTAGATGTTTTTTTCTTACTCATTAAATCAACGCGCACGCACGCAAATATGCACATTGACAAGCAATCACATAGCCCGATATCATATCATTTGATACATGCAAATGACATCTTCATATTACATCATAATTACGGGTTTCAAATTGTGTTCATGGGTTGGATTCAAGTCTAAATCAAAATTGACTGGGCTTGAATTTGCTTGATATGAAATTGACCCGAATATTAAATGGGTTTGGGTCAGGAAATTTTACCCGGAACCGACTCGCCTTCAACCTGTTGACCTTAACCCGACTCGCATAACCATTTAACTTAAGTCATGACACCTATTTGGATTGACTTTGAGTCAATTTTGATCATTTTTTAGTTGGTGGGTTAGATGCCAATAAATTTTGAGTTAGCGAATGTTGGTTTCAAGTCATATTTGGGTTGGCAAATTGACTCGAATCCAACCCACAAAAATTAAATGTGTTGGGATTCCTAACTCGTACTATTGGGCTCAAATCAGGATTTTTTGAGTCAATTTTGGATAGAATCAATATTTGTCAACTCTTTTCAGATTAAAAAAGATGTCATTCAATCTTTTTTTTTTTTACCTTTTCAAATAAATAAAATATGTTTGACATCATAAAATATTTTTTTTTATTTATGTTCTGGCTACAAATAATTTTTTTCAGAGTTAAAAAAAAATTAATTCACACGATTAAAAACAAACCAATAAAACTATTTTTTGGAAATAATAATAAAAAAATGATAAAGATATTTATCTCTTTTTTTTTTTGTGAAAAAATTAGACCTACTGGGTTGGGGTGCAATCTGAAAAATTACTTAATTTTACTTGAAGCAATCCAGAAGTGTATTACGCATAATTTCATATTGAAACAAAGTATGTAAATAAATAAATATTTATAAACAAATGAGAAATATTCATTCAAAAAAGAAGTAAATAATTTACACAAATACAAAAATATATATTTATTTTTAATGCGTGATGGAAGATCCATTGCGGTTGAGTAATGAATTATCGTCAGAGCGTTACACGAAAACTCAATACACACTTAAGTAATTAAAAACAAGTAACAGAAGAGGACACCTCAAATTTTGTGTGAAAACTACTGAAAAGAGGAAAAACCTTGAGGGCTACCCTAATTAAAATAATTTATTATAAATAGTGAATATACATATCTACTATTCTTTTGAATTAGCAAGATTGAGTTACAAAATTGATCAATTTGAATGTACAACAATTGTTAATCGATCATAGTTGTAGTCTGGATGTAATGAATGTAATTCTCGATACTAGCAGGTTGAAAGGGTCGTAATCAATTGCTATAGAAACATTATTTTTAGACACTCATTAATTTTGATAAGATCGTTGCCTGCTCATATCCACAAAGTAGATTCCCTTGCCCAAAACCTACAACCTCACCTCCTAGACAATCATTCTCTTCATCCCCTCCAGATGCCGATCACCATCAAGACATTCAATTATTATCACAACCCAATCTCTTGCATTAAGTGTTATAAAAATATTAAAATAAATACAATTCTGTGTTTATGAAGTCTTTCCACCAAACAAATATTAAAAAATAGTTTTAAAAATTATTTTGCAAGCAATAATATATATCAATAATTTATTTTATATTTATATTTATTTGAAATACAACTGAATTATAAGTAAAGATAGTCTTCAGTTATGATTTTATAATTTGTCAAATATAAATCTAAAGGATAATATGTATTATTCGAATTAATGTATTTTTTTCATAGCTAACTACACCCATGATTTTATATTTATTTTACATTAAATTTGAATTACAACTGAATTTTAAATGGCGCTGATTTCTCGGACGGTTTTTCTGTCTCGAAATTGTCCACCTAGCAGGTTCTTCTTAACGTTATTTTATCCCTGCGGATCATCGTACTGAAAACCCTAAACCCTTGCGGATGCTTCTAGAGCCACGCCAGAGCGAGCTCTAAAATCTCTACTCTTCCGGTAGCCTCTCCTTTATATGCGCTCTTCTCTTTCTCTTGGATGTGGAAACCCTAATTTGATCACTCGCCGCCTTCGCTTTCTGGTCTCTTCTCTCCACTCTTCTGTCCGTCTCCGTGAGAATCGACAGTTCGGACTTTAGTCATGCATCGATTTGCAACTAGCCTCGCTGCGAAATCCCGGTAAGTGAACGGCCCAACCTGGAGAGCTCATCAATGTGACATTTTTGCCTCGATTCCTTCTGATTATATGTTTTATAACAACCAATGATCTGATCGTGTTTTGTTTTTCATTCACTCTTTAAGGGTTGCCGGCGGCGGCGGCTGCAGCAGCCGACAGGTGAGTTTTCTTTATTAAATGGCATTGAAGTCAGCATTCTGGAACTCTTTATTTGTTATTGATTTTTTATATTATTATTCTGATTGGGAAAATGCCATTTGATTGGAGATGCAAGACAACGTCGTCTTGTTCTTTATGTTGCGGTTTGATTCTTTCTATGTTAAATAGTCGCACTCTCCTGGTCTGCTTGTTTTGTTATAGATTGGAAGCAGGCTTGCCTGGAGCAGAAACTATGCCGCCAAGGACATAAGGTTTGGAGTGGAAGCCCGTGCTTTGATGCTCAAGGGCGTGGAGGAGCTCGCTGATGCGGTTAAGGTGACCATGGGCCCTAAGGTATGATTTCTTCTTACTTCCTTTTCAATTACCCAGCATGATAATGAAATTTAAACTAGGGAATATTTCATAATTACCACACAATTCCTATGTATTAACATTTCTAACTCCTGAACTTTACTTTTTTTTTCTATTTTTACCGCCCAAATCTTTCATATCATATAAAAATGTCACTATTTTAACTTTTACAAAGTACAATAAACCCACACCCTTTAATGCTTAGATAGATTGATATGCATGTAAAAACGAAAGTTTGGATGTTAGATATATAAATTCACAGGAATTTAGTGCTATGGATGAAATACACTTTTTTCGCTTTTGTCCACGAGCAATCTGTTTGTGTCAAAATAATGATATTCAAATGGTCCGGAAGTTGGCTGTCTTGTTTGTTTAGGTAGTGGTAAATGAGTAACCATGACTGCAATCAATTTAGAGCTGTAATAGAGCCAAACAAAGCATAGCAGCTATTGATTAGATTTTGTTTGGTCTCGCTACAAATTGTTTATCTTGAATTTGAGCTTGGGCTGAGCATACACATACATACCTGTAAATAAACAAGCTCATAAATGAATGAGTATTAAATGAAGTGCCATGTTTTGTCATATTAATGAATGATTTTATAGGTATTAATAAACAAACAATTCGTTATATCTAAACTTAGTATCTCTATTTGACTCTCACAAAGAAATGTAATGGATACTTGGGGTGTTAAATTAATAGACGAGTTAAATAATTAGGAGAATAACAGATGTTATGGGGTGCTAAACATGTTCTTATTAAATTTTTTAATGAATTTGAGATACAGCTTCCAAAATATTTATCAAACTTTTTTCTTTTTTATGTCATGAATTTAATATATTGGTTTAGGTGTTGAACAATTGAACCTAAGTATTTCTTTTACTATTTTCTTTATCATGATTGCTTATCTTTCAATTCAGTATTATTTTAGATTCAGCAATATTTTTAATTATTTTTTTAAATATTTTGTGCTATGTTTAAAACAGTGTATGTTGTAATATGCACTATAGTTCTATAAGGACCTTTGTGTTATGGTTTGCTGCTTGGCATTGACTGTTATGGTTTGCAACACATAACTTCGGTACTTTATTTTGTTATAGTTTTGGAGGTTTTTAGTCAATGAATTCATTTTTGAAAGTGATTATTATTTAAAAAATGCACCAAAATATATGGATTCTCAACTGAAATTTCAAAAACCTTAACAAGCAAACCTTAGATTCATAAAAAAAGTAAATGGAATAAATTCTAACTAAATATTTCCATGAAGGCTCTTAAGAGAAGTCTTATAAGTCTGGACAAACACTACAACCTTTCAAATATGTAATAAGCTACATGCAAGGAGTCATACCTCATGGAAAAATTGTTTGATGGTCTCTGGTTCCCCTGTAAAATGACGAGTTAAAAATATAGATCTATAGTTTAGGTTGCTTGCCAATTAAGTAGATGAGTTGTGATTTTACGTGGAAGTGGGTTTTAGGACACCCATGTAATGGTTAAGAATTGTCTTTCAACCACCAAGAAGGCAGAGCTTCATGCAACATACCGGGGAAAAGGTTCAAAGAGGGCATTTGATAGTGATCTCTTTCTACATGCTTGGAACACATGTTATTAAATGTTTGCTAAACAAGATAACAAATTTACAATATATTAACGAAACATAGAATATGACTAATGCAAGTTTTATGCTGGGCCTAAATGTGGATTAAACTGGTGAACTGAAGGTAAGATTAGGTTAGTTATTGTTCACGTAGTTTGTTTGTGGAAAAAATTATGGGAGGGATGGTTAAGGGCAGAAAAATGAATTACTGCTTGTGTATTAAGGTTTCGGTGTAATAATTTGTTATTGCATTCTATATTTGTTAGGGGTGCATATTTGATTGATTGGGATGGTTTGGATGACAAATTTGCAAAATCAATTAGTTTTGGATGTTCAAAATATTGAATGGAAATTACCAAATGTTAATTGAACTAAACTAGAACAACAATTTGGTTCGGTTCTTCTCATTTGATTTTGGTAAAACTGAGATTAGTTTCATTATGTGATTAAATTTTGAAGGTTTATTGCATGATTAATAAGCAATAAGCATAGTTAAAATTAATAATTACAAAAGCAATTGTTTTTCTTTAATTTTTAAACAAAAAATGTAGTTAAAGCCGTAAAGTTGTAAAAGCATTGTTAAAACCATTTACCATAATTCGGTGTTTGATTTTATTAGAAATATTCGATACTATAATTAATCTAATAACCAAAAATGACTCGTTTTTGTAATTTGAACAAATAATCAAATCATTTAAAAGAAGATTTGGTTTGATTTTTTATTCTTTCTAGAAAATGCACACCTCTATTTTCTGATTCTTTTATGTATGATTTTATTGGAATTGTATCAAGTAATTTTTTGAATTTTGGTAGGAAATGGTTTGATGTATTTTCTCTAAAGAATGCCTCTTTGCCCCATAATGCAAGGAATTAGTGTTGGGAAAATATAAATTGCCCTCAAATCACATGCATCACTGTTTGTATTTTGTGTTGTTTTTATGAATTATGACTAGTATTTAAAATTCATGCAAGGAATTGTTGTTGGGATAATAGTAAATTTCCCACCAATCACATGCATCATTGTCAATATATAGTGTTGTTTTTATGAATTATGACTAGTATTTAAAATTAATGCTTTAAAAAGAGTTGGTTCAAAAATGCTTTAAAATACGATCATCAAAGTCTTTGTATAAAGTGTTTGATGGTATCAAAATATTTGATACCATGATTCATCTAATAACCGAAAATGAATCATTTTCATAATTTGAGCAAATATTCAAATCCCTTAAAAAAGAAGGTTTGGTTTGATTTCTTATTCTATCTAGAAAATGCACGCCTCTATTTTCTGATTCATTTATTTTTTATTTATTTTCTCTAAAGAATGCCTCACCATCCCATAATGCAAGGAATTGTTGTTGGGAAAATGTAAATTGCCCTCCAATCACATGCATCATTGTTAGTATTTGGTGTTGTTTTTATGAATTATGACTAGTATTTAAAATTATTGCAAGGAATTATTGTTGGGAAAAAAAGTAAATTGCCCACCAATCACATGCATCATTGTTAGTATATGGTATTGTTTTTATGAATTATGACTATTATTTAAAATTAATACTTTAAAAAGAATTGGTCCAAAAATGCTTTAAAATATGATCATCAAAGCCTTTGTATAAAGTGTGTATCCTTGATGTCAAGTGTATGCTTTGATTTTTGGAAAGTTTATGATTTAGTTTCCTTTAAATTTTTATTAGCCCAGTTAAACGTTTTATGATATTCAAATGAAAGGCATGGTAAAGAAAGTTGGTCAGAAAGCAAAATGAAACTTGCCGCTTCTTTTCTAATCCAAAGATACCCCTTTTGCTGTTCCAAAATAAGAATTCTAGTCTTTTTCACAAGTTCATACTTTTGCAGCTCCAAAAAAAAAGTTATCGTCTCTTCCACTATTTCATCCTTTTTTGTCATAAGTTCTTTTTACCTCACCAAATCTGCACTTTTGACCCATCAACCTTGCTTGTCACGCTATTTCATTCGTTCATTCTTTTGGATTATGTACCTTGTTCCATTCTGTCTTCATTGGGGTAACATATGCTTTAATATTTTTCTCTAATTTATTTGCGAACAGCCCATAGTTTGATGATTTTAATTTTAACTTGACATCACAAATTCATTATTTGCTACATAAGTTCATTTTAAGTTTACTCTATAATACTCAGTATGATGCTATTTTTAAAATGTAGAAGTTTATTCTTTATGCTATTTATTTTGGAAAACCTGTACTAATGTGATTTGTGTCTGCTAAAGTAATCATTCTCATCAAGTCACTTCATACTTTTCATTAATCTCTTTTAACTTGGTAAATTGTACTGCTCAATTCATCCAATGTTCAGCCTATTCTGAACACCAGCTCAAGCGCATATCCTATTGACATGTCTTCAATACTTGATACTTGATGACCATCTAATTGTGAGCTATTTTATTATCAAGGGACGTAATGTAGTTCTTGAGCAAAGCTTTGGTGCACCGAAGGTCACGAAGGATGGTGTAACTGTTGCCAAGAGCATTGAGTTCAAGGACAGAGTTAAAAACATGGGTGCTAGCCTTGTGAAACAGGTGGCTAATGCAACTAATGATGTTGCTGGAGATGGTAAGATTTAAGAAGATTTAATTGTGCTATATTGTGTTGTATTGTGATAAGGACTACAGCTCACATTATATATATATATATATATATATTGCGGAAGGTTATTTATAGTCATTTTTAATAATTACAGATTACTTATGAAATCGAATATGAACACATATATAGTTACATAACCTTTTTATATATTGTTGAGCTTAGATTGTCTCACTTCCTGGCAATTTTCATCTTTATATTATTTTGAAGATTGTTCATGTTTCTGTTTTAATAGGTTTGTTAAACATATTAGCTTTATAGTTAAGATTGTGCGACTTCACCTGAATTAGTGTTTGGATGCTTTGTCTCTAGCCACATGGTTTCATGTTCAAGGCTTTGCACATTTGTGTGTATGTGTGAGTTTATTTTGAAATAATCACCTTGAAAATTACGTTTAAGGTATGGTTTATTCTATCATTCAGTTTTAGAGGGACACAGAAATTCATCTAATAAATGGTGTACAACCACATAGACCATTAATGTGGTGCATCGGTTTGTAAATATAATTATTATGAGCGTTCGTTGAGCAATCATTTCATTTCATATAGCTCAAAAAATATGTGTGAATAGCTTTTGAATATTAAAAAGTTTGGCTGAGGGAGCTAATTGGCAAGAGAAACAAGTTGACAGACTGTTATGTAAATTTTCTGATATATGTAAACTTTTGGATGGACGCATGCAAAACTAGTAATAGAAATAATAATAGTTTTAGGATTAGTTTTCATTTCCTTTGGCCCAATAAGATTATGAGTTCTTGGAGGGACCAAAATTGATTTGTTAATGGAATTGACAGATTCTTTTAGTGTGAATTTTTAATGGGCATGTGAATGAAATGGCTAGTTTGATTAATTGAGTGAATTAAATCCTTTGATTTTTATACTCTTTGATTCTTTTGATTTTTTTAATCTATTGCATATTTCATTGACCGGGCAGTTTATTTATATGTCAAGTTTATTACTTAACTTATTGGTAAACCTGTGATTTTTGTTTTTTTGTTTGTAAACAGCTTCATAATGCACTTTTAGGTTCGATCTTAAAATTTATCACTAGACCTTTTTTTTGCAGTTTCAATCTTAACTTCTAATTATATCCCAAGAATGATTTTATAATTCTTGGAATTAGGAAAGTTATATTTTGTGTAATAGCTTGCATAATTTTTTACATAAAATAATTTAAAACCTTGTTCTTAAGCCATTAAGCAACCCATTCAATTCCCGTCTTATTTTTTTCCATTTCTCCATGATTCTCTCTATTTCTATTTTTTCCCCACAACATGGAATCATGCATGTCAGCACTCCGAAGTACAAATAGTTGTAGAGCTTTCTCTATCTTTGAGCAAAGAGTCACATACTTTGAAAAAAAAGACCATATATTGCATCCTCTTCTGAAAGCATTACTTTTTAATAAGATTTTATTTAGTTTATTTTTAAATGTTTCAGATTGTACTTTCATAATTGCAAAGTTATGATGTGCATATGTCATATGTTAGTTTATGAAAGACTTGTTGATTTTCTTTTATGTAATTCATATTTTTAATGCATTCATCTTAAATAAAAGTTTTATATTAATTGAATAACACCCATTTTTTATGAATACTATGAAATTCACTTTAAATGATGACTTTCTTCGGATTAGCCTTTAATTAAATGCTATAATAACATTCTTTCTTAGAAAATGATGCTTTTGTGAAGGAAACATTTTGCCACAAAATTTGTTAAATTAGGATATTTACAAACTTAGATGCATATATATATATCTTTTCAGGCATGTATTCTTTTGTAAGCAGCTCGACAAAGATTTTCTCGGCCAAAGTGAGTGGTGGGGGGCTGCTATTGCGAATTATTTATGTAAAAATTTTTAATTAAGATTACTATTAAAATTGTTGTTTGTTATTTAAAAATATTAGGGATATTTTAGCTTTTTATATTAAAAAGCACATTAAAAATTTTCTCTTCAAAGGATAATATCGGGTTGTTATAGCACTGTTTTTTTTTTCGCTTTTAAAATGACTTTTATAAAAGTTGACTCTTACTCAAACAAGGCCTAATTTTGGGGCATATACACACATAACAACAAATATTATGTATTTATATATTTCATTCCTTAACTATCATGCTTACATAGCTCTCAATATCACATAAAAACTAGCTCTGTTACCACTCCTTAAAGAGGTTTGAAGCACCAAATTGCTATGTATGGAAATATAAAAATTTACATGTGAGATATGCAACTACATGAGAATTGTGTGCTACGTATGTAAATTTCTATGTATGTTATTGTGCTTTATAATGACAATCTGGCAATACGAGTCTATCCGATTTATTTTGCCTCTTTTCATTGTTTTTTGTTTATATGCAGGTACCACATGTGCGACCATCCTTACCAGAGCAATTTTTGCTGAAGGATGCAAGTCAGTTGCAGCTGGGATGAATGCAATGGACCTAAGGCGAGGCATCTCTTTGGCTGTTGATACTGTGGTTACCAATCTTAAAAGTAGGACAAGAATGATCAGCACTTCAGAAGAGATTGCACAGGTTTTTCCTTCTATATAATCTCTCTCTCTCTCTCTCTCTCTCTTATATATATATAATATTTTTAAATTTATATGCTGTATGATCCATCGTTATTTCCTATATATTTTAATTGTGGTCATGTTAGTGGGGGATACTTAGTGGTTTTTGTTTTATTTAAAGGTTGGTACTATTTCTGCAAATGGAGAGCGAGAGATTGGTGAATTAATTGCCAAGGCAATGGAGAAAGTTGGGAAAGAAGGTGTCATCACAATTTCTGTAAGTTACTTGTGAAGACTTGCTGGATTTCATATTTCTTATACCTTGAAGGCTGCTAATGTATATGCTTCTCTAAATTTGGTTTCAAGGATATGTTTGATTCATTGATAGAATAGTAAATTATAATGTTAGAATGAGATGAGGAGGACCATTATGAATGAAAGTTACATTTCTTAATGGGAAGAAAATCCCTTTTTCCAATGTTCAAATAACGTTATGTTTCAAATATGCCTTGAGGGATTATTCATTTTAAAATCATACAAATTTTTTTTAAATTTAATTGTAATAAAATTACATTAAAAATTTTAGTTTTCTCAAGGTGTCTTTTGGGACATAGAAAAGTTTTGTTGCGTTTACAAATATATCACCCAAATCTAGTGCATTTACATATTCAACACCTAAACTTTCATATTTACATTCATAGCATTTAAATCTTTAGTATCACATATCACTTATTAACTGAAATTCACTTTTTCATGCAATAGGTTTATGACACCAAAGTTTTATAATTGTAGATATGAAAGTTTAGGGGTTAGTTATGTAAATGCATAAAAATTATATGACATGCATGTAAAATTCCCAAAAAATTATTCATAATTGGTGTGGAATAGGTTAATAATATACGTTATCAATAATTGTAGATATGAAATTTTAGGCGTTAGTTATGTAAATGCATAAAAATTATATGATATGCATGTAAAATTACGAAAAAGTTATTCATAATTGGTGTGGACTAGGTTAATAATATACGTTATCAATAAGTTTTCCAAATTGCTTTTGAGATAAATCTATTATTTGAGATTGGAGAGTGATTGTCTCTCTAATTGTTTTAACATTAAATTGCACTATCATAGTGTGTTATGTAATTGAAAATATTTGAATTTATCGTTTGATAAATTGTATGCTCTTGCATGCTTGAACAGTGAAAATTATTTCCAATACATTTGGTTACATAATTTGGTGAGGCTTTTAATCCAGCATGAACTTCCATATACACGAGTTATAGTATTCAAGATTGAAAATGCATTTGAAGATTCTTTCAAATCTTATGTTCATGCTTGTAAGTTTGACAGGAATGATATAATAGTATCCCTGTTTGGCCTAAAAGATGTTTACTTAAAATAATGTGAAGCTGTGACACATTGAGTTAACCAAGTACTGGAGTTCACCTTTGATACATAGTAATCTACTGTTTAGATGTGATATTACCTTCTCATACGTCGATTTATAACACCAAAATGTTATAAACTAAAATATCAAACTTGAAATGTTAGATATGTAAATACATAGGAATTATGCGTTATGTGTGCAATTTTTTTTTTAATTGCAAATGAAATATGAAAAATTAGCAGTTTCAAAATATAATGTAATATTTTAAACGAAAACATAGCATAAATCATGCTTGTTGTGGGAAATTGGACATGTAATTGTCTTGAAATTTTGTTGGATAAATCTTACTACATATTTAATTATTGCATAAACCAAATAGGTAATCATTAACTTTTACTGTTTTAAAGGTTGAACTGTATTGGAGGTTAAGTACGATAGGCTTTGCATCATTAACCGGGGTCTCAACTATCTGTTAATTTATGCTTGTGCTCTAAGCCTTAACCATATGAATACCATAATTTCATGATCTTTTACCCATACGTCTTATTCATCTCAGTATAAATAAGCCATGATCTTAGTGCTTGTTTGGGATCACTTTTATTTTTTATTTTTTGCTTTTATTTAAAAAACATGTTTTTTAGCTTTTGTTGGTTTTTTTTTTTTTTTTGCTTTTTAAAACAAATTAGCTTGTTTTTTAAAAACACTCCAAACATCTTTAATGCATCTAGAAGTTGTTTTGAGTGCTGAACGTGTTTTATTTAAATTAAAACCTAAACAAAGCAAGATTAAAAAAACAAAAATCAAAAGTGATCTCAAATGCCCCTTAGTTTCTTTTTTATCAGTGTTTTTATGTGCCTTTTGAATTTTTCTCAGGATGGCAAAACTCTTTACAATGAACTGGAGGTTGTTGAAGGAATGAAACTCGACAGGGGCTACATATCACCTTATTTCATCACTAACCAGAAAA
Source organism: Phalaenopsis equestris (assembly GCF_001263595.1). Lineage (NCBI taxonomy): Eukaryota > Viridiplantae > Streptophyta > Magnoliopsida > Asparagales > Orchidaceae > Phalaenopsis > Phalaenopsis equestris. The sequence goes on along the minus strand of NW_018164444.1, from coordinate 67,234,990 downwards.
ACCAAAAATGTGTAAGCACTCATTTGTGTCATTGTCATTTTGAAAATGGTTTTGCAGCTGATTTGCTTCTTTATTTCCAGGAACTGGAAGATCCACTCATTTTAATTCATGAGAAGAAAATTTCAAGCATCAACTCTGTAGTGAAAGTTTTGGAGTTAGCATTGAAGGTAATTTATTTCATTTTATTTTTTGGCTTCAGGTCAATTTGGCTTGTTTGAACTATTTGACTGAATTGCTTTAGTCTGAATAAACTCATTTAACTCTTATATTATCAACTTTATGCAGAGGCAGAGGCCTTTGCTCATTGTTGCTGAAGATATAGAAAGTGATGCTTTGGCAACATTGATCCTTAACAAGCTTCGAGCTGGAATCAAAGTTAGCCTTTTTTTCCTTGTCTCAAATTAGTAATGTTTCATGTATTTTATAGGAAAATTTCAATTGAATTCTTTAAGCAAATATTTAACCGGCTGTCTTTTTCATGTAGGTTTGTGCCATCAAAGCTCCTGGATTTGGGGAAAACAGGAAAGCTGGTTTGCAAGATCTTGCTGTTCTCACTGGTGGTGAGGTGAGCTAATTCACTGGATGTGTTGATATATTTTCTCTCAAATAATCTATAAAATGAATGTTTATTTTTCTTTTGGACTTTAAGTTGATCACCGAGGAACTTGGCTTGAACCTTGAGAAAGTTGAACTTGAAATGCTTGGGGCATGCAAAAAGGTTAGTATAACTTTTATTTTAATAAGCTTTTCGTTATACTTCCACTTATTTATTTTTTTTATTTTTATTTCTTTTATTTTTGTTGCTAACTGAAATAACTTAGCTCTATTTATATGCAGACTGATCTGTGGTTATTGTTTGCATGCTTTAGCTCATTTTTCCTTCAGATAAATCATTTCTTTGATAAATCTTGCTAGGAAGTTTGGTGCATGCCAATGATTCTTACAGTATCATTCTGCCCTTTTGCTTTCCTTGTTGTATGCTATTTTCCATAATTTTACACAAACAATCGTTTGATATTTCTAAGTTTGCTAGTTTCTCTTGGTCTTGTTTAATGATCTTTAAATTGTTTTTTATTTTTCTACATCTAGGAATGTTTTCCTGTTTTATTTCCCTGAAATTTTTGTGTGAAATAATATCTGTTTTTTGAGATGTGCAATAGAGAGATCCTGCACTATGTTTTTAACTCTTCCATGGAATCATGATCACGGGAAACACAAAAGAGCTGCGCTTCATCTGCAAGATTAGAGATTGGCTAATTCACATACTTGATCATAACTAGTTTGTTCTGATAATTTCAGGTGACTGTTTCAAAAGATGATACTGTTATTCTTGATGGTTCTGGCGACAAAAAGGCTATTGAAGAGAGATGCGAGCAGGTTTTTGTAATATTCTATTTCGTCTATATCTTTATTTAAGTGATTTGAACGATGACATGATTTTATTTATGTTGCTCATTCTGCAGATAAGGTCTGCTGTTGAGTCTAGCACATCTGACTATGATAAGGAAAAGTTACAAGAAAGGTTGGCCAAGCTCTCTGGTGGTGTTGCTGTTTTAAAGGTTTGATTATCTTTCCACCCCCTTTTTTTTCAAAATTAAACCTTGCCATAATCATGACCTTTCTGCAAAATACCTCAGGTTTTCATGTATAATTTTCACTTTTATGTTAATTTGGTAATATCATGGTTAAATTTAGTGACTATTAAGTGGACTTACTTGATACACATGTAATGCAAATATGCTTTAAATTGCATAATTGCCTCTGCTCTATAATGACATGGATTACAATTCGAGAAAGTTAGGAATTTGGACCTTTAGGGACCGTCTAGATGGTTTTAAACATGTTGGTGTAGTGTAATCTTGTTTAGTATAACATGTTATTTTATTTTAGCGATATCTTTTGAAGGCATTCATTTATTCTGCTTCAAAATCTTCAGATAGGAGGGGCTAGTGAAGCTGAAGTTAGTGAGAAAAAAGATAGAGTAACAGATGCTCTGAATGCCACCAAAGCTGCTGTTGAAGAAGGAATCGTTCCAGGTTCTACTCGTGAAATTTCACATATCTCATCCTTATATTATTTTAAACATTAAAATATCATCTGTGCTCTATTTCTTTTTTCATAGGTGGAGGTGTTGCTCTCCTTTATGCGTCTAAGGAGCTGGAGAAATTGCATACTGCTAACTTCGATCAGAAGATTGGAGTGCAAATCATTCAAAATGCTTTGAGGGTAAGAATAATTTTTGTATTCTCAATAAGCCAGATTGATTCCGTTTTTCGATATTATCACCATTTAGGCCATTCTAAACTTTTCCTTTTAATATTAAAGACCCCAGTGCACACTATTGCATCAAATGCGGGTGTAGAGGGAGCCGTGGTTGTGGGAAAGCTCTTGGAGCAGGATAATCCTGACCTAGGATATGATGCAGCCAAAGGTTTTCACTCTTCACATCCTATTAAACCAGGAAAATTTTGTACCTTTATTAATTCCATTATCATTTGGAAGATTTACAGTCGTACTTTTTTTTAATTTATAGCAATTTAGCATGAAAAGTTGTGTTTCACGTATAAATTGTTAGTAATAGTGGTATATCTGATGTGATATTGGGTATTTGGGTGCTATACATGTAAATATATTAAAATTTAGATTTTAGTTATCTAAATAGATAAGAATTGTGTGGTTCTTATTTGAATGCTCCATTTTCTATTTTTATGTAATTCCCATTTGATGCTGTTCTTATCCAGGTGAATATGTTGACTTGGTGAAGGCTGGTATTATTGACCCCCTGAAAGTAATTAGAACTGCATTAGTGGATGCTGCAAGGTGAGTGATGATCCTCTTCTCCTTCTATCCCTCTACCGTGATATAACCTTTGTTGCTGACCATGCATAAATTATTATTATTTATATGATATGATGATTTATATTTTCATTTTATTAATAAATTTATTGGTATCGGTAACAATTAATTTGAACTTGCGCATCACTCTAATCTACCGTTTGAGACTGTGCTTTGCGTAGCTCATTGGACCACAAATAATTTATATGCATTCCACTATTCATTAAAGTATATTTATTTAAATACCATGGATATTTGTTTTTAGGAATATATGGCTACAAAGGATGAGTGGACTGATTTGGAATGTTGAGAGGTCTATATGCATCTAATCTTCTTCGAGTGCATAGAATTTTGCTACGAAAAGTTGAGATTAATGTGATGATATAAGTGATTAGGAGTTAGCTTTTTGTAGTTCCTTGTTATCTAATAAGTATCACCTTAGACCAAAAACTACGGTATCATTTCATTTTAAATGATTCCTAAACATCTGGAGAAGGTAAGCATATAATTAGAATGATTCAATCTATGAAAGCAATACTGTAAATAGAAATTTTTTTTATAGAAGAAACAATGGATAATTATTAAGGTTTAAACATTCCACAATAAGACATTATATTTAAGAAGATATGAATTACTTGGACTTAATCTAAATTGAACTTTTTAATAATTGATTACAGGGCTTCTGTTTACCTCACTTTGATAATTAATTTGAGGATGAAAAGTTGATGAAATTTAAAGTTAGCTTTTAATTATTTTCATAAAATTTCAAGGTACAAATGTTGCATCTCTATGGGTCTTGGGTGTTACATATAACAAACACTACAAAATTCATAGATAAATTAATATAGAGAATAATATGGGAGGGAAAAGAAGAGTGTTATGGTATGACTCATATACCATATCGGGACAGACACTGGATCGAAGCGGAGCGGAAGAATCTGTCCAAATTGGGAAGTTACGTGGGTTGGGGTGCGGGGGCAAAGCCCCGCGATATGGTACAGGGGTAATGTTGTAATTACATATTGTGCCTAGGTTTACTCCTGGGGTTATAAATAGGTCTGTTAGTAACCCTAGGAGGTATCCTCTATTTTGTAATCTCTGTTCTGATTATTAAAAAAGAACTCGCCGCTCTGCTCCTGAGGACGTAGGCATCTTTGCCGAACCTCGTTAAATCTCTGTGTTCTTCTGGATTTGTGTCGATTCCTATTTTTCTTCGCCCTTATTTTCTCAACAAAGAGTTTATGCCAATATGCTGTTTATAGTTTTTCTTATTTACTAGATAGGACAACAAATAATAATCATAGATATATGGCATCATAATAATGACGAATAAAATTTTCAGTATTCAAATGTACGGCTATCTTGACTAGCATGACCTAATATGCCTACTACCCTCTCTTCGGAAAACATGGCAATTAGACCGCTTATGTTGTATATAGTGTTGGACAAATAAAAATTATTGGGGTATTTAAGTTTGCATGTGATAGAAATCTTAATAGTGCAATAAACATATGAAAAATTAGGTTAAATTGATGATTGTATTAGAGAAATTTTTGGAGTGTCATCTTTTGAAGATAAGAATAATTTAAAATTAGCTTGAGATTTGTATTAGGACTAGGAAGTAGAAGGATCTTCCAAATAAATTTGTATAGAATGCAAATATGATAAATGAGAAATCATAAAATCAACTTCAAATAGTTGGGATAAGATTAGTGATGTCAGATTTGGTTATATATTTCGACACACCTCATTAGCTCAATTTTAAATAGTAAGTTGTAAGCACCTGTTTAATTTCGGTCAATTACAGCACAATTCTTATGTACTTGCATATTTAAATCCTAAACATCCATATATATACCATTCAAATCCTTAATATCACATGAAAAAGTTACAATCTCGTACCAAGACATTTTAGGTGTTAGATATATAAATAGATAAGAATTGTGAGGTATATATGTAAAATTTCCTTCTAATTATCATTTATAATATTAAACAAATGCCTAGTATATAATGCCCTCTATTTTGCAGCGTTTCATCTCTGATGACCACAACAGAGGCTGTGGTTGTGGAGCAGCCAAAGGATGAGAAAGAAGTTTCTCCCTCAATGGGCGGCGGCGGTATGGGTGGACTTGATTACTAATTTTTCACCCAAAGCCATGCAGCAGTTTCGCTCTGAATTTTACTCTTTTGTGTTTTTGATGAGAAAGAGCTTTCATTTCTTATTATGCAGTTTGCCCTAATTTAGTTATTCAGCCAAATGAGTCATCAATTTTGTTTTGAGGCGAACTTTTTTATTGATGTGGATGGATTATTCCTGTTGTGGTGACTGTATGTGCTAATATTTATTTCATCACGCAAACATGGAATAAGAGATTTCCTGGTTTCTTTTAGATGATACATTGCGCCAGTGATTGGGATGTATTTTAGAGTTGTTGGTTTTTTTTAGATAAATAATATATATATATATATATATATATAATTTCAACCCATCATTTTATTATAATATCACCTACATCCTAGAAACATAATAAAATTTAAGTCGATTTTGGTCTAATTGGGCCACATTAGGTGTACTGGGTCAGGCTGTCTGAGTTCAAATCAAATGTTTTGATCTATATAATAAGTGGCGTACAGCAAGAACCTAATTCGTTCACCTAAATTGGCACCACTACATTCTCCTCAAGTTTTCATAAATGAATTGTTTTCATTGAAAATAGAGTTTTCTTTTATTGATCTATTTGCGCCATTTATTTTATACTTTTATCAGCCTCTCCATCTCCTATCCGTATATTTCTTGGTATAGAGTAAAAGAGTGTATTTTTTTCATTCTTTGATGAGAATTTTGGCTAAGAAAGTACTCTCAAATTGGTGTAGAAATGTGTGAGAGAGAGAGAGTAGAATACTAGTAGTATAAGGTTAGGAGTGTCAAATTAGGTTGCCTGAAATTTATTGATTAGAATTATTTGACCCAAACCTGAACAATAATTGGGTCATCAAATAAAGCATCTCATGCTTCTCTCATGCTTCTATTTGCGAGGACCAAATAAAGTAGCTCTCAGACTTCTGTTTTTAGGTAAATTAAATGCAAATTAATAAATGTGATATAAGTGATTGGGATAACTCCATAAAGTTTCCACCAAATAAAATGAAGACAAGCATCTACTTTTATTTAGCAGCTTTATAACTACCATAAATAGATAAATAACAAATCTTTTTTCTTTTTTGTTAATTTATGAGCTCAGTTGTATAAATCGTAGATGGGGAAAGTTATTACCTCAGATGAGCCTCACATTCAAACACCGGCGACAATCAAGCTACGTGAAATACACGGTGATATGTCTGGATCATTGTTGTTGTATGTTGCTCAGACTTACGATTTATCGGATGTAATAATTTTTTCCAAAAAAAATGAAAAGCAATCCTACCTAACAATATGAAGGCCTTTAATCATACCAAAAAAAATCAAGTATTTTTTTATGGAAAGTATTTAGTGTTGAATTATTAATTAAAAATAAAGCAAATTATATTTAAAAACACAGTATTTAGATCATCACTATCAGCCACACCATCTCCAGCTGCGTCCCTTCACTTTCGTAACCAGCTGCTACCATTCACGTCACACCTCATCAGCAGCCATTGTTATCGCAATCATTAGCCACCACAATCAACGCATAAGTATAAGAAGACGTGTTCTTAAAATATCAAACATATTTTAATTCTGGCAAAATTCTTATGTACTTACATATCTCTCATTTGAGCTTTCATATTTACATATTGAACATTTCTGTGCTTCAATTTTATCTAAAAATTACATATTTGCCATTTGATTTCATTATATCCCCATAATAACACGGCTCCACAAATTGCATGATAGCTTAAACCCAACAATGGACCCAATAAATGTGATATTTAATAAAAAGACGATTCACGTACATACCACTCAGCTCTTATGTATTTGCATATCTAACACCTAAAGTTCAATTTTTACAAATACGACACCTTATATATATATATATATATATATTTATATATATATATTATATATATATATTATTATGATCTATATAATAATGACGTATACATGAAAATTGTCATCATGCATCTCGAGGAGATTAAACTAAAAAATTAGAAGAGAAAAGATGCTGTTACAAGAAACTACATGAACACATGAAAGCCGATCATCATGAATATCGACAGCCATCTAAAAAACTATCAATCAACTAAAATCTTGACTGACTATCGAAGGGCCGCCTAGTCCCACAGGAGGTAGACATCTACACCGATCATCCAAAGGCCGTTGGTTGCCACTCTCAAAGCCACCCAATTACTTAGATCGAAAGTCAAAGGATATCCAGGCAAAATAGCTGATCCGAGCCAACTAAATTGACCGACCCGAAAACCTACCTGTCCAAAGTCTTAGGTGCGCAAAAGGATGTAAATATCAGTTATGAATAAAGAAAAACGTTAATAGCAGTTATGATAACAAAAATGAGTCAAAGAGACAATATTAATTTATAACGCCCGTAATAAGAGAAGCTTAATAAGGCAATGGCAAATTTATAAGAATACAAATGATCTCTAACATCTTCATTGAAGTAGGGATAAACATATAATTTTATGAATGATACATTATTATTATAAATTAGGAGAATAACTGAGCTCAAAATCATGATTTTATAAATAAATTTTGTTAGCTAACATCAATAAACAATAAATAAGCGAGGATGAATTCGATGAGCCATACGCTCTCATTCTGAAAAAAAAAAAGCTAATTTTTGTAGTTATTACTACCACGACTGTGCGATTAAACAAAAGTTATAGAGTCCGTGCGCGCTGTTATTTTCTGGCTTAAGAGCTGCACAACACAGCCCCACTTGTCTTCGCTTCACTTACATCGCCATCTAGAGAAACTTGGAACGTCGCCGGCGACAGAGGCCCGACGGCGAGACCATCTCCGGCGAAGAACTCTTAGTCGACTCCAGATCTTGATCTATTTGAGATCATGAAGCAGTCAGATCGCAGCTTTTGGTAGATGCACAAAACATCACGCTCTCTCTCTCTGTGTTTAAATGTAGAAGATAGCGAAAGTTTGCTGTTCGTTGCTTCACATATTCACTGTTATTTGAAGTCTTTTCCGATCTCGATTACAGATTACTGGAGCGTCCTATCCACATCAAAAAGTGATTTTTCTCCTCTTGGCTTTAGGAGTTAGACTTAAAACCTAGCTAACGCGACTGCATTTTGTCCTTTCCGTGGGAATTCGATGGATTTTGTGCACGGATGGGTGTTTTTTGTGGGCGAAATTTCACGTTATTGCGATCCGATGCTGGTTTTGGAAGTTTTGGGGATTTTCTGATTGATTTGTTTTTCTTTGATATCTTTTTTATTGTGTTTTTGTTTGGATCGAGCTCTCTTTCTGTTTTCTTTCTCACCCATCCGCTTTTCTCCCTGTCAAAAGGTAATCTGCTTTAGCATCCTGGGATTTGCACCGGTGCCAGTATCTTTCTAGGCTTAACTTTGCCATTGAGCTTCTCGAAATTTGCTCCAACTTTCTCCCTATTCGTGATCCTGACTGTATTTTTTTTCTCTTTCTTTCAATCTAAATTGTTGGGTTTCAATTCTGCGCATCCTCTTTATTAACTTTTCAAATTTTTTCTTCCACCGCGATATTCAGTTTGAATTTTTCGAAATCAACCTCTCGCACTCTCTGATTCAGATCGTGACATTCAAGTTTCTTTAGAGTGACACAACTGGAGAGCTCCTCTGTTGTTCTCAATAGGAAAATGGTCGCCATCTTAAGCCTGGTTAGTGATATTACTGGTCAGAATCTCCAACTAAAGAAACTAAAAGGAAAAAAAAAACCATATTTGATGATCTCTTCTTTCAATTTTTTTGCCAGGTTGAAAGATGAATGATTTCGAGGTAGAAACGCCTGGGACAGAAGAAGTAATATCCAACATGTAAAGGAAACAAGCTCAATATGTTCGACTTGAGCATTGGTGTGGTTAGAACAAAGCTGCTCACTGATAAAGCGCATGGAGAAGGTAAAACTGTTTGCTTTTTCTTTTGTTGTTGTCTGATTTGTTCTTCCTTAAAAGGATTAATTGCATTTGCATAATAAAATAATGTGATTATATGATTTTCATATTTGGAATCCTTTGGGGTTTTGCTATAATTTTATGCATTTGTTATTATTGCGATAGAAAGCTTCGGTTTTGAGTAGTTCTGTTTAATAGGATGTGCTTGAACAGTGTATTTGTGGGATTTTTTAACCAACTTTGCTCCAATTGTAATTTAAAACATCAAGTATTCTTTTAATTTACTATAAGGCTATGTAATATGTTGTTAAGTTAATATTTACAAAAGAATTGCATTTGAAGTATGGCTTGGGGGATTTACATGCATCATACAATTCTTATTTATTTAACGCCCGAAGTTTGATATTTACTTGTATAACAATTTATTATCATTATCACAACAAACATATGCATGAAAAGTTGTGTTTTACTTTAGAGATGTTAATATTAGTGATTTTTTTTTTTGCGAACATAAAGATTAGGTGTTATATACAACAACAACAACAAACCGTTATCCCACATGAGTCCTTTTCCTCCATTGTGTGTTATATTTTCATTTAAGTCTAATAAATTAAGATCATTCTTTATACAACATGCCCAAGTCTTTTTAGACCTACCTTTACGTTTTGTAACATAAGTTGAATCTACTCTCCTAACTGGATCATACGATGGCCGACGTTTATTATTACCGAATCATCTAAGATGACTCTCTCTAATCTTGTCTGCCACCGGAGCTACACCAACCTTTTCATGGATACATTCTTTTCGCATTATTTCCTTAAGTGATAGATTAGGTGATATACAAGTAAATATTAAAGTTTTTGTGTTGGATGTGTAAAGACATATGAATTAGGCAATAGGTAAAGTTGATTTGTTTTATCTTCTTAAACTTCTTGCAGAATTATGCAGCCAATTTGATCATATAAAATTTTTAGAACTTCTTCACTTTACATTGCACTTCTTTCATAACCAACTGAATGACCACTATATTTTTCCCCTCTACTGGTGCTAGATGCTCTAATTCCAAACTCCGAACTACCATCTTATGATTTTTGTGACTACAGATTTGAAGCATACATTTTATATCATTTACAATTTTTGTGGTTTTTGCATGAAATCGTTTCTCTATCAGGTTATCCAGTTCAAAATGACCAGTCTGATTTTGTGAAGAAAGCAATTAATATAATCGGTTCACAGGTATGATATGAAATGAACTGTTTTAAATTGAAAACATCCCTTAATATTTTGAGAACTAGCTAATAGATGTTCTATGTTCTATATTCAATATTATAATATGTAACTAATTAGCTATGGAAGAAAGCTGGGAGAACGAGGTTGGGTGAAACATCAATGAAGATGCTAATAGCACAGGAAATGTCTACCGCAATAGAGTTAAAGGAGAAAGCACCCGGTATTGTTGCAAAATTAATGGGCCTGAATTCATTGCCTGTCCAGCAAAAAATCCCTCCTTGCAGAAGAAACTCTCAAGAAACTGATCCACACAGCTGTCCAAGTAGAGCTCCTCAACAAGAAAGCAACTTTAGTACTCTGAAGTGCAGAACTGACTCACAAATCCATGAAAAGAAGTATAAAGATGTGTATGAAGTTCAGATGGAGAATGAAGATCTACAGGAAGAAGGAAACTATTGTAGAAACTTGACAGAGAAGAGAATGGCTCTTGTTCACCAGAAGTTCATTGAAGCAAAGCGTTTAGCCACTAATGAAAGACTTCTCCAGTCAAAAGAGTTCAAAGATGCCCTTGAGGTTCTGAATTCAAACAAAGATTTATTTCTCAAGCTATTGGAAGACCCAAATTCTCTTTTTTCCAACCAACTTAAAGACCTCCATCAAACTACTTCTTTAGGGACCCAGAGCAAGTGCATAACTGTACTGAAACCAACTACAACTACATCAATTGATATTAATCATGAAAAATTTGTGAGTAAGAACCGACATGTTGGTGGTGAAGAGATTAGGGACGTTGCTGGACATGATTTGAACTCTTGTTTTCTTCTTCCAAAGGCTGAAACTGCATCTCCACCCACCAGAATTGTGGTTCTGAAGGCTGTCTCTGCAATCCCTCACGAAGCGCAGGCCAGTTTGGCTTCCCACATTTCTTTACCAGTTCCAGAAAATAGAAACATAAGATCAAGTGAAGCAGCTAATATCTCTCATAAAATGCCAAAAAATTCTAAAAATTCACAGAAGGATGAATACCAAAGAGCTTCAGCTTTATCTAATGGATATGCTGCTGATGAGAGCTCTCTTAGCAGGTCTGAAACTGATTACAGAGAAGCTGTCAGTGACTGTAGCGACTCAGAGCTGGTGACTCCAACATCACAGAATTCATGGGTTCATATGATATCTGGAAGCCCAGGCTCCCTGTCATCATTAAGCCATGAATACTACTCGCTTGAGTCATCAGTGAGCAGGGAAGCCAAGAAACGGCTTTCAGAAAGATTGGAATCACTAACATCAGATGATATCGGCCATGAACAAGCGAAGTTGAGAAAGAGCTCAAGTACTTTGGGTGAGATGCTTGCCATTCCTGAGATAAAGAAAGAAGAAGGGAGAACTGATAGGATAATGAGTACATGTTCATTTTCAGATAGGATGCAGGAATTTAATAAGGACTCTCCTAAGAATTTTAGGAGTTCAGAGTCTCTTCCAGCTCCTCCAAACTTTGAGAGCGTCAGGGAAAATGAAAAAAAATTGCTCATGCTATCTAGCGAATCCTTTCTTCTGAAACAGGCATCAAAATTGAAAAATGAGAAATCATCTTTTAAGGATAAAGTCTCAGGTTTAATCTTTTCGGGGATGAAGAAATTGGTGAGGGTGAAGCCCAACCTTTCTACTTCAAGTGCTAATGGTAGACTTCACTTAGAAAGTGCTTCATCTGTACAAAATGGCCTACCAAAATCTTCCCTTGATAGGATATCTGATGCAAATGCTTCAAAAACCTCAGAGGACAAATTTGCTAAAGCTTTATCTTCTATGTCGGTCAGCGGTACAGAAAAGCATGGAAATGTCTCCTTTAAGGTGACTAAAATGCAAAACTTTATTCTCATACTTCACCCCTGTGGTTTAGTTTATCAATTAAAGTTTTTTTTTTTTCCTTAATTTTTGCAGAACAATCGCTCCGTTGAGAAACTCTGGAAATCAGAAGTCTTTAGAGAGAACTCCAACCAACATAATCACGTTTCAGCATTAGAGAGGCCATTTCAAGAAGAATTTCCCTGTAATGTCTCCTATTCTTCTCAACGTGCCATTACTAACAATCCCCGTGAGTTTCATACCTTACTTGCCCCTTTTTATTTACAAACTGCATGTCCTTTCATAACCCTAATTTCCACAACCTCTTACTGAATTTCAGAAGCGCTCTCCAGATCCCCTCTCATCAGTTCTGTTAGCCGCTCCTCAAATTTGGAAAACCCGCACTTTGAAACTTCACTGCCCAACTCCTTGAAGCTTTTCAGGCTTTTCTTCAAAGAAGATGAGGAGCATGAACGCTTTGATTTCATCACAAAGCTGCTTTCATCTTCAAACTTCGCCAATGAAAGCTCTAGTGCCATATTAGCCAGATTTCACTCTCTTCACAGTCCATTAGATCCAGTTTTGCTGGATGAGCTCTTGGACCGTAAGGGGGAAGAAGCTAAATGCAGGGAGAGAAGATCAAACCAGAGGCTATACTTCGATTTTGTCAACGAAACCCTAAAAGACATTTGCTACTGTACTTTAGTTGACGCATTTCCATGGTCCACAACAGCTACCAGGACTCAAAAACACGTTCAAACTAATCTTACAGTGAAAGATGAAGTTTGGTGCCGTTTAAAGGATTGCTTCTGTGCAAAGGAAACTTGTAGTTCGAGCAAGGCAGAGTACAGTAAACAAAATTTAGGTTTTTTGGTGAAGAAAGAGGTTGCTGGAAGTGGATTAGGTGAATCAATGTGGTTGGAAATGGATGAACTGAGCAAAGAGATTGGCGAAATGGTGCTGGAAGAGTTGTTTGATGCCACAGTAGCTGAGCTAACTGGCAGGTTTCTGTGATGAGTTATGTAAGCTTTTTTATCCTTTTTTGTCTCATTTTTCTTGTATATTGGCAGTTTGACACCTAATTTTTGCCATTATGAATGTGGTGAGGAGGCCAATGGCAATTGGCATTAACAGCTCATAGTATCATACATTTCTCCAGTTGTAAAACTTGTTTAGTGCCTTGGTTTAATTGTCATTTGATTTTTAACTAGTAGTCAGTAGCATTGCTTTGGTTTTATGTGGAAGTGCCTGGCTGTAAAACTGCTGCTGTGTTGATATAATAGTACTTATTGCTGATTATGACTGCAAGAACTATTTCTTTGTTGTTTTATAGAAATTTCTATGATGGGATTTTTTTTTAACCTAACTTATTAAAATACAGTAGCTGCAAGAAAATTATTAGTCTGATTTTCTTAAAATCTATATATTTATAATTCCTATCGCTGTTTAAGAGGTAGTTTACTCTTCCTAACAACTCTTTTCAATTATTAGATTAGAGTTTAATTGAAAAGCAAAAAAAGTTGCTTTCTTCTGAGCGAAATCAGCTAGCTGTCCATGAATATATTTGCTAGAGAATTGATCTCAGTTCACCTGCTCTTCAGATGTTGGCTTAGACATGGCTGAGTTGAGAAATACTTAAAAAATCAGTCAGTATCTACCAAACAGTGAGCAACAGAAACAAACATGATGAAACCAACTATAAATCAACTTTCAGAATATATGTTTTTTCATCAGAGTACTGTGATTCTGTCTGCACATGTTAACAATCATGTTGGGTGGCTGATGGCTTGCTTTATTTATATTTACATACATGCCACCCAATTCCTTTTATTTACATATTTAACACCTAAAGTTTGCATTTTTTTTTCCGCAATATCTTTCATATCACATCTCTTATTCCTTAAAACTAATGATAAAAATCAGAGGATATGTTGCGATTTCTTAAAACATTTTAATTTTTTATTTATTATTAATTTCTGAAAAGCTCATAAATTTTTTTTAAAAAAAAAGTAATTTCATTTTTATTTATTTTAATTTTTTAAAGTGTTTTTATTTCCATTGATGAGTTTAAAATTAATGATAAATTAAAGTTAAAATAAATGAAAATGTTTAATTTTGATTATATAGAGGCCTCATAGATTATCAATTAAAATGGCTCTTTTTTTTTATTAAATAGTATAAGTTAACCGAATGTCACACAATTCTTTTTTATTTATATAAAATGTCTAACGAGGGTTTGACAATTATAATAAAATTTTGAAGAGCTAAAGATCACTCAATCGAAATGTCAATTCAAATGACTCAAATCTGGCTTGTATAGCTCAAGTAATATTAAGAAAATAGTTATTTGGGTCAAATTCAGGTTAATTTTGATTAAGTTTGAGTCAAATTTAGGTTGGCAGCCATATCCAAATCAATTGTATGGTTGACATTTCAGTTTTCAGGTAAATTAAACATGTTTAGATTTTAGGGCCAGACCCATCCTCAAAATTAAGCAAATTAAACCCGAACCTAAATAATTTGAATGGGGTTCGCATCATGTTGGTATATCGGGTTCAATTTTTAATAGTCCAAAGTAAATGTTAGATAATTCCATTGTGCTAAAAAAGATTTAAGTGGCACATGAATAAATAGGATAATTTACAGTCAACATGTAAAATTTTCTTTTAAAAATACACTACTTCACTTCATGAATGCTTCCCATAAGGAACTTATGGGGCCTAACAAAAATTACACCTGTCCTATCAATGTCATGTGAGTCTTTATATATACATTCAATAGGATTTGATCAATTGTCCCAAAGAAGGAATATTAAATCTCAACAAATGTAAACTAAAAAAACTCGCCGGACATGTAGGTATGGTCCCGGCAAATGTCAGGCTACGCCTGGAGCGGATCTTCAGAGCTTGGTCCATGGAGCTATCATGACAAATAAGAACCTATCTAAATAGTAATATTTGTTTTTTTAATGCACATAAATGCTGAACACTAGGGCACATGCGGGCCATGTATTATATAGCATGAAAACTAAAGGAATAATGCATTTGTGTTCTTTCTTCATTTTATTTTCTAAAGCTTTAGATATGAGGGGAAAAAAAAAAACTATAACCTCTGCTAGAATGAAGAACACAGATCTATTTCTCAAGAAGAAATGTTATGTGTAAAAATGATGGGTATAGATTTAGTGGCATTGTCATCATGATATTCACCAGAATATCACCATAATACCACACGTTTACACACAAAACTATCAATTTGCATGTACGTTTTCTGCGCGTAATATTTCTTCCTTCCTTCAACAAATTTATGTCCCTTAATCAAATCAATTTTTTTAATATAAATTTATGTAGGTCTCATTTTTAATCAAACCAAATTTAATTTGCAAAGGACTCATTTTTTTTCTAGGGGCATTTGCATATATAGCACCCAATTCCTATATATTGACATTACTTTTTTATGGTACCACTCAATTCTTTCATATCACGTAAAAAATATCATCATTTTAACTTTTAAATGGGAAATGTGTATTTTTATGTTAGTTAGAAGTGCACGTATGTAAAAAAAATTGAAGCTTAGGTGTTAGACATGTAATTACATTATAATTATTTATAAGTGATGGAAACACTCAATAAATGGATTTGAGCTGATGGATGACAAAAAACTCATCTGATCTCAACAAAAAATTTCATAAAATTTTAGTAATAAGACAAGGAATGAATTTGTGGTCTGATGCCAGCGATAGCCAAATCTACAATGTTTCGTTCAATGGGGGATGCCCTGCTAGAACAATTTATTTCTTGAAAGTGCAATGTAGTACATCAAAAATATGTCAGTGATGCTTATGAGGAGATCTAGTGGTCCAGAGAAGAAGGATACAATTAAAGAGAGCCCCACCTATAGATGACCACAAGGCTCACTCATTCGACCGAGTGCAATCCTCGAAGCCAAAGTCAGCAAGTCTAAAGCCGGCCAAGCACTGATGAGAGCAAAACAATGAATGATTCAAGCTTGAACCCTTGATCCAAAGGAAAACATAGCCCTTCAACGTCTCTAATCATATTGGGGATATTTAGAAGCTACCACATCCATTATCAAGAGTAGATAACCATAATTGATGTGAATCAACTAGTGTTGCTTACCCAAAGCCAATAAGGCTCGATCAATTGACAATGCAAACTATGCCTAGCCGACCAAATCAGTTATGCTGGCCCAACTCCAAACAAGCTCAACCGACTCATAGACTCATACATGTAAAATACTAAACAATATTGTACATCCCTCTTAAAAGCAGGGGCAAAAATGTAATATCACCAAGCCGTACTCTCTTTCCTATAAATAGGGAGATCATTTCATGAATAAAAGAGGATTAAAGGATTAACACGACACTCCTCTCTCCTAACTTACCCTTTTACTCGTTGAGGTGTGATTTGAGGACAAATTAGGATTCAACAAATGTATTTATCAATCAGATATAATGGAATCTGGTAGCTGGTGGGAAGGTAAGCTAACCGCACCATACAATCGATCAAAGTAACGAACATATTAAAAAAACGTTTTTAATAAGAGCTCAATATACAGCAAACAGACCAACCCATAAAACTTGCAGAAAATAAAAGGCGTGCAGAGAAAAAGAACTGCTTTTTAAAGAAGCAACAGCATCCCAACAAATATGCACAGAATCCACATATTAATTCCTAGCTATTAATTACCAAACACTCATTGATCTGAGTCGTCAGCATTCTTTTTTTTTTGAAGATTTACATGCATGCCACTCAATTCCTATGTATTTATCTAACACATAAACTTAACCATTATATCGTTATATAGATTCTGGATTTGGATTCTAGTTATCATTATGTTATCATCAAATTATATAAAAAATATGATCACATTTATTCTGAAGAGATCATGACAGTCTAGAAGAGAAGAACGATAAAGAAAAGTCCACCGACATAAGACCCATAGACTCACAAAGCCGAAGAAATAGAGTCGGACGAACCAAGCACAACGAAGCCGACCAGATATATTCAGACTAATCAAGGCCTACAAAATCGACTGAATTAGAGTATTAGCCGACGCGTTGGGCTCGCACTGGTAAAATACTAAAAATATTTTGTAATGCCCTCATTAAAGGAAAGTTAAAAATGTAATATCACTAAATCGTACTCAATCCTTTGTAATATAGGGATATCATTTTAGGTGAATGGGGTTTTACGAGAAACCTAGGAAGATCTCATTAGCCTCGAGAGGGCAAGTCATTCTGCACCCCTCCCTCTGTTTCTCGTATTCTCTCCCTTCTTATGCTCTATTCCCAATTCATAGACTAATTCGGATTTAAAAGTCAACATTACAAATAGTCTTACAGAGATTATTCTGACCAAGTAAAAAAACAAATTAACAACTTTCACTATATATATATATATATATTTAACTAAAGGGCTATAAACAATTATAATTAATTAAAATAATATAATAAAATTTTATTAAATTATATTTGAATGATGTTTTAATATAAAAAAATATTTAAATCTTGTCCCAATCTTAACATCTTACGGCTACGTGATTGTGGTGGCGTCAAAATGATTATTTGTTCGTGAACAGCTCATATTCGGCTTGCTAAGCAAACGAGCCGAACACAAATATTTTTTTTTTACTTGAAATATAAACAAGTCGAATAAGAACAGTTGTATCCTTTAACGAGCAGAACACGAGCTGATCCCAAATTCACTCATGTTCAGTTCATTTACACCGTTAATGCTAACAACCTTCTCTGAAAGTTTTTAACTTTCTTATTATCAATGTGCATATGTAAGTCACAACTCTGCCATCAAATCTCTTAGTTAATCTATCATCTACTTCTCTCCTAAACTCTTAAATACGATAATTAATTATTGAAAATATTTTAAATAGAACAAGCCATCTTATTTCATAATGTATCTATCACAACTAAGAAATTTAAGTTTTTGTTGTGATTTTGAGTCTGCTGGTGTTAATCTATTGGGTTACACAAAGCCATCGAATTCATCGTTCAATCTGGGGGTAGGAGGTGACCTCCAGTATTGGGTTTGGGGATACTGCTCCTTGAAATTTTTTTTATTATACACAACTCCACAGCGCCCTGAAGACAATACTGTCACAGCCGGTACAAATTCAAATCCGAGAGCATGACACTCTAATACTCAGAGTGGAATGCTGCAGAGTCCAAATACAATGCCCCGGCACCGAGACAAGCAACTCCTAGTCCAAATTTGAAAATTCGAGAGTAAAACACTATAGAGTTCGGATGTAGCGCCGCTGCACCCTATCGCGGTGCCCCGGCGTCAGTAATCAAATTCAAGCAGTTTCCCAAATACAGCACCCCGGCATCGAGGCAAGCAACTCCTAGTCCAAATTTAGAAATTCGGATTAAAATACTATAGAGTTCAGATGTAGCGCCGCATTGCCCCTTTAGAGCGCCGCTGCATCCTATCGCGG
This sequence comes from Phalaenopsis equestris, assembly GCF_001263595.1. Classification (NCBI taxonomy): domain Eukaryota; kingdom Viridiplantae; phylum Streptophyta; class Magnoliopsida; order Asparagales; family Orchidaceae; genus Phalaenopsis; species Phalaenopsis equestris. The sequence continues at coordinate 67,216,571 of NW_018164444.1, read as the reverse complement.
TGCCCCGACGTCATTAATCAAATTCAAGCAGTTTGAGTTTTATGCTTCAACTTCTTTACTGGATTTTTGTGTGTTGAAGCTATATTTCAAAATTTCTCTTATGCAAAGGAGAGAAATAAATGCTATAATGAATTTCTTGATGTAGTATGATTCGATTGTTATTTCTCGTTTTTCGAACTTTTACACTTTAACTAGTAGTATGATTTCATGTTTTTTGAAGTTGGATATCTAGGTTTATCTAGTGCAAAGGAGAGGAATGGGTGCCATTGAATTCCAAAAGTCTAGAGAAGCTTGTGTGTGATGTTATTTGTACAATTCTCTTTATTTTTTATTTCAAATTTCTCGATAAAATATGATTCAATTGTTTTCATTTTTTGATTTTTTCAGATTAAATATTGATATTCTTTATAATTTGAATCCCTAAAATAGATTCCTGCCCAATATATTTGTCATTTAATATTCTCTGCTGTAAAACTTGTCTTTTTTTTTTTTTTTAATTATCGTAGACACAATCAAGTCCAAAACAAAAAAATTGGGGTGTTTACATCGAGAAATATTTGCGTACATAAGATGTACGCAGCGCTGCGTACACAGAGGTTATTCAGGGGTACAATGGGGTTATATCTGGGTTATACCCCCTTGTAACCTCCGGTATAACCCGGATATAACTCCTCTGTACCCTTAAAATAACCTTTGATGTACGCAGCGCTGCGTACATCTTATGTACGCAAATATTTCACGTTTACATCACCCTCTGGGATTTGTAGTTCACTGTACCTGGCAGCTAAGAATAGTTACAGCGTACGCGGCTGCTAAAGAGAATTTCCCCCACACGTGCCATGTCGAAACTATACAAGACCCAAACTCCTTATCCAAACCCAACTCTCTCTTGCTCTACACTGTATTTGGCACCAAAGCTATTTGTCTTGACCACACGTGCTAATGAAATCCCAACAACGATGACTCCAGTCATTATCTACATCTTTCTCTCTCTCTATCTCTTCAAATTTTAAATTAAAATGTAACATAAAATTTAGTTGAATTATGAGTTTTTAATTAATACTCTGCAATTAAAAAGTTTAAATAAAGACACTGGCGGCTCATTAAAATTAAAGCGTAAAATATATTTTTTTTTAAATTCATTTCTTAATCATAATCTCTTACAATATGACCTTATTAAATAGTGTCCAAAATCGCTTTTATACTGAAAATATAATACCAAAAAATATTATATTTGAATAATACTAAAAATAAAATAAAATTTAAAAAAAATTGAGCTTTAAATTCAACTTGAACAGAGATCGAACTAGAATTAGTGTGTAAAGGGAGGAGCGCATGAACACGTTGAATTTGAATGTATCCTCATCTTAATTAATTGGACTCGATTCTCAAGCCATCTAAGAAATTATTATTTTTCGTCGACATTTTAAAGCAAGTTGGATGTAAAATAATTCTAAATTTTAATAAAATAGTTATTGTACATAAAAAATATGTTAACATTATAGAAAGAAAAGTACGGACATGTGACGAAGACCAAAAGTCTCATCGTCAAAAGATCAAAGAATTTAATTGACTGAGTGCATATCTGAAAGATCAAGATTCGAAGCGGATCGGATGCAGGTCGTCATAGCCAAATATGGAGATCTATAAAATCGAGAAGGCATCAGCCCAACTAAATAAGATGCGTCGAGGTTTGTGTCATGTCTCAAGGTTCGTGCTAGATGTTGAAAATTTATTAATGGCATAACATTATCTATCATCTTAGTATGTGCTAAGTTTTGTGGTTATCTATTAAATTATGTTTTTTGTTTTGTTTTTTTCAAAGAGTTAAACTTAATCTAAGGATGGCTTCAAATTTAAGTATTTAATGTCTTATGGATATTTTCTTTAAATTTTAGGCTTTCATAATTTAATTTGATTTTAGTGTTTTAAAGAGTATGGTTAATATAAAACATTTGAGCAATCAAATATTTAAAGTATGATTGATGAAAACTGCAAGACCTGCATCCAATCGAAATAATGGGCTCCATATGAGGAATCCATCAAGCATAAAATCACTCACTTCTAGCCTCATTAATACATTTTGATATTGAAAAAACGATCAGAAATCGAATGAATCAATAAGAAGTGCTATGGGACTTTACCAAAACTTTCAAAACGTCATTAAAGAATAGTATGATGAGATATAAACTTGACAGCGGAGAGAGTTGAGAAAGTTGAGATTAGAAGAGCTCTGCTCAACAATTGAGATTAACGAACATGTCATCCTCTCATTAATAATTTTTTATGCAATTACATATATATATATATATATATATATATATATATATATATATACACACACACATACATATATAAATGATAGAAAAGAGTTAAATGATATAAATGCAAATAATAATAATAATAATAATAATAATAATAATAATAATAATAATGAGGGTTAGATATTGTTAGGTATAGCTCATATACCAAATAAGGGAGAGATGCTGGAGCGGAACGAAGCGAGCGAGTGGAGCAGAAGTATCTGTCCAATTGAAAGAGTTTTTCGTTATGTGGGTTGAGGGTGTGGGGGCAACACCGTCGCGGCACAATACATGAGTAATTTTGTAATTGCATTATATATATATATATATATATATATGTATGTATGTATGTATATATATGTATGTATGTATATATATATATGTATGTATGTATACTCTTTTTCATGAAATCTAAAGAAGTCATTGATTTGCTCCCGATGAAATAGGCAAATTGCATAGCCTCGTTAAATCTCTATGTTTTCTTATTGATTTGTGTCGATTATTTTGTTTATTTTGTCCTAATTCCTCAACAGATATATATGTAATACAGTGTATGTCATGTATGGATGTTAACAATCTAATTTAGATTCGAGCTAAAATTCAAATTAATTTTTGAGCGATAATCTTCTAGCTAAATTCACTTAATTCACACGCATAAATTGTTAACAATCTGGATTTCAGTCGAGCTGATGTTGGCTCAAAATAGGCTCGAAAAAATTTTGATCTAAAATTTTAGCACGCAACTCAATTAATTTATTTCAATCCAATATAAACCCAGAGCCAAAATTTAAAATAAATATAAATCGATTAATGTTCTTCGAGCTAAATTCACAGCCCTCTTGTCATGCACGTAAATGGCCCTTAAAGCCATGATGAGATCATTGCTGAGATCAGTCATGGAAGCAATGCAATGACATGAAAGCTTAGTAAAATAACGCACTTATCCATTGCGCCCTTCATCTTACTTGTTCCCGAAGCACGCAAACAGCCGCCATCCGCCATGCAAAGAATCTAGCAGGGATCGCATTCATTGCATCATCGCACGAATCTTGATGACCCTCCTTGAGACATTTGGATCGGCCCAATGCCCCAATTTGTGACCCGGCCCAGCTTGGATTGGAGGCAGTAAACATAAAACAGAGGACATGTCCCGACCAATTTTCTTTGTTGCTGTGGACGTATTTGATGCTTGCCACGTGTCCTCAACCCATGAAATAAATCTTGTTACACAAATGAAATAAACTATGTAATATTTTAAAAACATATAATTAAACATTATTTGTTGATGTCACCGCCTCGTCACATGTAGTGCTATCTTGCAGTCGGCTATTACCATGAAATCAAACATGATTGATATCCCATAAATGTAAAATCATACAGATAGGAGCAATGGAATAATATCAACTTTTTATGAAGGTTAATAATGATAATAATCAAATTCATCTCTTTCCTTACTATTGCCCAATAAAATATTTATATCACCAATAAATCTAAACTAAATATTCTTTGTTCATTTCTGTTCGGAATATGTCGGATAATAATGAAGTTAAGCCCACCTCATTAAATAGAAGAGCATTAATAAATTTAACAAGAAATGTGCTGAGACAAAATCGATATTAGATTACATGAATCTCATCTCAAAATAAATTCAATAAATTTAAAATATATAAACATTAATATATTGGATAGACCAGCCCATTAAACAGCCCGCATTAAACCTGACCCGCCCAGCCCAATTGACACTATCTTCTACGTTCATGGTTTCCTTCCTCCCACCAGCCACACCACATATACCCTTCTTCAACGTGTCACCCCCCGCCATCCGAACTCGTGGAACAGACCTCCTCGTCCCATCTGTACTCACACCCGCCCATCACCCCCTCTTTAAATCCCCTTCCCCCCACCTCTCAAACACACAAACACCTTCTCCGCATTCAACCTCCTCCCATGGCAGCCATGCCCGATCCAGCCGACAAGAAGCGCAAATGCTGTCCCCTGCGTCGATCGAGGAAAGGTTGCATGAAAGGAAAGGGCGGACCCGAAAATCCCTTCTGCACCTACCGCGGCGTCCGGCAAAGAACTTGGGGCAAATGGGTCGCCGAGATCCGCGAACCTAATCGTGGCGCTCGGCTCTGGTTGGGAACCTTCGATTCATCCCTCGAAGCCGCGCGCGCCTATGATCTCGCCGCCCGATCGCTTTACGGAGACTGCGCTCGCCTCAATCTTCCGCATGAATTTCCCTCCGCCGCAGCGAAGCAGCAGCCGGGGAGATCATCGAGGTCGGCGGCGGGGGCTGGGTTGGATGATTTGGATGAGTATGTGATGAGTTTACCGAAAGCGGAGGATTTTGGTCTGGATGCGTTTCGGGAGATTCGGATGGAGGTGGATGGGGATTTTATGGAAACGGCTCAGTTGTCGTGGGGCTCTTGACGACGACGGGTCTGGGTGTGGTGGTGAAATTTGATGGAAAAATATAAAATGAGCACGGTGCGGTGGAATCCAGACCGTCATCTATTGTGTGTGTTTGTGTGTGTGTGTGTGTATATATATATATATATATTGAAAAAAGCTTGTCAGAGATGATTATACGGGCCTCTATAAGATCGATCTTGTGACCCTAGGAGTCATACAAACACTGACAACCAATATATATATATATATATAGGAGCCGGGGGATTCCAACCGACATGATTGATCCGGTGACACTAGGAGTCACACAAACTTCAACAATCAATATATGTGTGTGTGTAATGTATATATATATGAGAAAATATAGTGGAGTTCAGTCTTCGTACGATTTACTGATGATTATATCATGTATCATATTTGGTTTGTGGTATCAGATTTGGTTTGTAGTCAAATTTTGAGAGGATAAAGTTTTTGGTCAGAGTTTATTTGAATATAAATGATACTCTATTAACCAGTGAGAATTTGATAAATATGAATGAGAGTAGTTGATTTGTGAAGAAAAATGTTTCAAGTGTTAAATTTTATTTTATTATCTTTAATGAGGAGCAATTGGGACATGATTTTTAGATTCTTTATTGAGTTGTTAATTCTTAATCCTTAATGTGGAGCCTCGGGGCTATCTGTGGGATAGTTGGTGATATTTGAAAATTGTTTCTCTTCTTGAATCGGATTTACCAGAAGGTAGGCTACCATGTATTAGGTTGGTTTTCTTATAATGGTTGGTTTGGATGCCTATTTGTCTAGTTTCTGTCCCAATGGTTTGGCTTGGGTACTTGTTTGCCCTTGTGTTTTTCTCATGGATCTATCTGTTTTGGCTTTGGCTCAGATGACTATATTTGATCAGATAAATGAGCCTTCGAGCCTTTTATTGGCGGGTCCTCTTTTGTAGTACTCTCCTCTAAGTCGTTAGATCTTCTTAGAATCAGTATTGACATGTTTATTTATGTATATATTTTAATCCACCGGCTATCTTCTTGAAAATGACGTTGTAATAAGATAAGATAATTTAATGTAAAAGGCATCATTTTTTTTAATTAATGATTCAACAATTGAACTCTCTTGATTTTTGTGCCTTTAGTCCTTATAAATAAGGTGTGACGGGACTATTTGACATTCAATATTTATTTTGCATCTTTTCTCATTTGAACGGGTCAATACCCGAGCGTTATAATGGATAGTTTATTACCCAAGTCCCCAACAAAGAACTGTTTACCAAAAGAGCGCTACCACATGGAATTTGAAAAGAAGAAAATTGTTGTTAAGAAAAGAAAAACGATTGCACTTGTGGATCACTTGGGGTTGTCTGATTCATTCCTCAGTACCAAGTGAAGGAAAGTTTGGGGGCATCAATGCGTCAACTCATCCTTTTACTATAGCACAAGACATGTCGATTGAACTTGTTGCATAAGAAGTTGTTCTCTATCGCAAACAAGGTTGCAGAACGTTGTTAGTGCTCCGTCGCCATCTAGTGAGGGAACCATGTAAGTTATGTTGTTTGAGTGGGATCGACTATATATATATGTTTTCTTTTGATGCAGCTAGTCTGATAGACCTGGTTGATGACTCGCCTTCAACAAATGTTGGTGAGAATTCGACCGCGTTGTCAGCGATGGCTACCTAGGAGCCGACAAGAAGCACACAACTCTTTAGCAAGGATGGTGGGATTAATAGCCTAAGCAGTCTTGATGCAAATGATAGCATGGATGCAAATAATTGTGGGTCAATTACTAGATCTCGTACAAAGAGGGTGAAAGAAGCTCTTAATGGATTAGTCCAGGAGGCTTGGATTCAAGCCAATTCATGGGGTTCTAAGGAAAAAGAGCCACAAAGATTTATCAACTTATTCCAAGCCCAAGGATAAATGAGTCAAATTATAATAGTTGGATATTTTGTATTTTTATTGTGGTTTAATAATGACTTGCATGCCAACTTGATGTAGTTTTCATTTGTTTTAGAAGATATTTTATCTTCTCTTTTGTTTTCTTGTAAGCTTTAGCCTATTTATAGGTCTTATGTTAAATGAGAAGGGGACTTCTGATTCTTGCCAAAAAAATAACTTGCATTTGGGTTGTCTCCCACGATTTCCTTAGGATTCCAACGGAACTCTAGGTCATCGCCTAAGGAGTTCTTTCCCAACTTATAAAGCGAACTTCCACCCCGTTTGTGGTGTCTTCCATTTTACCAAGATTCTTTCCTCACGTCAAGCATAGGGTTGCGGTCTTATGCCAACGTTCTTGTTTGCGTTGAGCATTGGGTCATTGTCAAGGTTTACCTCCATCCATCCATTTTATCGCAGGTTCTACCTATAATTCGGTTTGTTCCAGTCATGGACGGTTTTATTATTTGGTTTCTTACATCACATAAGAATTTCCATCAATTCTTTTCGGTTTTGGCATGCACATCCGATTTTCTAATAAGAACATCAATCCCCACGATCCTGTTTTGCATATATGCACATCAAGTCTTCATGAGACTTGCGGGGAAGTAACTAATGGACATCGAATATCCCCAGGGTCGTTGGCCCGCCTCCTATATGAAATTGATAACTCCTTTCCTAGACAGTCGAAAAGCCCTTCTCATAAATTGATAACTTCTTTTGATGCAGCTCCGTACTACGGCCTCTACGGTCTATGGATGTCATCAAAACTCACCATTGTGTCGTACATGACCAATTGCGACCTATGTGGTCCAGAGTCGTGCAGCTCCTGAACCTGGCCTATGTGGCATTGTGGCCTACAGACATCATCACAGCTCATCACTATGACCTACGTGACTAACTACAGCTTATAAGGTACACAGCTCGTGCAACTCTTGATTTTGGCCTATGTGACCAACTACGACCTATCTAGCTCATAGCTCATACAGTTTCCTACCACGATCTATGTAGGTCATTTAAACTCTTGAAGCAACCATTTGCGGCCCACACAACCAACAACTACCTGACGTTCAACTACGAATTATTGACAGGTTGGAGCTACATCCACCATTTACAACATCTACGACAAATTTTTGCATCTATAACAATCGACTATAACCCTCGTAGTCTGTTCATCGAAAACTATATTCATTACAATCAGACTATCACAATTATCAAAGAAATAATATTGTACATTTATAATGAACATCCTTGTGATTCCATATTCCTTAATTTAGTAAAAAATGAGCATGTGTACTAACCATTTATAGTGGATTATCTCAACTGGACTAAGCCCCATGACTTTTTCCCTATTCACAGGATTTTCAACATAAAAAATTGTGTTCTCTTCATACTCACTTATCTTTAATTATGTAAGTGTGTGCAGGATTTTCGTGCAACACTAAGACGAGAACTCATTACCCTAAAACTACAGACCTTTCGACACACACCAAAGCTTTTGGTGTGAGTTTATTTCAATATAAATAATACTCGAAATATTGCTAAAATTTCAAAAAATTCAAAATTTAATTGTGATCATCAACTTACCCATAAAATAAAATATTTAAATTTATTCATATCTCATATGAGACAGCTGCACGGCTTCATTCTTATGAAATAGGGACAATTACTTACAAGTACTCGAAAATATTGATATCTATCAAGCAAATATAGAGATGATCTTACGAACTACTAAACTGATGCATTTACATAAGTCACTGTCCCATCACTAACAACTTGATAAAAATGAAAAATATGAATTAAAATTTATGATGAATTTTGATATTTGAGTTAGAATTCAAAAATTTTATAAAAGAGAGCGTTTGATTCATAAATAATAATATTTCAAGTGTTCTCTAAAGAATTTATTATTTATCGTACTTTGTTTCAATCATTTAGAGCGATATTTTCTCTTCTTTGCTAAGCATCTCATTTCTTTCCCAAATCATTCCCAAACGTCCCCTTCCACACAAATGGACGCCGAAACTGACATCACCGCCGCCGCCCCGGCCGGAAAGGTACCTCAATCGCCGGAGCCTCATCTGTCGGACGATCAATGGGGCCGTCGGGGATGGGAGCTTCTTCAGAAGCTTCGATCACGAGCCCCATTAATCCAGTGCATAACAAACTTCGTCTCAATGGATCTGATGGCCAATGTCCTTCTCGCCATCGGTGCATCTCCGGCGATGCTTAGTACGTTGACTGAGATCTCCGATTTTACTCCTGGCGTCGACGCTCTCTGCATCAACATTGGAACCCTCTCCGAAGACTGGCTTGTTTCGATGACCGCTGCCGCCGCAGTGGAGGCCGGCCGGCCATGGGTTCTCGACCCTGTCGCCGTATCTGCGTCTGATTTTCGGATGGAAGCGTGCATCAGCCTCCTTGAGCTTCGGCCGGCGGTGATTAGAGGTAATGCATCGGAAATTCTAGGGCTGGCTTCGGGGAGTAGGATACGAAATAGCAAGGTAAGGGATCTAATCAAATAGCATATTTTTGGCACTCAACATAAAAAAAAAATAATAATAATAATAATAGTAATCCACCAATACATGTGCCAGTGAAAATGTTTTGTTAAGACAACACTTAAGAGCATTGGATGCACTGTTATTGATGTATCAATTTTATTAAGATGACAAAGCTATCTGTCTAATATATTTGATTTGATTTCATTACATTAAAATGTTTCTACAATTCTTACTAAATGCCTTTCCGATTTGGCTGACATTTAATGCCACTAAAAATACTGTATGATTGTAATTTTTTTAAATGTTAATTGAATATATCGATGAATCAAATAGTTTATATTTTACAATGTATAACTTTACATTGTATATATAATATTTAACCTATAACCTCTAGATATATTGTTTGGTTATCTTGAAGAGATCCTTATTCTGTGGATTGTAGGTAATACAAAAATTAACTAATTTTATTATCTTGAACGCTATTTTGTACAACACTTGGATGAAATTTTTTAAGCTACATTTATTTGAAGTTTAAACTAAGGTCTATGTGACTTTAAGTAAAATGTGATAATTTATTGGCATTTGATATTCTCTTCATCATCATTAATCTTATCCACAATATTTGATATCGACTTGAACTTTATGAATCTCATGCTTGTGCTGTTTCTACTAAGCTCAAGATTTATTGTTAAATCTATCTCTAGAAGAAAATGGTCAAACTTTGATGATTTTTTTCGTCGTCGATAGCAAGTAGAGAATTGCTACGGAAACAAACAGGAGCTCCAAATGGGTTTACCGATGGATATTTCATTGTTTAATCATAAGAAATCATAGGAATTCCATTGAACATAACAAATTTTGTTACATTTCTATGGAATTTTCAACACAATTACTATAGGAAACCAAGTGATCAATGGAATTTCTTGGAAAATTGATGGATTTTTTTTTTAGTAAACTAAGTTGTTAGAAAATTTGACCGGATTTTCATAGGAAACTGATGCAATTTCCATCACAAATTTTGTAGCTCTATGAATCCATTGTATAAACTAACTCATTCCATTTTTTAAGTTCCTTCTTCACTCTGCTGGCGTCTCTCTCTTCTTGCTTTATGTTCGGTTGTGGCCCTCTACCTCGTTCTATTTTTGGTGGTATCCATCCATCCTTTCTTTACATGTTCAACAACATTCCTCCTTTTATTCATGGACTTTGAGGATTATTTTGTGGGTGAATATTCAATCATAGAAATATTTGCAGAGACGATGATTAAATTTCAACCAAAATAATGAGGCTGAGGGAGAGGAGTGGAAAGAGGAGGAATGGTAGTGATAATTTTTTGCTGCTTTTGTTCTTTAATTTTTTATATTATTATGTATTGAACTTCTTATGCAATAGATAGATTATGATTTATGTTAATATTTGTCTTTCTATTATTTTCTATTGAATAGTGCATAAATTAGCTAGTGATCCTTCTATTATGTGAATTTTTATTGAAAGATTTATTATCACACCGTGATTTCTACACAACTTTGCTATTTTTGTGGGTTTATAGGCTGTCGATAGAAATTTGACAGAGCCAGATTGTGTCATAGCATCTATCAATGGGTATTTCGCCAATAAATCTTTTTAGACCAAATTTTCATAGAAAATTGACAATTTTTAAAGAAAATTTCTTAGAAAATTGGGCTGCTGATATTTTTTTTTTAGAAAACTAATTCAAAAGGTGGTGTTGACTAACCTAAGAGCGGAAGCCAAAGCTATTCATGTCAAGGTTGTTGTTCGTTGACAAATAATTGCCGTCGGGTATCAATGGAGATGGACAAAGAGGAGAAGTGGGTCCATTAGAACGGCCAACAAATAATTCAAGAGATTGTTATGATAATGATAAACTATTAAGCTAAAGTTAAATGATGATGAGAGAACAATCACATCAAAACTTCAAACACGAGACATAAATTTATTTGCTTCAATGCGATTCACCTACTTCCACAAAAACAAAGAAGTCAACATTAGTAAGTTTCAAAAATATATAGAGAGATTGTACTTTATGTGAATAAAAAAAAGTTACCAAGTAGTTGTTGTGAATATGAGTGTTGAACATAGAGAAAATGTGTTAATGCGTCTCATTCTCTTCTTGTTTCTACTGAGAGAGGTTTTTCATCTATTCAATTCTTCTTTTTCTCCTTTCTATTTGTAATCTCCATTCTACTTTTTTATAAGTTTCCATTTAGAATTTTATGTTAGCTTTCATCTGCAACTTTGTAGTATCCTCCATTCAAGAATTTAAGGCAATAATCATTTACCTTTTTCATGTTATTAAAGGGAGCTTCTCTTTTCAATGATTAAAAAAATTTTCAATTCGCACTTAACAATCCCTCCTGGTGTGTGAATTTCTAATGTATTAGCTTAGTGATTGTGTTTGAACAATTCTCTGTGTTGATCATAGGGATTAAATGAGCATTTATTAAATCTCAATGTTTCAGTCCATATCACTTTTGTCAATATATCATTTTTTCGCTCCTTAATTTTGTAAGTTATAAGTTTTTATTTTCAAGCAAGTTGTGTATATAATGTTTCTAGAATAATATGCCCTTTATTCGGAAGTGAAAAACGGCGTTCTTTGTTAGAATTATAGTATTTTGGCTGTTACAAAAAGAGTAACATCTTTTTAAGATAATTTTTTTCTCTAAAAAAAGCATTTAGCCAAATGGTTTATCATTTTTTATTTGGACTTTGGCGATTGCCTCTTATTATGCTTCTGTGGTTAATATTGAAATTATATTTGAAAGTTGCGACACCCAATGTGATGCCACCGAAAGTGTGGATGCACCTGATGATACTTCTCTTCTAAAAGTCTCCTCCTAAAGTAGAATCAACACAAGCTTGCAATTTTCTTTTAAATCTTAGGTAATGATTGTTCATGCCTTTTAAATAGCATAATAATCACTTCTAAGCTTCTTAATATTATTTTTTTTGGATTCAACATATGTCTGTTAACTGCTCCCATTGCAGATACATTATTTGATATATAAATATACACAAGAGATTCAATGACTAACACATAAAAGACTTGATCATGTGCACTTTTTCTTCTTCAATTTTTGAGTCCTTGTTGTAATCTATTCTTATCCTAAAATTTTTTCTCTTCTCCAAAATTTCTATTATTATTATTATTTTCTTACTATTGTCTATACAAACCATTGATCGGATGAATATCTAGCCCTATAATCAACATGCAATTTCCCTATTTGTTTTACATTGCAACAATAATCAGCATTATGAATGCAAAATTTGATCTTCTCTACGAACCCATGAAGTTTTTGGTAACATTGATGAGATGCCTATTTTAAGCCATGAAGTTTTTTTATTTAACTTATCGAGAAGGCATTCTTTTCCATGCCTAATAAAGCTTTTTAGTTTTATCATGTAAATTTCTTCTTTCAAATCACCTTTGGGGATATCCATTTGTTCAAGTTATCAATCTTCTACTACTATATTCTTAATATTAGACGAATTATCATTAGTTTAACTATAGGAGGGATCATCATATTGAAGCATATAGCTTTTCTGTTAAAAGCCTTTGAAAGTAATAAACTGAAGAAGAATAGCTGTTAGTCGCTTTGTTAGTTTTTTATGACAATCTTACTTGAGTCATTGGTGTTGTAGGTTTAGGCAACCCTTGGGGTTCCTGACATTTTTTGTCTTTTCTTTGGGAAAAATGCCTCCTCTAATTTAATTTACTCTAGAATGGAGATGTCTTCTACAATAATGTTTATCTTATGTTTATATAATACAAATTCCTTTAAAATAATATTTATAGTTTTACTAATTTTATTATTATAACTATTTCAAGATTGTATTTAAAATAATCTCCACTCCATCGGCTTAAATTGCAATTTTTGGATTTTGAATCAAATTTATCTCTAATAACTTGATCAACATAAACATATGGTGAGGAATAAAAAACTTTCAAATGCAATAAAAATGGCTCTTTTCTTATCTGGGCTTCCTTATGAACATTATGGAGTGCAATTGTCGATCTCCATTGATAAGATACAATTTTATATTTATTGCATCTGCGGCTTTTTAATGATATGGCATGCAATTTCATGCCCCTTACACATTCATTGAGCTTATATTCATTCTTTTAGCTACTCCATTTTATTGTGTTTCTCGATCGTTCTCTCTTAATGAATTCTAAGGGCAATGCCATAATTTTGAATACTATAAACTTACGCTACCCATCATTATTTGATTTCAGGTTCATGATTTTATCTCTAACTTTATTTTCCACCAAATTCGTCTATTTTATTATAATAAACACATAACCTAACACGCCCCTGATTGATGCATACATTGTTTGCACAACACTAGCAGAATATGTCTACTATTGTCTGAGGTGGAAATGCATTTACCCACCACTGGTCAATACTCTTCAGTCGACTCAAAGATTTGTGATCTAAATTTCATAATCGTTGTAGATAGTATGGTGCCAACTCACCCCTTAATGTTACTCTCTCGTCAGTATAGCGGTTAGTAATATAAATTACATAATTGTTTGAGATGGTAGGAAAACATCTACGGGCATAGGTACAATGACGTCCTCAGTCAGTATCATTAGATGGCGAACTCTTCCTCTTAACATGCATATACAAGTATTCATGTATACAATATTTTCATACTTCATAACATACATTAATTCATGGATAAACCATTATGCAACTATTTGTGCAAAAATGTTATTATGCACACTTCTAGCCTAAAGATATAAAGACATCACTGGTAGTCTAAGTCTCAATGAAGTAAAGCCTAAGGGTCTATTTGAGACAGCTTTCTGTCTGCTTTGTTTTTCAGACCACCACCACAATTCTATTTGGAGAACTATTTTCTTGCTATTCTTTAGAAATTTTTGTGGTAGAAAGTTTGAAGTAAAGCCTAAGGGTCTAAGGGTCTATTTGAGACAGCTTTCTGTCTGCTTTGTTTTTCAGACCACCACCACAATTCTATTTGGAGAACTATTTTCTTGCTATTCTTTAGAAATTTTTGTGGTAGAAAGTTATTTTTTTCTACTCGAGTTGTTAAAATGTGATGGTTATTAGAAAGTTGCGGCCTAAATTTTTTAAAATAAAATAATTTTGTAATAGCTACCGTAGCTTTTTGAAAAACAATTTCTTCTGTAGCAGCTTCACAGCTGCTTCTTCAAGCAGTCGCAACTACCCCAAACAGGCCTTCAATGTTAAAAATTAAAATCAAGAATACAATTAGGAAGTAAGAAATGTTACTGTAATAAACTTAATTACTCACTTTAAACTTTCAAAGACTTATCTAAAAGCTAAAATGTACAACATTTACCTCCTCTTTCACTCTTGTTGAACTTTTCTCAATCACAAGTATTGCTGAGATGATAATGCTTAGGTGGATGAGCGGCTTAACACTTAAAAATCTATGTACAGGGAGTCGACAGCTTGCATCAATCCTCTGATGCTTTGGAAGCTGCAAAATCTCTAGCTAAATCCTGTGGCGCCATTGTTGCAGTATCAGGAGCTGTCGATTACATAACAGACGGCCGTATGGTTGTGGGCGCCCAGAATGGTGTCGCTATGCTGCAGAAGATCACCGCAACCGGCTGCGCCGTCACCGCCCTTATCGCCGCCTTCATCGCAATTGAACAATCGAATATTTTAGAGGCAACTGCCTGTGCACTCTCCATCTTTGGGGTTGCAGCTGAGTTAGGCATGGAAAGGGCTACAGGACCAGCATCTCTTAGAACGCATTTGATAGATTCTTTGCATGGGCTTGATGAGCATTTATTGATCTCTAGAATGAGTATATCTAGGTTTTCTTAACGGCTACAAAGTACTTGACCTGAATCTAAAGTTGAGTTCCCCTTTTTAATCTCATGTGAACAGAGAGGTGTTACTGTCGTTATTATCCGGAAGTGAAAATGTCATCCAATTGTGTACTTGAACAATAAATTTATTATGTCTTCTAATTGCGATTATTGATCTGCTTTTCCATGTGATAGAGACCTAAAGCACCCTACAAGATATAGAGGAGAAAAAGCCTTTCAGAATATAGTAGCTGAAAATTTTCGCATCACACAAGTTATACCATTTAGAAGAGCACCTAAAGATTCATATTTACATAATAATAATAATAAATAAATAAATAAAATTAAGTAAAACAAAATTGTGGCAACTTTTTGGTTACGTAGCACATTGGTTATTATACACAAAGTGAAAAAACCCTATGTGCTGGGTTAATTGGAGGGTAAACGAGCTCAGGTTTAGCGACTCATTCAAAATTAGCTCGTGAATAGTATATTCGCGTTGGACTCGGATAATATTTTCTTGTTCATGTTCTGCTTTCAAGAGCAAATTTTATACAAAAGTTCAAGGCATTTATTCTAAAAAAAATTACAATAACAAATTTCATATTTAAATTATTTTATAAAAAAATTATAAAATAAGAACAAATTTATTATAAATTTTATAATTTGCAAACTAAACAAGAGTTAAAAAAATACGATTAAAATATAGAATAAAAATCAAAATCTAAAAAAAATTGAATTGAACATTTTATTTTGAAATTTACATTTCATACACAATCTTATGCTTTACATAAAGCTAAAAAATTTTTAAAAAAAAAACATTAAATTTAAACTCCAACTTTGACGATCCAATAAATAGTGATATAATACTAAAGCAGATAATAATACTAAAGCAGTTTTATTACTTTACAAGTTAGAAGATAATAATACTAAAGCAGTTTTATTGTAACAATACTAAAAACTGGGGACACTAACATACATAGAAGACAATCCTTGTGTATTTATATCACTCCTAAACTTTTATATTTACACACATAGCACTCAAATCTTTAATATCACATCAAAGATCGCGCTATTATAATCCTCCATTATGGTTTGCATAAGTGTTGCTTGGGGGTCCGCATCAGTCGTGTACATGTCATTTTAATATAGATATGAATCATATCTAGCATGCAAATAGAGAGATGTCCAAGGTATGGTGAGTGTAATTTTCCTAAAAATGTGACAACATCTACATAGAGAATGTGAGACTAGTTCTAAAAATGTGACATCTGCATAGAAAATTAGACTAGTATATGAAATGATAGTCATGCAATGCAATGCAATTGTGATGTTTCACATCAATCTCTTTGAACAAAGCTTGTTCTCTTTTTTTTAGAAACAAAGTCATCCATAAAAAAAAAATATCTAGACGCAGTAGCCAAATCACAACACTAACGCTTATACCTGTATGAATCACCACACAAATGTACAATAGTCGAACTAAATTTCTCAACAAAAACCTTATAGAGGCCTCCAAGCAAGAGATAACACCTCGGCAGCCAAACAAGCAACCAAGCAATGCCGAGCAATCGACTATCCGAGAAGAAATAGAAGATATTAGAAGAAGAACACAAATTGCAAACCCTAAGCTCTTACGGCCGAAACGATGGATGGATGGATGGATGGATGGATGGAAACAGTTTGCAAACGACGAGCCAATTTGACAGCCCTACACACAATTCTTATGTATTTACATACCTCACACCTAAATTTCAGTATATACAAACATTGCACTTTGATGTTTTAAACCTATGCATGAAAAGACGCATTGATACATCAGTACAAGGACCATTCAGAGTCGGTTGAAGAAAAAAAAAAAGAAAAAAAACAAACTATAGTGTTTGTTGAGATAAAATGTGTAATTCTTTATTATTTTGGAGATGCAAGTACAAAGTTCTCTTTTTCTACCTTCCGTGGTTCCAATAGTGTTTCTTTTTTTTTTTTTGGCGGATTGAGCATGCAAAAGGTGCAGGATTACTCATCTGGTTTTCAAGAATAGAAATCGAAGCATTTTAGGATTCAATCATGTCTCCTTAGCAATAGAAGATAACAGAAAAAATTTGAGCATGGTCAAATCCACATCATTAACATATTGGGAGCATTTACATTCACACCGAGTGGACGATAGTATGCCTAGACTCAACGTGGAAGGGGTTATAGTAATGAAGGACAAAATGATTTTCAAGAGGGTCAAAAAGCCAAATTGCCCTTCCATATAAGTAAAAATCTAAATTCAGAGGGTAGGTTGCCATACGGCTGGATGCGGTTTAAAATTAGTGTAATATAATATTTAGAAATTAGGTATTTTAATTTGAAGAAAATGAGGTCAAACTGATATATTTGATTTCTACAGTTTGAATAATCGAGCTAACCACGAGTAATGTATCACCATAAAAGGTAATACACTACTTGATAATAAGCTCAATTAAATAAACTATAGAAATAAATGACTTACGATTGATCAACAAGTTTGCATTATGACCGACAGATTCCCCTATTCAATATGGGAGAAATAGAATTTATTTTAAGTCTAGGTTTTTTAAGTTCCCTATAAGGGCAAACAGATCACTTAAGAAAACTTTCGATAAAAATCAGGAATATTTTGTTTTCATGAGTTCAAAATGAAGAGTTTTCAACGAATATGATTATAAAATCTTCATTAGAGATTGGTTCAAAGGTGAAAAATATTATTTTAAGAATCAAAGAAAGAAAAGTAGGGGAGATTAAAGATCCAAAATAGGTTATTGGTAATCAACCAAACTATTTTAATGTTTGGTTCGATTTAGGACGATATTAATTTAAGTTAACTTTTCACAATTTTATTAATTATGGCTTAAATTTGTGTGATGATGAATTACATAAAAAATCTAGAATGATAAGAGGTTTTATGTTGAGTGACTACCTCAGAATCTTAAAACAAGTTCGGACATGTTGTATATCGAGACTATGCAGAAGCATAAAAAAAGAGAGATTTTATGTCATAAAAGACAGCATCGAAATCCGAAGAATTGTTATTTAAACTAAAGAAAGGGTCTTAAACGAGCTGCCCGAGCTGCCCACGAAGTCTGCCCCAAGTTCCATACTGAAATGTCTTCAAGTCTTTAAGTCTTCAGGTCCTCCAATCATATTATTAAAAGTTTTATTTGTTTCAATAATTTTATATTGAATTAATTAAAGGATAATGGAGGTATATATTATAGTGACTAGTGATTATTTATCCTAAGAGTAGGTGATTATCAAACTTAAACCAAACTTAATGTTGATAAGCCCACACCTTAGAATTAGTCATCCTAAACCAATAAGAATAGTTAACTTAAACCCTAGGTTAGTTAACCCTAAAATAATAAGATTAATTAACCTAAACCGTAGGTTAGTTAACCCTAAACAAATAAAATTAGTTAGCCTAAATCTTAAGTAAGTTAACCCTAAACCAACAGGATTGGTTAATCTAAACCCTAGGCTAGTTAACCCTAAACCAATATGATTAGTTAACCTAAACCCTAAGGCAGTTAACCCCCTAAACCAATAGGATTAGTTAACCTATACCTTAGGTTAATTACCCCTAAACCAATATGATTAGTTAACCTAAACACATGTTAGTTAAACCTAAACCAATATGATTAGTTAACTTAAACCTTATGTTGCTTAAGGATAGTTAACCCTAAATAAATATGATTAGTTAGCTTAAGCCTTAGGTTAGTTAACCCTAAACCAATAGAACGTAAACCTTAGGTAATTAACTCCAAACCAATATGATTAATTAATCTAAACCTTATGTTAGTTAACCCAAACCAACATATTAATTAACATAAATCTTAGGTTAGTTAATCCCAAACCAATAGGATTTAGGATTAGTTAACCCCAAACCAATAGGATTAATTAATCTAAACCTTACATTAATTAACCCTAAACTAATAGAATTAATTAACATAAACCTTAGGCTAGTTAGCTCTTATCAAACCCTAACCTTTAGGTAAAACAAACCTAAATTATAGTTTAGTTTTAAGCTAAACTTACCGTAAGTCTGAAGTCAAAACCTAACCCATAGGTTAAACATAAGAAACCTTTTTTTAGGTGTAATCTTGAAACTAACTTAAACCTAAACCCCTCGACTTGAACATTAATTAAAAGATAAAATAAAATATATTGGGACGGGTAAAATTTACAAAAAACATATTAAAACTTAAAATTAAAATAAATCAAATGTAACAAGGCTTTAAAGCATGACTTTGAGGTTAAGTCGGCTTCAAAGTAGTCAAACTTATACAAATAATAACAAGTGAACAAAACAACACAAATAAAACACTTAAAATCTGACAAAAAGATATAAACAACGCAAAATACTTCAACCTTAAGATCGACTAAGTAATTCAAAAATTAATCAAATATTAATCACAATGATCACATAACTCAACTTAAACCCTTTTTCGTTCTAGTTTACGAAGATTCTTTGGACGATGCATTCTGTAGATGTTGACAAGAATTTTTCAAGCCTGATGGGCAACCACCTTTCGGACTAAGTAAACTAGGGCACCCAACGACCCGGGACGACGGAGCCATAGCATCTTAACAGGATTACCACTAATTAATTTATTAAATTTAATAACTAATCTAATATTGTTTATTTTCTTTATTTGCTCTCTTAAATTACAATGTATGTTCTTTTACTGCTTTCATCAAACATAAAATGCATGTGTTAATGACAAATGATAAAGGAATAAAAGTTATTTAGATTAGGGAGAATGTAAAACTCATAACACTAAAAAATTAGTTAGCTTAAGTAAACTTAGCATTGGCCTAGGTTTGTACTATACCTCCACTATCCTTTAATTAATTTACTATAAAATTATCGAAACAAATAAAACTTTTAATAATAAGATTGGAGGACCTGAAGACATTTGAGTATGGAAATTAAAACATACTTCGTGGGCAGCTCGTTCAAGACCCTTTCTTTAATTTAAATAACAATCATTCAGATTTCGATGTTGTCTTTTATAACATAAAACCTCTCTTTTTTTTTAGGCTCCTACATAGTCCCGATATGTAGTATATCCTAACTTATTTTAGGATTCTGAGATAGTCACTTGACATAAAACCTCTAATCTTTCTGATTTTTTTGTGTAAATCATCATTACACAAATTTAAGATCTAATTAATAAAACTGGCAAGAGTTAACTTAAATTAATATCGTCCTAAGTCGAGCTAAACATTAGGATAATTTGGGGGATTACCACGAACCTATTATGGATCTTTAATCTCCCATATATTTTTTCTTTTAATTCTTAAAATAAAATCTTTCACCTTTGAACTAATCCTTATTGGAGATTTCACAATCATGTTCGTTGAAAACCCTTCTTTTTTAACTCATGAAAACAAACTATTGCTGATTTTTATCGAAATTTTTCTTAAGTGAATCGTTCGCCCTATTTGACTCCCATTTTGAATAGGGGTATCTGTCAGTCATCATGTAAACTTACAGATCAAACGAAAGTCATTTATCTCTATAGTTTATTTAATTGAGTTTATTATCAAGTAGTGTATTAACTTTCTAGTGTATTACCTTTTAGTGTATTAACTTTCAGGGTGGTACATTACTCGTGGTTAGCTCGATTATTCAAACTGTAGGAATCAATGGGATCATTTTCATCCCATTTTCTTCAAATTAAAATACCTAGTTTCTAAATACTATATTACACTAAATTAAATCACATTCAGCCGTATGACGACCGAAAAATTCTTTGCATGGTTGGGAAGCTTTACGTTTTGTTGCATATGTTATGTTGTGATTATGAAACTAGATTTGTGCTTGATCAAGTTAATTTTTTCGTGATATATCAACCATATAAAATCAAAAACTTTAAAATCTCAAGCCCTCATCTTTCTCCCTTAAACACCGATCCCAAATTTCCGGAAAACCCGGTCAATAAGGAGGTCAAGAAAAGGAATCAACCAGAGCAACATTGTGAGGAAGATCTCATAAGACGACAAATTTAGGTTAAATTCCTCAAACGCCAGGATTTACCACGTATGGAATATAAGGAAAGATGAAGGACAAACAGAATTTAAAGTCACCATTTTGGTTGTTTGCCACGATTTCGGTTAAATCTTGTTTAAATCTTGCTACCACACAGCCCATAAGTCTTCTTTTGGTACCCTGAAAGAAAGTGGAAAAAGGAAACGGAGAATCAGAGGCTCATATTCACCTTTGTTCAATTTGCAAGAAGAACGGTGAGAGAAGCATGCAAACGTGAGACTATGACGACAATTAAAGTAAGGATGTCCTCACCGGATGCTAAAAGAGAAGGGAAATATACACACCGAGCACACAATTTTCAAGTATTTACATATCTCACACCAAACTTGCACATTTACATTACAATTTTAGCTAAATTGCAAACATCAATCCAGTTTAACAACCCAACTGTTGCATGAAAATATAGAACAAAGGAAATAAAATGGGAAAATGGTGGTCTAGATTTGCCTAATAGCTTCATTAAAAAGCAGATGCATTGACATGTTCTCTACCAATGACTAATGCATGCAGCCATTGACTGCAGAAGCATAGGTCGACCAACCTGCCTCACCATTTCATCAAACCCCATAATAACTGTAGTTAGCGATATATTTCCATATCATATTCATTTGTGCTAATATGCCCAATTATCCATTTTGGCCAAAACTACAACAGAATTAAAGAAGGATAACAAACTCTAGTGTTTGGAGTCGGCTTATTAAAGCCAAACCCCTCTAAAAACCGACACAAAACTTAAAAGTGAACTTAGTTCTAACCAATAACATTAAAATGTTGGGGAATTTTCTTACATGCAGATCACTAACAGCTTGAATGATTCATCACAAATTTTATTTTAAAAAAAAAATAGAACTTGAATAAACATTTTTATAGAAAGATTTATAACACCAAAAATGTTATAAATATAAATATCAAAGTACCGCTTCAACTTGAAGGAAAATTTTATAAGATGGCGGTGAGACTTGTAATGCTCTATGGCGGAGAACGTTGGCCATTTAAAAATAAGCATAAAACAAAGTTAAGTGTTGCTGAGATGAGAATGCTTAGTTGGATGAGTGGCTTGACACTTTGAAACAAAATGTGAAATAAATATATCTGTGATAGGTTGGTGTAGCTCCAGTGGAGGACAAGATTAGAAAGAGTCGTCTTAGATGATTTGGTCACATTAAACGTCGACTATCTGATATTAAACGTCGACTTAAACGTCGACTATCTGATGATCCGGTTAGAAGAGTAGATGTTTTAGATTCGACTTATGACTTGTGCTAAGAAAGAAAGAGGTAGACCTAAAAAGGCTTAGGCATATTATATAAAAAATGATCTCAATCTATTAGAATTAAATGAAAATATGACACTCAATAGGGTACAATGGAGAAAAGGGATTCATGTAGCTGACCCCACTTAGTAAGAAAATGGAGAATCGAATGCTAAGATTAGCCTCTATTTCATCCCGATGATCCACTCATTCCCTATTCATCGTGACATGTGCATGAGCCGTCTCCTTTCCATAAAAGAGTTGATTTCTTTTGTGAGGAGCAGAATTACTCACGTATTTATATAGAGCGAGGGACAAGCTATTTGAGAAAAGGTGGGTAAGACACTCGAAGTTGAAGAGCTCATATTCGTCTTTGTTACATCATCAAAACAGATTCACATATCTGCTCTCCACAGTTAACGCACAGACACAATGTTTCCCGCAAATGCACAGGCCATCTAAGCTGCTCTGGTGCCATTGCAAAAAAATATAGAACCGTGAAGCAACCTCTGAAGATAAAATCGTCTTTTGTGAGAAACTTTATCTTCATAGCCCAATTAAGAGAGAGAGAGAGAGAAAGAGAGAGAGAGAAAAGAAGAGAAGCATAGCAAATGAGTGAAAAGTTAGCTTCAAAGTAATCATCAGTCATCAGTCATAATCATACTTGGGGTTGTGATCAAAGATAGCAATCTGTCCAATTTCCAAGGCACTTTTAACTGTATTTAAGAACATGGGCAGCGTAGCATAATTATGAATATTTTTGTGTCAATAACTTAACATTCTTGTTAAGCTTTTTTTTACCGAGCAGTCAAATTCAATTCATGAAATTTTCCAACCAATTAGGGGTGAGCATTTGGTCGGCTTGGTTGAATTTGTTTTGAAATTAGTCAAACTGATTACAACTGAAATCTGAAATCTAATAAATCAAAATTTTGATAAAACTCAATTGACAGAACCGAAATATAATTATGTTTAGAATCTTTGATTATGAACAAATCGAAATTTAAATTTTAATTGAATTTCAGTTGTGAACCAACATCAAGAATTACATCTCTTAGTAGTATATTAAAATTAAAATCAACCCACTAACTGAAAACAAAATATTAAGGTTTTAAAAACAAAAAGTCGAAATGCATTTTTGAAACTGAACTGAAACAGCCAAAATTGTTTTTGATTCGGCTTAATTTTTGTTTTAACAAAGAATGCACACCCCCAAAAACAAAAATGGACTTGCCGACTCATTATATTGTTTGAGTATGGCAGTGAATTTAGCTTGAAGATCATTAATCACTCAAAAATCGATTCAAATTTTAGCTCCAATCGATATTGAATTGAAATAATTGGGCCAGCCTATGAGCTGAAACTTCGGATCGAAAATTTTGGAGCCAATTTTGAGTCATTTATGGATCGGCTCGAACAAACTCAAGTTTAGCTCGTATTATTTTGTTTATAAAACATACATATATAGTGCTAAGCAAATCTGAATAGAACGAGTAACAAGCCAATTTCAAGTTGATCGGCTCAAAATTGAATATAACCTCAAAATTGAATATAATGATCCACGGGCCGATTTCAAGCTGATTTTAAGCCCACCCCAGCTAGGCTCGGAGACGGATCGTTAACAGCTCAAATTTGAAGTTTTCATTTTGGCCATTTGCCAGGGTTTAGGTTTAACCCTACTAAAATCCAGCTACAAAGCCCCAAAGAACTCATTTTATTACCTGAAGATATTTAACAAAATGTAGATAGGAAATGGGAAATTGGAAGCTCTGATTCACCATTTTCAAACTGCGAGCAAAAGCACCCACCATTTCTCTACAACTTATGCATCGGATGCAAAGATTACCCATGGAAACATATGCCGTCCAAGCTGCTTTGTAGATATACCATGAGAATCAGAAATCTCTGAAGCAGCATGAAAAGGAGTCCTCCTCAACAGATGCATCAATACATAACATCTTAGTTCAGAGTATCCATTTCCATGCAAGCATATGCAAACCGAACATTAAAAACCAGGAAAATAGAAAAATATGGTTGGTTACTTGAAAGAAAAGAAAAATGATCGAGTCCAATAGAAAGCGGATAAATCAAAGCGTCCTCTACCAATGAAACATGGGAACAGCGCTACCAGTGGAAATATGGTAGTCCAAGGGGGAAAATTTTCTATCCGGACTTCGGACGTAGCTTTACGTGTGGACTCTCAGTAATATACTGTCATGTGTGTTATATCGGGCCCACCTAAAAAAATAAACTACAGACTCCAATAAGTTTTGCAATAACCCCGAAATAACCCCATGTGTGCTATATCTTGCTTTAGTGAACGAAACATTCGAAAACAGGAAAAAAATAAAAACTAATACAGATATAGAAATTTTTAAAGGAAAAGAGGAATCTGATGCTCAAATTCAACATAATTCCATCAAAAAAAGCAAAAGCATTTGCATTTTCTCAATCATTGAAACATAAAAGTAGTGATTCCCTGAAAAGGCATACGCCATCCAAGCTGCTCCATTGTCATTCTGTGAAGCACCTTAGAAAGAACAAGATTCCCTTTCATGCTACATTTATTCATCGCCGTCTTAATCACACACATACAGAGAGAGAGAGAGAGAGAGAGAGAGAGAGAGAGAGAGTCATGGAATTCATACAGCTAAAATTTGAGAAATTCATTACAACTCTTGGAGATGCAAGTAGAGATTTTTGCCTTTTTTTTATTACTACAAAGTTTCCTTGGTTGCATGAGAAATTCAAAATAAGTTATTTATCATAATTGCAGAATGGAAATTGAACCATTTTAAGATTCAATCATGTCACTGCATACCAGCAGATGATAAAGGGAAAATTGTGCGAAAATATCTTTCTAAAATTTTGTTACAAACATGTTTGAAGACAAATGCAACATAAATTTGAGTGAGAATTATAAAAATGAATGAAACAAGATACTAGATTTGTAAATAACAATATTCAAGTGCTATGCATGTAATCGCCTCATTTTTCAATTAATCACAGCATAAGAAAATTTAATTTCATGACTCATAATATCCGTATTTAACCAAAAAAAAACTCCCACCAGATGTATATTTTGGATGAAATTATGACTATTGAGGGATAACATCTAGTAGTGGAGGACTGCACAATCCAGTTCAAGCCTTGAGAAACCGATTCAAACCAAAATTTGACTTAGATTAAAAATTAATATCACATGAATTCTAGTATTTAGATATTTGATGAGCCATCAAGAAATTTTTATTATCAAACAAATTTCAAAGCATTTTGAGCAAGAATCATTTTAAATTCAATTTCAAATAAAAAAAATTTGGGGTTTCCTCCCACGATTTTTCTTTTATCAGTGTGTGTTAAATCTTTGTGCAGCACAGGGTCTGTTTGGGGCAGCTGAAGCTTATTAATAAGTTGTTGAAAATTAATATATTGTTCAAAAAACTGCGGTGGCTATTAATTTTTTTTTTTTTGGAAAAGCCGGACCACAGCTAGAAAACTGCCACCGCACCTAGTTAAGAACGGTGTGAAAATATTGATTTTAGAGGTTTTTAAACGCAGCTTTTTCAAAACCCACCACACCTAATAAGCTGCCCCAAACGGGGCCTAAGACTTTAAATCATCACATTACCTCTGGGAATTCCCAAGCACGCACCAATATCTAACACCTGAACTTTGATATTTACACTTAGAACACTTCAAAGTCACAATGACATCATAACATATGAAAGTAAAAGGAGTATGATAGTTTAGAAAAGTTAAAATATGTCATATTTTTTATATGATGTCAAGGATTTAAGTGCTACAATAGGAAATATCAAATTTTATGCATCAGAGATTCCAAGTATGCTTCAAATGCTTAACCCGGGCTCATTTGAGTGTCATCTTGCATGTTCACAGGAGGTCAAATCCTGCTTGAATGCTTCACAAATCCAGCTAAGACCTCCCCTTTGGATGCATCAAGTTGAAAAAAAAAATGAGAAAAATAAAAGAGAGACTGGAGCCTCAGATTCGCCTTTGCTCAGTCTTCTCAACAGAACCACCCACGAAATCTCTACCACAGAGGCATGGGATGCAACGGTTACCCATATGGATTCATGGAACAACCAAGCTGCTCCAGGTATCTATAATGATAATACCAGACATCTCTGAAGAAACATCAAAAGGAATCCTGCTCAACATTGCACTGAGTTTCATGCATGATGGATTTCATTGGCAGTGTCCAATCCAAAAAAAATTCTTCGAAATAATAATGACAAATTTTTGAAGAGAAAAGAACATTAAAATTATGCAAAATAAAAACTTGCCAAATTTTCTCTTTTTAATAGCAAAGACTGTAACATTACTCTTCCGTTTGCAGTACAAAGAATGAACCGTTTTATAAATTCATCTCTTATACTGGGAGATGGAGAAGACGACACAGTGCATCCATGAGAGCTGGGAGAGAAGCATCATAAACCATACAGTAAATGAGATTGTAATGATAATTTAGGTAAGGATTTCCTCACCAGATTTTATAAACATTAAATTTGCACTCAGATTAGACCGTTTTTTTCTTTTTTACTTGAGCCATTTTCACTAAAAAAATGCCTCTGCTTGCAACATATTTTCATCAGTTTCTAGTGAACCAATAGATAGAAATATAGATAAAAAAAATAGACATGACAATATCTAAATATTGTAATGGGACAAAAAATGTAAATGGGCCTTATTTTTCTTTCGTCCATGGAGAAATTCTGACTAGTTTGTGTAGAAAATTTTGGGGAAAAAGGAATAATAGCAATATCAGCAATAAAATAATAATAATAATAATGAAGAATTCGGGTCACAATTTTAACAGTGGCCATACATCCCTCCAAAACAAGCCTTCAATGCATGATTTCACATCAGAGAAAATTATAGAAAGGTAAACAAAAGTAGAGAAAAAGAAAAAGACATTATGCAATTCTCCATAAGAATGGCACAAAGGCTTGTTTGAGGGGGCCGCAAATATCATTGTAAAATGGATTGTGAATTTTTCAAAAACAGCCCTGATAATTATTATTATTATTATTATATTTACAATAATGACCCAACAAGGCTTTTTGACTCGCAAATTCTAGCATAAATGTGAGCTCCAAAACTTATGACCGACCCGGACTCTGTTTTGCTGTTGAGAGCTTTGAAGGCCAAATTTTCAGAAGGCGAATGAAATAGTAGATAAGACATTGTGCAAAGATTTTGCACTCATTCTACAACGGCTTCTCTGATCTGGGGTTTGAGATTTTCCATAGGCGCAAGAACCCCTCCTGATAACAGGAGAGTACTTTTAATTAAGACTAGTCATAGCCTAATCAAGCACGTGCGCGTGTGCGCACGCACACACACAAACATAAACAAAAACACACAGAGAGAGAGAGAGAGAGAGATGGAACTTTTGATTAACACCATTTTCACATTATGTTAATTTGCACAAATATGCCCAAAATTTCATTGTAAGGAGTGTTCAGTCATTTCAGTTGGATTAGATAATAAATTTATTAAACCAAAAAATGGAATCAAATTATAAGCAATGTTGAACCAACTTAGTGGGATAACAAACCATAAAGGTTTGATAAGCTAAGGTCTAAGACAGCCACCCGAGATCTACAAAATTCCCATGAACAAAATAACAGATGATCGCTAATAAGGATTCTTTTGTCAGCAAGGATCAAGATAATCTATCGTCACTAAGCTAAAAGTGATAATATTGTAATTTTAAAACTTAAATTTGAAGTTATTGTATGCTAAGTTTGTTACTTAACACCTAATAACTAGCCTCAATAGAAAGAGCTATCTTGTTATTGGGAAGACCAGAGGGGTAATTAACCATAGAGACACACGGCTATGGGAAACCTCAAATCCCAAATCTTAAAAGTCCTCGAAAAAAAAGAATAAAATCTTTAGGTAATAGTTTATCAACTATCTAATCAGCCTTCTGAAAAATTAACCCAGAATCTCATGGTAAACTTTCTCACTCACTTGTTCCACATTCATTTTATTTTCATATTTTTTTTCATTCTGAGGGAGGCCAGAGTATTGAATTTTCCTAGCCCTCAGTTGCTCCAGCACCATTGCAGCAAAACAAACTTGCATTACATCCTATGTGAAACCCTATAAAGCATTCCTTTGATGGTGATTTTCACATCAGAGAGAACCATGAAGAGGTAAACTAAAGTAGAAAAGTATGAGAAAAGATGGTGAGGAGCAAGCAATAATTAGTATGGCAATTGATTCTGACAATTTTGTACTTTGAAGTCATCCAACAGATTTTTACCAGCCATGATGCATTGGCGATTTTGTAAGAAATTTTTACCACAGATATTTATTAGAAAGCAGGAAAAAATTATACTCAAACAGAACGGTAGCAACTGTCAAGAAAATCATTGAAAAAGTTGCTACAATATAATCAATGAAATACGGAGTTCTCTTTCAAGAGTCTTTAATTTTCTTAGGAGAGTGAAGCATCACTGATGTATAACACATGCCATCCGAGTTTGGGTCCCCATTTCCTTGTAGCATCATTAACCTGATTATTCAAAAAAACAAAAAAAGGCTCTTTGGCAGAGCTCTATGGTTACCAATGGATTCATGGGTTCTCCAAGCAACTCCTTGGACATCGAATGATAATTGCAGAGATCCCTGAACGACCAAAAAAGGGAATCCTGCTCAACATTAGAGTGCACAAACATCTTTCTGGATGGATTTCATCAGCACCGTATAAATCCAAAGAGAAATTCTTGAAAATCATCAATATTAAAATTTGGACAAATAAATCATTATAAAATGCAAAGGAAGAAATCGAAAAGGTCTATTTATTGAGTTGAGAATGCAGAGTAGCATTACTTTTCCAGTTGCGGTTTCAAAATTGAACCATATCATGATTCATCTATCTCATCCTTGTAGATGGCATAAACAACACAGCATGACAAAAAGAGTTAGGCGCGAAGCACCCTAAACCATATAGTAAATGTGACATTATGAAGAAATTTTAGGTAAGGATTTTTCTCACAGGATTTTAGTCACTAAATATGCTCTCTTATCTACCTGTCTCAGCTGCCTTTTCACAATTTAACCTAGAACCTCACACAAAACTCTCTTATTCATTTAATTTTATTTTTCATTCAATAAATTTGAGAGTGCGAAAAATTGGAGCCCACATATAATATATATATCTGTGTAAGCGCGCGCGCGCAAGCCGTAGCATGTTCGTTGGCGGAGTTCACTGTAAGTCCCCTCAGGTCACGGGTTCGATCCCCAGTGGCGCTAGGTTCTCGAATATTTAGGCACATGCGTGAGCTCTCATCATGGTGCCTGGCGCATGGGAAATCGTTATTTGGGTCTCTGCCAAATACCGATTTCCTTTTTTTTAATATATATATATATATATATGAAAAGTGGTGAAATATGCCTCTAATGGACGAAAAATCTTTCTATTTGACTTTATATGCCTCATAATGGACGAAAAATCTTTCATGGTGGATTTCAGCAGCAATACAAAGCGAAATTAAAGTACAACCACCAACCATTAAAAAACCTCCCACAAAAGTAGAGAAAGAAAGCCATTCACAAAAAAACACAAACCCACAAACTAATGAGTTTTCTTTCAAGAGTGAAGCATCACTGATGTATTAATACTTACCATCAAACCATCAAAGTCGTATCTACATTATCACGCAGCATTTGAATACAGTTCATTCAAATCAAGGGAAAAAAAAACTAAGAAAGTACAACTTCTGATAAAAGGCAAACATCTACATATAATAAGGCTCCAGTTAGTCACTTGAGGAAATGGAAAACTTTATATGAAATGGGAGTTGTAGGCTCGGATTCACCTTAGATCCTCCAAAAAGCAGATACATCCACATGTTCTACACATGAAAAAAGTTGTTATTTACAGAAACATAGGCCGTCCAAGCTACTCCATCGCCATCAAAGCATCATCGTCTAATCACACGCACACACGGATAGAGAAAGGAGATTCATGGAAAGAGAGAAAAATAGAGTAAATCATTACATATCTTGAAAAAGAGAGTAGAGATTTTTTTTTTTTTTTTTACACAAAGAGCTTCTTAAAAATATGAGTATGTTGAATCCAAAATTATTCAGGAGGCCTGCTTAAGGAATTCTAGAGCTGAAGGATGTGTGTGTGTGTGTGTGTGAGAGAGAGAGAGAGAGAGCAACAACATAGTAATGAATACTAAATTTGCATAACCTAGGGATGGATCATCATACAATTACATACTAAACCCCTAATATGTAGATGCGGCGTGGGCATTTCAGTCCATACATAAAAATGGCCCATGGGGCCCATGGATTTGGTCTGGCGTTCGTCGAGCCGGTCGGCCATCAAGTCGGGTGGTCATGGTCCCGTGCGACCCGACTAGTCGAGCGGCCGAACTACGATTAGGCTGGGCAACTGCAAGGCCGAATGGTCGTGAGGTCACGCAACGCATTTTTGACGGTTCACATAAATCCTTCTGAAACTGGATGATCCATTTCCCTTTCCCGGTTTGTCCGGGTTGGAAAGCGACGGGCTTATTTGAGTGATTCTGGTCAAATGAATTCTTCAAGAAAGATCCAACCCTTACCTGTCTGAGGCGTACCGTCTTTGCACAATCTATTTTCAGATTCAATCATATGCCACCGCATGTCAACAGAAGATGAAAGATTCAAAATAGAAATTGAACCATCTTCAGATTCAATCATATGCCACCGCATGTCAACAGATGATAAAAGGAAAATAAATTGGGTTAAAATTTCTCACAGAAATTTGGTTGAAAATTTTTTGACAAGAGTATAACATAATGTTTAAGAAACATTTACATACATACCACACAATTCTCATGTACTTAATATCAACTTTTGATAGAATTGGCTTGATGACTTTTTCCTTTCATTCCAATAAATAACAATTTGTACAATCTATTTTAGGTAATCTAATAGTACATATTCTTAATCAAAATATTCAGCTATAAGGAAAGAATATGTACAATTAACAAGAGAGGAAAATCAAGAGCAATTTAAATAAGGAAACTCTGCCTGATTTCTGTCATTATTGATTGATACTGAAATATCTAGCAACTAAACTTCCATCTTTAAATACATAACACTCAAATCTTTAATATTACATAAAAAATGCCACTATTACTACTCTTTTACCAGTGAAAAACATATTTTCCCACATAAACTTATGACATCAAAGTGCTAGATATGTAAATACATGAGAATTGTGTGATATGTATGTAAAACACATTACTAAAATATTATTTTTTTAGATCAAACTAGACATTTGTTTTTAGGAAGATTTACAAAACATACCACTCAATTCATGTGTATTTACATATCTAACATCTAGACCTCAAATGGTTAGAAAAATGTTTAGATATGTGCGCAACAAAAATTTTAATTAATAAATAACCAGAAGGAAATATTATCGTTGATGTTTCATCAAGAATATTTATCATCAGACACAGATCACGATGCATTTTGAGTAAGAAATATTTCTAAATTCACATTCAATATCCCTTGATCCCTGATTTTAACAAATTTATAGTCAAACAAAGTGTCTCAACAAGAAAAATCAAAAGGCATTGAAAGTGATTCAGCCTGAATGCAATGAAGCCCAGATCAAGCATTTGAAGCGCAATTGGAAACAAGAATTAAGATCCTATAGTAATTTAAAGCTGTCAAATTGGCTAATTGGCATGATGCAGATCAAATCCTGCATAAATGCTGCTCAAATCTGGTTACCACAAAGCTTTTAAGGCTTCTTTTGGAGTCCTGAAGATACAAAGAAGCGCAGAAATAAAATGGGAGTTGGAAGCTGATTCAGCTTTGTTCAATTTCCAAACAGAACCAACTACCATTTTTTCTGCCACTGATGCATGAATGCTACAGTTACCTAAAGCTGCAAACGAACCGAGCGTTCAATAAGCTAATGACAAAAAAAAACTGCCACAAACAGGTCATTAAATTATTAAGTTTTATTTTGAGGGTGAAGCGATACTCTCAACTGACCCATCAACTAACAAGTTGTTTTTGGAGGATAAAACATTACTCAATTAAACACAACATGGAGTTCATGCCTCATTAAACCTTTGCAATCAATAAAAAGATATTTCAACAGCTCTACAGGAGAGAAGAAACCAAAAAAAATTTAAACTGTCAGAAAACTGCAAGAAACTAAGACTTCAAAAGCTTATTTGGTTGCATGAAGACATGGTTGCATGAAGACACAAAAAAGCACAAGTGAAGAATCAAAATCTCAGATTTGTCTTTGTTCCATCAAAAAGTATATAGCCAACCAGTAGCACATAA
This sequence comes from Phalaenopsis equestris, assembly GCF_001263595.1. Classification (NCBI taxonomy): domain Eukaryota; kingdom Viridiplantae; phylum Streptophyta; class Magnoliopsida; order Asparagales; family Orchidaceae; genus Phalaenopsis; species Phalaenopsis equestris. The sequence goes on along the minus strand of NW_018164444.1, from coordinate 67,183,929 downwards.
ATACAACGGTTACCCTCAAAGACGTGGGCCATCCAAGCTGTTTCATGGACCAGGCATGTAGGGCTGCCAAAATGGTTCATTGTTCACGAACAACTCCTGTTCAACTTATTACAATTCGTCCGCTAAGCAAATGAGCTGAAAATAAACTTTTTTTTTACTCAATATATAAACGAGTTAAGCGCGGACAAAGATTTGTTTGTCCGTGTTTGACTCATGTTGGTTCGAAATAATATATATAATTGATGAGTATTATTTTTAAATAATTTAATTGACTACAGACTACAAAGATTTATAATCAATTAAAATTATTAATTTAAAAATAGAATAAAACAATATTAATTCTATTTAAATGAATATTTTAATATAAATAGCAAGATCTAGAACTTGCCCTACCCTTAACATCCTACAACTATGTGAATGGGGCTGTCAAAATGACTCGTTGTTCACGAACAGCTCGTTTGGCTCGCTAGGCTCGCTAGGCAAACAAGTCGAACAGAAACAAATTTTTTGCGCTCGATATATAAATGAGTCGAACCTGAACAGTGGAATTTTCTAATGAGTCAAACACAAGAAGAGCCTGGGTTCGCTCAAGCTCAGCTTTTTCATGCAGCACCACGAGAAGGAATCATATGGCACTACATGGCAGGCATAATCGCCTTCAATGCTGCATTTCACTTTCATCATTATATATATGCATCTAAGCATACATAAATATATAGAGGGAGATATTAAAAACAATGGGGAGTTGAAAGCTAAAATTCACCTCTACTCCATCCAGAAGTTGAACCAACCACTCCATTACAACGTAATATTGAAGAAGCATTAATATCTCTGAACCACTATGAAATCCAATCCAAATAGACCATCCGTCAATGAGATTCTAATCGAATAGAAAGAAAAGGAGCAAGTCACTCAATATATGTCGTGAACTAATGACTTGGCGATTGTTTGGCAACATATAGATTTCAAAACTCAAGCAGGTTATAGTAAATCCTGCGCAGGATAAATCCCATCAAGGTATTTAACTCCACAATGTAAATCATCTAAATGTAAATCTCATGAGCAAGCTCTTTTATTATGAAAGAAAGAAAACAATATTATTTGAAGCTCTAGTTATAAGAAAATAACAAATATAATACGCGGTTAAGAAATAATTAATAAAAAGTCATTTGATATAAAATATTAAATATCATTTTTTCAAGCATTTTTAATAATTTAAAAAATGAAGTTTTCATTTTTAATATATTTTATATTAATACTTTTTAAACGGGTCGGCACTTCAAGCATTAATACATAACCATCTGAGTTTGATACTAAATTATTTTGAAACATCAGCATACAAATCATCCAAAGCCAGGATAAAAAAATTAAAGAATAAAAAAACCTAGACAGATTACAACACCAATATTGCAAACTAAGGCCTTAATTGGTTGCTGGAAAATAAAGAAAAGTGAGAAGGAAATGGTACATTTGGATTGGATTTCTAACAAAGTCACGTGGACACAATGGTTACCCGCAGAGATAGGTCATCCAAGCTGCACCATTACCATTGCCTGACAAAAGCAGAGATCCCTGAAGTACCAACGAAAGGAACAAAATCTCCCTGCATGTTTTGTTTAAACTTTTTTTTTGTTAAAAAAAAACATGCAAGGTGGTTTCGTAAGAAATTGACTACCACACTCTAGCAGATGTATTTTATAAGAAATTCTCTCCATGAAATTTTTGAAAAACTCAAAAAAAAAATACAAACAAACAAAAGTGAGAAACTTGCCATAAGCAAACACTTTAAATAATGAGTTTTATTTGAGGGTGAAGCGTTAATCTGAACAGACCATTATACTAATTTGTTTTTTTTTTGGAGGTGAAGCATTACTAAAAATTTAAACAGAGAAACGACTTCAGGTCTCAATCATTCCTTGGCATCAATCTCTGGAACATTAAACAACTCTACCGAAACAAGAAAAAAGACAGACTATTATATGCTTAAGGAACTCAATGGGTTACTGGAGAATCAGAACATCAAATTCATGCCTATTACATCAACTTACATATCCAACAACTCCCTAGAGTTGGCTCATGGAAACAACGATTACCCTCAAACACGGTCCGTCCCAACTGCTCCATTGACATGACATGAGAAGAGTGTTGAAATCTAACGGACCAAAAAATGATTGCCTTTGATAAATAACAGAGAGAGGCTACCATATTAGAAAAGCCACAAAATCAGTCACAAATTCCCCATGCTAAATCAGAAAAAAAAGAAATTACAACTTAACAACAATAACAAGCTCAAGTTGGTATATTTGCTTGCAAGTAAGAATACATGGTGCCCAACATGCTTTTAAGTAACTCAAAACTAGGCCTAAAAAGTCCTTTAGCGACAATATGTGCCATCTGTAGAACAGTAAGAATAAATGGTATGCATATAGCTCCACAACCAAGCTTATATTTTATGAAGTGCCTATCAATCTCCACATGATTTGTGAGATCAGTCAGTACTAGATTTTCTGCAATGCCTATGGTTGGCTTTATTGACACAACACAACTTCATTGGCAAATTTATAGTGATCCATAGTTCTTCAAGAATTATTTTCAACCATAACATCTCACATATTCCATTGATCAAAGCTCTATATCCATCGGCACTGCTCCTCGCAACCACATTTTATTTTTTACTCCACCATATAACCAGCTTTCCCCAACATAAGTACAGTATGCGGAAGTCAATCTCCCATCAATGGTTGAGCCCGCCCAATCTACATCGACGGACATCTCTATGTTTTGTTCTGCGATTTTTTTTAAAGAGTAGGCCCTCGTCTGGCGTACCTTTTACTACGGAGTTTTCTTTGGAGAGTGAAACAGCACAGATAAGCTTATGGGGCAATTGAAAACATATCACTTGAAACATTGCTATTTACAAATCTAGCACCCTCTTTCATCCATTAGCATACTGCACTAAGTATAATATTATAATATGCAAAATTCAAAGCCAAATTAAAAAAAAAGAGAGATGGAAACTAAAACATATTACAACTTCGGCTAAGTTGTAAACATCAATCCACTTTAACAACCCAGCTTGTTCCATCAAAAAGAGCCGAAAAGCAGATACATTCTAACAATAACACTGGATGCAACGGTTACCTGCAAAAGCATAGGTCCTCCAAGCTTCTCCACCATTGCATCATAAAAGCAAAAATTCCTGAAGCACCGGACGGGGATAAGTTTGTCTTACATGTAGAATTTAATCATCAAAGCCTAATCACACACACGCGCGCGCACACAGAAATTCCTGGAATTCTTAGACAAAAATGTTTTGAGTATATCATAATTCTTAGAATTGCAAAAGAAGACTTTTGTCTTACTCTGTTTCCGTGGTGTGCCTAAACTGTCCAAAAGAGGTTTATTTCTTTTTTTTTTGGGTTGAAAAAGCAGTAGGGGCATTACCCATCTGGTTTTGCATAATACAAAGCCAAGTATTTCAAGACTCAATCATATGTCACTGAATACCAGCACAAGATAAATGAAAAAGAAATTGATGCTGATTTTTGACCGATTAAAATATAGATCATAATTAATAAATAACAAAAGAAAATTTTAACATTGAAAGCCTCATAACACTTGTAATTAGCCAAAAATTCCCACATTATGTTCATTTGCACAAATATGACTAAAAAACCATTTTGGTCAAAACTACGGCAGAACTAAAGAAAAATAGCAACATTTAGTATGTGAAGAGTTTGTAGCACCAAAGTGATATAAATGTAAATATAAAAATTTAGGCGTTGAACATGTAAATACAAAGAAATTATGTGGTAACATTGAAAGGCTCATAACTACTGTAATTAGCCAAAAATATAGATCTTAATTAATCAATAACAAAAGAAAATTTTAACATTGAAAGCCTCATAACACCTGTAATTAGCCAAAAATTCCCTCATTATGTTCATTTGGACAAATATGCCTAAAAATCCATTTTGGTCAAAACTACAGCAGAACTAAAGAAGAATAGCAACATTTAGAATTTGAAGAGTTTGTAGCACCAAAGTGATATAAATGTAAATATAAAAATTTAGGTGTTGGACATGTAAATACAAAGAAATTGAGTGGTAATGTTAACAAAGCTCCGTAAAATATTTTATATTAAATAAAAAAATATATATATATATAAATTCAAAGGCATGCATGTAAATCACTTTTTTTTTATTTCTTGAAAAGTTTAATAATAGCCTAACTCGTCATTTCGGAAATAAAAAATCATTCTCATCATAAAAATTCTAAAAATCAAGAAGAAATTTACACCCGAACAAAAGTGAGAAAACTGACATAAACACACCTGAATAAAAAGTATCTTTGGAGGGTGAAACATTACTCGTTTTTATGAAAATATGGATCATTCAACAACAGAAAAGAAGCCAAGGTAGGATTAAACTTTGACTAAATTGCTAGAATCTACACAAATGAAGGGCTCATATGGTTGCTTGAAAATATTAAAAAATGGGGAGGTGAAAGTGGAATCAGAAGCTCAGGTTTGCCTATGTTGAATCAAAAAGAATATCCACCAACCAGTTCTCTATCAGGGACTCATGGAAGCAGAGAATACCTCAAAAGCAAGAGCCTTCCAAGCTAATTGTAAATACTTAAGAATTGAGTGGTATGAAAGTAAATCCCCCATCTTAATTTCATTTCACGTCTCCGTATTGAATATAAAAAGACATTTTCAGAAAATTTGAGGAAAAAAATATGGTGTGGCATTTAAAACAGATGGAAGGGCTTCTTCTCTGACAATGGCACAAAGATGCAGCGGTTACCTATGGATGCACAGGTCATCCAAGCTGCTCCACCATTGCATAAGAAAATGAAAGATACATGAAGTACCTTGAGCATGAATAACATCGCTTTCCATGTTAAATTTAATCATCATCATCAAATCTCTTAAATACACACAGACGGGGAGAGAGAGAGAGAGAGAGAGAGAGAGAGAGATGGACTTTCTACGCCTTAGAATAGCTCAAAGTTGAAGAATATGGCAATACTTTTTTTCTTGTAGAAATATATCCAAAAGCTTGTTTTGGGCTACAAGCAAAACTAAACTTTAGGTTCTAGATATGTACATACATAAGAATTGTGTGGTATTTATGTGAATGCCACCAAAAAGAAACCAATATAATCTTCAATTTTAACTTAGTTGCAAAAATTATACATTTTGAAGCACTCATATGGTTGCTAGAATATATAGAAAATTGCAGACAGAAACAAGGTATCAGAAGCTTAGATTTGCCACTGTTCTAGACGCGCTAAATATATAACTATATAAGAATTAAGAGGTATGCATGTACATCTTCCTTATTTCATTTCACTATATTCTTTTTAATCTAAATAAAAACCTTTAACAAAATTAGGGGAAAAATACAGAGTATCGTTACAAACATCATGGAATCAATGGTTATTCAAATAGACGCTCTAATAGGCATCGGCGGTTTAAGCTACTTGATTGCCATTGCATGAAAAGTACAAAACTATGTAGCGCCACAAAAGAAAAAAAAAAATCTTACAGTGCCATCACCTTTGATGATGAATTATGCATGCAAAGAATAGTCATTATGGGCCGACAGAGATGTTAACAAGCCAATGGATGCAACCATAGCCTGCTTATTTAAAACCTAGGAGCCGAGTGCCAGCTGTCACATCGATCTGACAATGTTAGACTAAATGTATTGCAATATAGTGTCTTTGTAACCTGACAAGGGAGGGAGAGACCATCTCAAACCCTATAAATAGAGATGATCACCTACTCTTGCGAGGATCTTTCTCTTTTCTTTATGAAAACAGTGTGCATTCTAGCTCTCTGGGCTCCTTCCATATGTCTTAAATATCTAACACCTACAGAACAATGGTGAATCCAAGCCTTTAACTCCCCATTTCTTTCTGCAAATTTCAAAATATTCTAGCAACCATATGAGTTCTTGAAAATTCATAATTTATAAACTAAGTCAAAATTAAAGTTTGTATATTATCTCCAACAGTATATATATATATATATATTCAGACGAAAGGGTCGGAGGCTATGCTACGAGCCTCAAACATCCCTCATGCACCTATAATTCGAGTACCACACCCTATACTTGGGGGGAATCGAACCCTAGACCAAAGGGAACTTACAACTGACAAGCAATTGCCCGACAAATATGTATGTATGTATGTATGTATGTATGTACGTATGTATGGATGCATGGATGCATGCATGTATGTATGTGTGTGTATTTTGTTTTTCTTTTTTTAAAATATAATATAAAAACGATGGTCGCGCCGGCGAGAATCCCTCCTAACACAAATTATGATGTTCACTCTCCCACTCGAGGAGATGATAAGCAAGTGTCGAACCCAAGTGCAATGGAAGTCATGGGCTTAGGTGAGAGTCCTTTATGATCAACCCTACACCTCGTTCAGTTAAGTATATCTCCAAAAGTATATATATATAGAGAGAGAGCAAGCGAGAGAAAGAGAGAGTAAAATGTCAAAATAGTCCCCTCACTACTCAGATGAGGGCATTTTAGTCCCAGAGTTTATAAAAGTGCTAGAGAGCCATTGAAAAAGCTGCCACAAAAGAATATAAGCCAACTTTTTTCCTTCATTTGGAGTAAATCAACTCTTAAGCATTAATACATAACATATGAGTTCAAGCCTATATATATATATATATATATGTATATGTATATATATATATATAAAGAGAGAGAGAGAGAGAAAGATAAAGTGTCAAAATGTCCCCTAACTATTTGGATGATGTCATTTTAGTCCCAGAGTTTATAAAAGTTGTAGAAAACCATTGAAAAAGCTGCCACAAAAGAATATAAGCCAACTATTTTCTTAATTTGGAGTAAAGCACCTTTTAAGCATTAATACATACCATATGAGTTCAATCTAATATATATATATATATATATATATATTGTGAGAGAGAGAGAGAGAGAGAATTTAGTGGAATGCATGTAATTCGCTTTAATTTCATTTCACTTCCTTTATCCTAAAACTAAAAAATAGAAGAACTTTAGATAATTAGGAAAGAAAATAAGATTACCAATCAAAATATCATTGAATCAGACGTTACCATCATAGATGCCCTCAAAGGCATGGGCAGCCCAAGTCATTTCATCGCCATTGCATGAATAAAATACATATCGATGCAGCACCACAACAAACAATCATATGGAACTATATGGCAGCCATGATCACCTTCAATGATGCATTTCATTTTTTACCAAGTATATATTTATATATATAGCAAAGAAGATGATGTGGCAACTGAGACCCACTAAGAGCCGTTCTAGAGTCCACATTTACTCTCTCGGCTCCTACTAGCCAGAAGAAATCTGACTCCATGACGGACAAACTTCAACAATCTGTTGACCTCATTTTGAGGTCATTACTCTTTTCCTTAGGATCCTAGGATCTAGCTCTAGGGGTCCCTATTGACTATCTTAGAAAACTAGTATTGGAATCCATCCCCTAGAAATTCCATAGAAATTCCAGCCACTTCCTATTTCTCTTGTGATGTCTCGCATTGATGATCTCAAAACCATTGTCGTATGGTCGAGTGGTTAAGGACTATCATGTGGAGACTCGAGGGGAAGTTCTAAATAGGATCTCAAGCCCTAAAAAAACCTCTTCAGGACTTTATCATCACACACACACACAAAATGCACAAAATTCACTAAGTTGCACAAGATCGGACTAGAATTGAGCTTAAAGAATGTGTGAAAATGCAAACTTCTCTGGACAACATCCGATGACGAAATGGACTGCGCCAACGCGTCCGGGACATCAATTTTAGCTAGGAAAGACACCCATTTTCCATAATTTTGCACACGAGAAAATTGCACGCAAATTGATGAATTTGTCAAAACGACCTCCGAAGACGAAATGGACCGCGCCAACGCATCTGGAACGTCAAAATTACCTAAAAAGAACATCCATTTTGTTATGATATGACACATGAATAAAAAATGTACAAATTAAATATTATTTTGGAAATATTAAATATTTTTATATTTATATCATTAATTATAATAAAATTTATAATCCTAAACCCTATTTACCCCCTTTTGAAGCACCAACTTGCTCCACCAAAAAGAGGCGAAAAGCAGATACATTCTAACAATGACATTGGATGCAATGATTACCTGCAAAAGCATAAATCCTCCAAGCTTCTTCTCCACCATTGCATCATAAAAGCAACGATTCCTGAAGCACCAGCACACACACACACAGAAATTCATGGAATTCATAGAAATGAATTTTTTTAGTACATCATCATTCTTGAAATTGCAAAAGAAGGCTTCTGTTTATCGAATAGAGTTTTTTTCTTTTCTTTTTTTTTTTTTTTTGTTGAAAATGCAGTAGGTGCATTACCCATCTGGATTTGCTTTTGCATGATACAAAGCCAAGTATTTCAAGATTCAATCATATGTCATTGCATACCAGCACAGGATAAATGAAAAAGAAATTGGTGTGAATTTTTTACTGATGAAAATATAAATCTTAATTAATCAATAACAAAAGAGAAATTTAACATTGAAAACATCGTAATACCTGTAATTAGCCAAAAATTCCCACATTATGTTCATCTGCACAAATATGTCTAAAAATTTAGCAACATTTAGTATTTAAAGAGTTAAAGAAGAATAGCAACATTTAGTATTTAAAGAGTTTGTAGCAACAAAATGATATAAATGTAAATATAAAACTTTAGGTGTTGGACATGTAAATACAAAGAAATTGTGTGGTGATATATGCAAAGTTCCGTAAAATATTTTATACTAAATAAAAAAAATTAAATTTTAAATAAATACATATATAAATTCAAAGACATGTATGTGAATCCCTTTTTTTTTATTTTTTGAAAAGTTGAATAATAGTCTAACACGTCATTTCTGAAAAAAATTCATCCTCACCATAAAAATACTAAAAATCAAAAAGAAATTTACACCCAAACAAAAGTGAGAAAGCTGACACAAAATCACAACTAAATAAAAAGTTTTCTTTGGAGGGTGAAGCATTACTCATTTTTATCAAAATATGGATCGTTCAACTACAGAAAGAAAACCAAGGCAGGCTTAAGCTTTGACAAAATTGCTAGAATCTACACACATGAAGGGCTCATATGGTTGCTTGAAGATATTAAAAAATGGGGACAGATAAGTGGAATCAGAAGCTCAGGTTTGCCTTCGTTGAATCAAAAAGAATATACACCAACCAGTTGTCCACCAGGGACTCATGGAAGCAGAGATTACCTCAGAAGCAAGAGCCTTCCTAGCTGCTCGTAAATACATAAGAATTGAGTGGTATGCATGTAAATCACCCATTTTAATTTCATTTCACGTCTCCATATTGAATATAAAAAGACAATTTCATAATATTAGAGGAAAAATATATGGTGTGGCATTTAAAACAGCATGGAAGGGCTTCTTCTCTAAAAATGGCAAAAAGATGCAGCGTTTACCTGCAGACTCATAGGTCATCCATGCTGCTCCACCATTGCATAAGAAAATGAAAGATCCCTAAAGTACCTTGGACAAGGATAGCATCACTTTCCATGTTGAATTTAATCATCAGCGTCAAATCTCAAACTCACACACACACACACGCACGCACGCAGGGAGAGAGAGAGAGAGAGATGGACTTTCTACACCTTATAATAGCTCAAAATCGAGAAATATGGCCAATACTTTTTTTTTTGTAGAAATATAACCAAAAGCATGTTTTGGGCTAACAAGAAAAACTAAACTTTAGGTTTTAGATATGTAAATACCTAAGAATTTTGCGGTATGTATGTGAATGCCCCCAAAAAGAAACCAATAAATCTTCAATTTTAACTTAGTAGCAAAAACTATACATTTTCAAGACAGCATATGGTTGCTAGAATATATAGAAATTTGCAGAAAGAAACAGGATGTGAGAAGCTTAGATTTGCCATTGTTCCATATGCGTAAAATATGTAACTATATAAGAATTAAGTGATATGCATGTACATCTTTCTTGGTTCATTTCACCACATTCTTTTGCATCTAAAAAAAACCTTTCACAAAATTAGGGGGAAAAAACAGAGTACCATTACATCACAGAATCAATGGTTATTCAAATAGACGCGCTAATAGGCATGGGCAGTTTAAGCTACTCGATTGCCATTGCATGAAAAGTACAAAACTATGTAACGCCGCAAAAGAAAAAAAAAATCTTACAGTGCCTCGTCACCTTCGATGATGCATTATGCATACAAAGAATAGTCATTATCGGCCGACAGAGATGTTAACAAGCCAATGGATGCAACCATAGCCAGCTTCTTTAAAATTTAGCAGCCGAGTGCCAGCTGACACATCCATCTGACAACGTTAGACTAAATGTATTGCAATATAGTCTCTTTGTAACCTGACAAGGGAGGGAGAGAGAGACCATTTCAAACTATATAAATAGAGATGATCACCTACCCTTGCCAGGGTCTTTTTCTTTTCTTTATGAAAACAGTGTGCATTCTAGCTCTCTGGGCTCCTTCCATTTCTTAAATATCTAACATCTACAGAACAATGGTGAATCCAAGCTTTGGATTCCCCATTTCTTTCTGCAATTTTCAATATATTCTAGCAACCATATGAGTTCTTGAAAATTCATAAATTATAGCAACTAAGTCGAAATCGAAGTTTCTATATTATCTCTAACGGTATATATATATATATATATGTATATATGTGTGTGTGTGTGTGTGTGTGTGTGTATATATATATGTATATATATGTGTATGTATATATATATGTATTTTGTTTTTCTTTTTAAAAAATTTAATATAAAAAACGAGGGCCGTACAGGCATGAATCCCTCCTAACACAGATTATGAAGTTCACTCTCCCACTTGAGGAGACGATAAGCAAGTGTTGAACCCAAGTGTAGTGGAAGTTCACGGGCTCAAGTGAGAGTCCTTTATGGTCAACCGTACACCCCGTTCAGTATATTCTAACAGTAAGTATGTATATATATATATATATATATATATATATATATATATATATAGTGAGCGAGAGAGAGAGAGATGGAAAGTGTCAAAATAGTCCCCTCACTGCTTAGATGAGGTCCTTTTAGTCCCGGAGTTTATAAAAGTGCTAGAGTGCCATTAAAAAAGCTGCCACAAAATAATATAAGCCAAGTTTTTTTTTTTTCATTTCGAGTAAATTACCTCTTAAGCATTAATACTGCCATATGAGTTCAAGCCTATATATATATATATATACATATATACACACACACACACACATAATATAACCCCTTGCATTAACCCCTGCAATAACCCCCTAATTATCCCCGCAACCTCCGTGGTTTCACTTCAATAACCACACAATAACCTCCAAGTGGCTGCATATTATTAGAAATCAGCACGTAGAGCTACGTCCGGAGCCCGTGCAGAAAATTTTTCGCTGCCAGGGAGAAGTCAAAATTACGCACCTACATTTTCTCTACCAATAGCACAAGCTTGCAACGGTTACCTATCGAATCATAGGTCATCCAAGCTGCTCCATCATTCCATGAGGAAAGCAGAGATCCTGGAAGCACCACTAACATAAAAGTAAAATTTAGGTGTTACATATGTAAATACATAAGAATTGTGTGGTATGTAAATTCAACGGAAAAGAAACTAAGCCTAGAACTTTGACTTGGATGCAATAAATTATACATTTACAAGAGAGCTCATATGGTTGCCGAAATATATAGAAATTGCGAAAAGAAATGGGGAATAAGAAGCTTAGATTCACCATTGTTCTATAGAAAACCATATACACTAATTAATTAATTGTAAAAATTTCTTAAACAAATTATTAATTAAGTAGTATTTTAATATTAATTAATTATTGATTAATTAATAATTACTTAGAATTTTATTAAATAATTTAAATTTTAAAAGTATTTTTAATTATTAATTAACTATAAATAATTACATGTAATTTTATCTAATTGTAAACAATTTCATAATATATTAAATAAGTATTAATTATTAATCAATTAAATTGATAAAATAAACATAGAAATTTGATATTTACAGATTAAACACCAAGATGATTTTTTTTTGAAATACCAAACCGATATATTTGAGCTTCCTTGGTCAAACTATTGAGAATTTGATTAAAATGAAAGATATCGGTTGGGGTTTTACCCTGAATTTTGGCATTTGAGTAAGAATTTGAAAAAATGGTTGAAAGGGGTGCTTGATTTGTGAATAGCAATGTTTCGGGTGGTCTGCATGTAATTGCCCCTAAATTAAAACAACAAACTATTACCCTTCCCCTCTTAGCCCCAACCCCTGGCCTTCATTACTCGCCTCTCTCCGGTGTCCGTATGGAATAATTTTTCCGCCCGTATGGAATAATTTTTCGGCCCAAATACCTTCCCATCCCTGTCCAAACCCTCGCTTATGTCTCTCCCCTCCCTGTACAGAGACCCGAGACTCCCATCTTTCTCATCCTTCGGCTCCGTTCCTACCCGACAGCATACAGGAAGTTTAACTTCACATCTTCCTTCTCGAGAGGCGTCTATCCCAGATTTACTAAATCCAACGAACCACGGGATTTACGGCCTAAATCGGTAAAATCCGGATTCATCAGATCGGCTGTTTTATTTTGTCCAAACTGACCGTCTGGCAATAATTAGGATAAATCCTGCTCTAAATCCGTAACCCGACAGCCCCTATATTTCACTTCCTCTGCTTGAATCTAAAAAAAACTTTTAAAAATTTTGGGGAGAAGATATAGAGCATCATGCAAATCATCATAGAAGAGCAATTAACATGGTAACTGGTAAACCAGCAATCCTAATGAACGTTATCAAAAAATTAAAGAGAAAACAGGGAGTCGAATGTTAAGATTCAGCTCTGCTCGATCCCGAAGATAACCCACCAATTCCTTGATCACAACAACAAAGACAAACGCAGCGGTTGCCCGCAGATGCACAGACCATCCAAGCCGCTTAGCCCGCCATTGCAAGAAAATAAAATCTTGGCAGGATGCTGAAGCACGCACGAAACATCCCTGAAACGGAGCAATTGCTCATGCGATAGATTTCATCTTTCCGTCAAATTAGAGAGAGAGAAAGTGAGACAGCAAGCGGAACCGGCCACAAAGTAATCAGCTGAAGGAGTCGGGCCATTCTCCACACGTCTCATCTCATCCCAAAAGTAACGAGTTAGGGTTTTGATCTCGTTGGACGGACTATCTACCAATTTATTACCCCGCACCGAGTTAGCGGCTCTGATGGCAATGTTTTACCGCATAATGTTGTCTTCAAGTATGATCCGACGGCACAGAAGCGGACACGGCGATTGTTATCTACAGAAGCTGTAATTATTATAATCTCATGGGCAACGCCGGAACAAATATAATTAGGAATAGGTTCGCTTTTGTCTTTAATAAAAATAGAATTCCTCCTTGCTAAGGATATTGGTAAACACATAAAAATTTCTACCCTAAGAAAAGAATGAAACTCTAAATATAATGCATTATATAAATTGATACACCACAAACAAATTTTAATCATTAAACATAAATCTTTTAAGTATGACACGAATTTTGAAATATTTTTTTAAACAAAAAATATTCAAACATTGATGAAAATTTATCCCAAACTTCGATTCCAACAAACTTATAGTCAAGCTGTCGGGGTCTGTTGGAATGGTCTAAAAATACCAAAATTGGTCTAATCCGACCAAATCAAACCTCAATCAAGTCATTACACCATTTTTTGAAGTTTTACGAGCATATTTGAGAGATCAAATGGATGTCAAATACAACGAGCTTATAGTTGAATCGAGCGTTGCGACAAAACAAATCCAAAGAGGCGAAGATCGCTCAATTCTGACATCTTAATATACTTAAATGTCCTTCAAAAACCATCTAATTATGAGAATCGCTCCAGATCATCCGATCATAGTAGTTCATATTCATTTATTAATTGTAACATATACTTTATAAATAACCTAAGTCACACTTAAAAACGGGGGGAAAAACTTGAAGCCTGAAGAAGAATGAACCTTGAAGAAATATTTAAAGTTGTCTTCTTTTACCGCATAATGTTGTAACATAATATCATTACTTTTAAAAACAAAAATGAATTTTAAACCAAAATCTTTGCATCTATTAGATTCAGGTCCATCATCAAGATAATATAGTCTATCTTTTTTCCTTAAAACTTGTTTGCCACCAACTACTTTTCATGATTCAGCATGAATCTTGATGCGTTACGCAGATATTGAGGTTGTTTTTATGTAGAAAATATTCAAATGTTGATTAGAAATCATTCAGAGCTCTGAATCAAGCAAACTTATGTCAAACTTAACGACACAGTGAGATGGTCCCAATGATAAAAAAAATCGGCCTAATCCGAGTTGAATCAATCCCATATCAAGTCATTTTATCACTTTTGGAAGCTTTCATGTCGTGATTGAAGGTCAAATAGTCGTTGAATATGACTTGCTTGTAGTCAAATCGAGTGTCTCAATGAGACGAATCCAAAGAGCCAAATATCGCCCGATTTTGACATTGTTAAGGTAGTCAGATGTCCATCAAAAGTCATCCCGATCAAGAGTGTATTTGATTCATGCCTTAATTAAAATTTAGACTCTATAAATAGAGCCCTAAATCCCTCATGAACGAGGACCTAAACCTTAGGTCAAGAGCATGTAAAGAGCTTGTAGAAGAGGGAGTTGCAGCTCTGCTTCCTGTATTACATATCCAGTCACCGCCACCTCTGGCCAAACGCCTCTTTCATCCGCCGCCTCTTTCAACCGTCGCCACTTCCAGCTGTCGCAATCGCCTCAAGTCGTTGCTTCGTCCAGTCGTCACCACTTTCGATTGTTGTCGCCTCTTATAGTCGTCACCACTTTTAGCTGTCGGTGTCACTGTAGCTTCGGGCCGCTTTCACCACCGCCTCTTCTTGTCACCTCCTCAAGTCGCCACCTCTTATGGTTGTCGCTGCTTCCGGTTGCCACACCTGCCTCGAACAACCTTCATCACCACTTCTTTTGGTTTCCGCCTTTTGTTGGTTGTTGCATCCGTCTCGAGCAGCCTTCATCACTGCCTCTTCTGGTCGCAATTGTCATCGCTTTCTTCCACTGTTGTATCAACCCGCAGTCGTCTACAGCCAACTCTAGTCATCGTAACCTCGAGCTACATTCACTGATGTCTCTTTAATCCATCGCCGCCTTCCCCGATCACCGCCACCTTGGGCCCTACAGTCGCCCGCTCCCCACCATGGAGCAACAATTCCTCATTCTCTTAGTCATTATAACCCGAGAAAATGTATAACCTCTTCTCGTCCGTGTGATAAAAAAATATACCTCTAATCACCAATTTTAAACTACATGGTTCATATTACGAATAGCTTTCGACTCTGGACCCTGTGGCCTACAAAAGTCATCACAGCTCGCACACCACAGACTATGTGACCAACTACTAACTATAAAATTCATAGCTCACGTAACTCCAAATTCTGACCATCGCAACTCATAGACGTAATCATAACCCGCCACTACAACTTGCGTGATTAAATATGTTCTACATGGTTCATAGCTCGTACAACTCCTGACTCCGGCTTTCGTGAATTATTGATGCTGTCACAGCTTGTCACTATGACCTAGGTGGTTCATATCTTGTACAACTCCCCACTTCGACCCCCGTGACCTATGAACGTCATAACAACTCACCACTATGGCCTACGTGATCGACAACGATCTAAAAGGTTCATAGCTTGCGCAGCTCCCGACTTCGGCCCCCACGACTTATGAATGTCATCATAGCCCGTCATTATGGCCTACGTGACCGACTACTGTCTACGTGGTTCATAGTTCGTGCAGCTCCTGACTCTGTCCTCGCGCCCTACCAGCGTGTCAAAGTTCACCACCACGCCCTATATGATTAAGAACTCGTGCAATTTTTTACTTCGACCCTCACGACCTACGTGACCAACTGTAACCTAAATGGTTCATCACTCGTATAACTCTGTACAACTCAAGATATTTTACATACATATCATTTAATAATTATCATACTATCTCTATATTTTTAGTTTTATTTATATATTTTACTATATAGACCACATCCAAAATATTCTAACATTAATTTATTTGAAGTAAAATGTGTATTTTTCACCCATATATTTTGATTTAATTTAAATTGTTATCATAGAATTTTTAAATATATAAGAATTTAGTGGTATCTATGTAAATCTCCAATTAATTTAAGAAGGATTTTAACATATTTTTATTTGAGAGAATTTATATTGATTTTTATTCCACAACAGATAAGAGCAAAGCGTCTCCTTCCGCACGCATGGACCCAGAAAGTGACACCACCGCCACCGCGCCTGCCGGAAAGGTACCTCAATTGCCGTTGCCTCATCAATTGGATCATCAATGGGGCCTTTGGGGATGGGAGCTTCTTCAGAAGCTTCGATCACGAGCCCCGTTAGTCCAGTGCATAACAAACTTCGTTTCAATGGATCTGATGGCCAACGTCCTTCTCGCCGCCGGTGCGTGTCCGGCGATGATCTGGTCGCTGAGGGAGATCTCCGATTTTACTCCTGGCGTCGGTGCTCTCTGCATCAACGTTGGAACCCTCTCCGAAGACGGGCTTTCCTCAATGAGGGCCGCCGCTGCCGTCGCAGCGGAGGCGGCCGGCCGGCCATGGGTTCTCGACCCTGCTGCCGTATCTGCGTCTGATTTTCGGATGGAAGGGTGTATCGGCCTTCTGGAGCTTCGGCCGGCGGTGATTAGGGGTAATGCATCGGAGATTCTAGCGCTGGCTTCCGCGCGTAGGATAAAGAATAGCAAGGTAAGGGATCGAATCAAATAACATCTTTTTGTCACTTAAAATATATTAAATTGATGATGTTAATAGTAATCCACCAATACCTTAAGACCTTCTTTAGCTTCTTTAGCTGGAAGGAGTTCTTCCAGCTGGATGATTTCTTCAACCTGCCAAGCTCATTTCCTGCATGCAATCCTATACACAACAATTAGAATAAAGCATGGATTCAGATTTGTTATTTCATTCACCTGTTAATTGCCACAGCTCTCTCGATATAAACCCATAGAGTATATTTTCCTTATAACAGAATGTGAGAATTGGTTATCTGCAGAGGACAGGCGTACTGTCCTGATTTCATTCGATACATCTGCCCCCTGCTGCAGAGTTGCAGGCAGCCTAACCATCGAAGCTGTAGTTATGATGAATTAGCAAAAATACTTGATTGTCTTGTCACTGCCCCTCAGATTGATAGTCAATAGGAAGAGTTATTTTGCTCTGAAGAGTATGAAATTGAGGTGTTGGAACACTCTTGGTGAAAATATCACCGAGTTGATCACTTGTGTTAATATGATGGACATCAATATGATTAGAGTTTATGCAATCACAAATAAATTGAAAACCTACCTCAAGATGTATTGTGTGAGCGTGAAACACTGGGTAATTAGCCAATGCAATAATTGATACGTTATCACACCATAGTGTGGTGGTATGACTGTCTGCAGGGATTCTGAACTTAGCAAGCAGCCTCTGAATCCATATGAGATCCGCTGCAGCGGTCGCCAGGGCTTGATATTCAACCTCTATGGATGAACGAGCAACAGAAGATCATTGCTGAATTGATCTTTGAAGGGCTGAAATCAGCTTGTTGCCCCCTAACAAACACTTTTTCTTCCTTTTGTTCTGCAGGATTAGTACAGGATTCACGAACAACAAACAATCTAAATCTCACGAAATAGTTTTTCCCACTTTCTTCTCACAATCAAACCTTCTACCCTAACTCAGATTAGGGCTGTGAATTTAGCTCGAAGACCATTAGTCACTCGAAAAATCGATTTAAATTTTGGCTTAGATTGAAATAAACTAGCTAAGCTATGAGCCGACTTTTGAACAAATTTTTTTCAAGCCGATTTTGAGCCATACATGGATCGACTCGAACTAACTATATATGAGCTTGTAGTATTTTTTATTTATGACAATTATATATATAATGCTAAGTAAAATTGAATATAACGAGCCATGAGCTAATTTTGAGCCAATTGTAAATTGGAACGGATCCAATTAACTCAATTTGAGTCAATTGGTTTTAATTTTGAGTCGGATCGAGCCGATTCTGAGCTAAAACAGATCCAAATAACTCTATCTGAGTTGATTCGTTTTGATTTTGAGGCAGATCGAGCTCGATTTAATTTTGAGCCGTCTCGACTCGAAATCAAATATAACTAGTCAAGAGCCGATTTCGAACCGCACTAAATCTATTTGAGCAGACCCCAACTTGACTCGAAATCAGATCGTTAACAACCCTAACTAGGATCAATGAATCCTCTTTCAGGAATGGGCTTTTTTGATACAATGAAATCGTTGTATTGTGCGATTGCCTCAATACTTGGCATTTCTCACTCTAGTTTTGGGGTCATGGATTCCAATCGACAAGTTAAAGACGAAGAAAGCTGCAAAAAACTTAAAGAAAATTAAAGTTAAGACGAAGAAAGCTACTTGAAACTATGAATGACCTTTTGGTCCTCTACCTGCCAGCAATGGATCAAAAGCTTGAAAAAAAAATTGCATGAAAAGAAGGGGCCAAAGGGTTCCTTATATAAGAAAGAGGGTCAACACCGTGGCGCTAAAATGATGGTATTATGGTGCTAAAATGTTGAGAAGGCACTATGGCGCTTGTGAGGAGCGCGACGGTGCTTGTTAGGGCTTATGGCATTCAAGGGTATTGAAGGGATTTAATGCACACGTTGAATTTTGTGTTGATCATCTGTTTTTAAATTTGGGCACAACAATGCTGAGGTGGGGCGCTGCGACGCTCAAAGGGTTTGGATAGAGTGTCAGGATGAAGCCACATATGATGAGGACCTAGCACAGTGACACTAGCATGCAACATTGTCGTGCTGAAAAAAGAAGCAAGAGTGTTGTGGCGCTAGTGAGGGGCGTGGCGGTGTTGAGGCAGAAAACACAAAAAAACAAAATTTGAATATTCATCTTAGGCACACACTTAAAACTAAAGTAAAAAATGCAAACACAAGCAAAATATAACAATATAACATTTAGGTTGCCTTCCAAGTAAGGCTTAGTCTTATGTCAATATGATAAAAATGCTTTTTCAATAGTTCTGGCCAATATCTCAATATTCTTGTTACCCTGGAGAATTTCTTAATTCATTAATTTCAATATTGAATTTGAGTCTCTCTGATTAATTACTTTATCCTCTAAACCTTTATTCAGAATTTCTTGCAGTTTATTAACCTCTATTTGACAACAAATTTAGAAGGATATGTGGTGGATTGAATTTGATTGTAAATCCCATGTCCAATCATTTTAGGACTTTTTAGGATGTAGGGTCCCATATTTGAATTCATTTGATATGGGAGGGACTTCTCTTTCTCTTCTCTTCTCAACTATAAAAAGTTAAGAACTTATGTCTCTTCCCTTCTCTCTTTGTCTTCTCTCTTTCACCTTTTTATTTGCTTATGATTACGAGATGCTTTATAAATAAAAATTATACGAGTCTATATGTTGAAAATTTCACTTTTGTTAATATTATTAACCACCAAAAAAAAAATTTTTTGTTCTTTATTGTAGACTTTTGTAGTGGTATCCCTTTTGTGATAATCTCTTCTGAGACTTTGTGGCAGCATCATTTAGGATTTTCATGTTCAAGAGATCCACTGTTTTCAATTAGTAAAAATTTTGACTCTACATTTAGTAGAGATGATGTCAAGGAGAGACCTGATAGGTCTGGACTTGGCAAGTTAAGAACACACCAACTTGGAGCTCATGGACACAAGATTTTGGGTTAGGAAGAGCTTGTTCAAAAGTTGTCCATTAGGGCCTTGGTGGTCCTAACAAAGGGCGAAAATTGCTTAAATTGGCCATAATGTTGTGCTTAGATTGGTGTTTTGGCAAACTTTTCTAATTATAAACTTGTTTTTTGCCATATAAATTGTTTTTCAGTGCAAGCTAATTGTTTTTATTTTTTATTTTTTTTGTCCCTCTCTACATTCCTGTTCAGTCCCAGTAGTGACTATGGTTCACACCATGGGTAATTAATAAATAGTAATGACAGTTAATACAAGCATTTGGTCTGTAGCTAATAAGATGAAAAAAGGGTTGCCTGGAGTATTATATGAAGATTAGGTTTAATATCTAGTGTAATGTTTATCAAGAACAAATTGAAAATAAGGACTTCTAAAACTAACTACAAATAGTTAGGATAAGGTAATCCAGATTTGTTGAATATTCATTTTTGCAATATGCTTACACAAATCTGTAGTTCTGCACTTGTGTGTTTGCATTGAGAGAGAGAGAGAGAGCACATGTAATTTTTTAGAAATTAGTTAGTGCTCCCAACCATTCAATCATGCTTCTACTAGCAAGGCTATTGTTTCTCCATGTCATGGTGTCGTTATCAGGTCATTATTACACAGGAAAAAGCAAGTGATGCAGATGCTTGTCGAATAGGTTAAATTGTATAAAAATTTTCCCTAATGAATAAATCTAGTCACTTAGGATTCAACGTTATATTTATAATAACTATCATAGGACAATAATGGTTCACGATATCCTAACTAAAATTTAGTCAGAATGAGTTTTAAAACCTTTACATTTATCTTGAGACGAATGGCATGTATGATCAAGAACTCTTTTATTTTACTGATCTCAAAGAATATATAGGGATTGCCGCCAATTTTTCTTAACTATCATATGCCCTTTTGGTTATCTTTTTTATCAAATTGTATTTTATATTTTGATTTATGATAAAGCAAAGCTATTTGATTACAAACATAATGAGAAGGCAACCCAGTAATTTATATATGATATTTGATTGAAGTCCATCGAAAGTTACTAACAGAAACACTTGAAAAAGATTATCAGTTTTCTTGGAACAATAATTCTATTTTATCTTTTAAAAATACTTGAAAATAATATTAGACACATTGCTATCTAACTCTAGTGAATTGTCAGCCTTATACAGTGTTGAATCTCATTTGAACTAGGCATAGCTTTAATATATCAATATCAGTGTTGACTCAAGTAAATGGAGAACGAATGCTATGCATTTTTTTCAGTGAAGTATGTTGTTTTTTCAGAATGAAAAGATGAATTGTTGATTGCCCTTATGATAATGCCAACTGTAACTTTTTTTTATTTTAAATTGTTAAATATGCCTTTTTTAAACTACAATTTTATAGAACAATACCTTTTACACTCTCGTTGTCCGTATTTTCTCCACAATGTCTATAATACATAAGAAACTCTGCAGATACAATTGTGTTTATTATGCGGTTTGTATTTATATTTTCGCACGTTGTTATGCTTAAATGTATATATTTATTGAAAAAAAAAATCCCTAAAATGACTGATCATGAAATACCATGAAAAATCAGAAAGACTTCTTCACCATCCACTCAAACTCCCACTAATAATCCTCAATCCCCAAATAAATTTTTTTTTCCTGTCATGTAAGCATTCATATCACCAATGATAATAATAATAATAAAATGTGTGGAATTATTTGGTGAGTATATCATACTTCCTTATGGAATGCCAAAAAAGCATCTTTTGTATTCTTCTATATCACGCCTGAATCATTGGTAATGATAAAAACCTCTGTACAGGGAGCAGACAGCACGCATAAATCCTCTGATGCTTTCGAAGCTGCAAAATCTCTATCTCAATCCAGTGGTGCCATTGTTGCAGTATCAGGAGCTGTTGATTTCATAACAGACGGCCGTATAGTAGTTGCCGTCCAGAATGGTGTTGCTATGCTGCAGAAGATCACTGCAACCGGCTGCGCCGTCACAGCCCTTATTGCCGCCTTCATTGCAATTGAGCAATCAAATATTTTAGAGGCAACGGCTTGTGCACTCTCCATCTTTGGGGTTGCAGCCGAGTTAGGCATGGAAAAGGCTACAGGACCAGCATCTCTTAGAATGCATTTGATAGATTCTTTGCATGGGCTTAATGAGCATTTGTTGGTCCCCAAAATGTGCATTATGAGGGTTTATTAACGGCTACTTTCTTTTAAATTTGGCTTCCAATGAGAGAGATATAACAAAGTTGCTGGCTTGAATCGAAGCAATATTTTATATGTGAAATTGTATATTTTAGATTGACTCAAGTATGTGAATTATCTGTGTTTGTGGCCTACTTTTATTTTTTAGAACAGTACATAATGCTATCGTTTCATGTGAATTGATCAGTACTTGGCAAGAAACACCATATTCCCGGAACTATATTATTGTGAAAAAACTGTCAGGGGCTCTCAGTTTTCCAGTAATTAAACCTTTTTATGTTATAATCTAATGCTTAAGTTTAAGAGTTATATATGTAAAAATGTAGAAATTGAGTGGAATGTATGTGTATATGAAAAATATGCCATCACCAATCTCAAGGAAAATGAATCGCTCGGGCGAACTGATCAGACATAACTATTGACAGACGAAGGAGTGGCTGATTAGCGAAAAAGCCTGGATTGAGCGGTTGGGAGAACGAGCCAAAGAATTCCCTATAAGATGACGAGTGGCTCTGAGGCTGATTGTCAGATTACTCGGCTTTAGATCAAGTATCAACAGTCGTGGCGGGAGAAGCGGCTGACAAACTTCTTATCGACCAAATCAATCCGTCATTCTTATTATATTTGAATATAATTTGTAATTACGAAAATGCGCCTTTAAAAAGTTAATAATAAGATGATTGATTTGTAATTTTGTAAGATTGAGACCTAAAGCTAGGCTAAAGCTCGCAAACCCATTGAGTTCGAAACTTCATTTGAAGTTGAGTACACGCTTCGACCGTCGTCTCCTCGAGATCTAGGGGAGTTGTGGCCCCCACAGCAGCCTGAATGAATATTCCTCCCCCTTGAGCAGGAACAACCCCTCTAGTTTCTTCCACACATTTCTCCTACAGTGAGCCTACGAAGAAACCCAAAGTCCCAATTCAATCGTCCTTGCATAACTCCCCTATACAAATTTCGCTCGCCGACTTCCGCTTCGTGTTTGGTTTGCGAGCTTTAGTCTGCAAGATGCTCATGGTCTTAAAAAGTGTCCTTATTAGCAGGGAGGAAAAGAGAATGAATACCCACACTTCCCATATCTCATAGCTTATTTATAATGGTCTACACGAAAATTCAGGCAAATACATTATCGCGCAATAATGTCATTTAATTGTTATTTATGCGTTAAAAAGATTCTATTATCCTTGTGTGCTTTGCAGTTTCCAAAGAACACGATAATTGCAAAACTAAATATGTATATAAAAAATATATCAACACGAATCTCAAGGAAAATAATGATTGGGATAAAATTAACTACCAATTGAACATACCGACGAAAAAAGGAGTGGATGATTAGCCACCTGGATCCAGTCACCGAGGAGAATGTGCCAAACAAATCCCCATAAGATGACGATCAGCTCTCAGACCGACTAGTGGATTACCAAGCTTCAGATAATGTATCGACAGTCATTGCGGGGGAAGCGGTGGATAAACCTCTTACGGATCAAATCGATCCGCTATTCTTATTATATTCGAATAGAACTCCTCTAAAAGCTACTAATAAGGGGATTGATTTGTAATTTTATATGACTGACCCATTCCTACAAATAAGCAGTTCATATCATAAACAAGGACTAAACATTCTTACTGCTCTTTATTGTATTTTCTCCTACTTTCCACTGAAAAAAGCTCTATACCTTCTATTTGTTTCCTGGGCACCCTGATCCAAGCTAACAGTATGAAAACTTCCTTTTTAATTTTATGTGATAATTTACAATGCAAAACGTTGTATCAATACATTAGTAATTTTTTTAATATTAAAATCATTATAAAGATGAACCTCATGCCTTCGATTAAATCTCAATAGATTTTGCTTTTATAGTTTTATGTATTAGACAAAAGTTTATCTCTTGCTTTGTATTAAACAGAGAAGCTTTACTGTCATTATTATGCAAAAGTAAGAATGTTATCCAATTTTACATGAAAAATAAATTTATTAGTTCGTCTAATTAGTGTTTGGTTTTAGTGTACAAAAATCTGATTCACACAAGTAAATCAACTGCAATAAAATCTCTCTTAATTTTTGCTTTCCACAATGAAAGCTTAAAGAGCATAAGCACAGCATCTGGAAAATATAAAACAGTAACAAACTGCTGCCTCATTACCACCAGCCCTCCTATCCGCTGTTTTTTCATCTCCGCTGGATTGTCGAAGACCTTCCCTTGAGTGGGCTCTCTCGTATGATAAGCTTCTGTATTGAATCAGGTATTTTTCGTATAATTCAGGCATTCTTCTGATGAGCTTCCAGCTGAGTTGCATGGTTGATACCGGTCGACCATACTCGCATCAATTGACTCGGTTAACATGGCTCAGCTAGCTCGATAGGTCCTGTAATCTCCTTGAAGGGGGATCTCCCTTCATCATGTTTCCTCATCTGCATCAATGGATCGCTGTTAGATTTACACTGAACTTTTTGGATATGTGTGTCTATATATATGTGCGTGTATGTATATAATTTCTTTAAAATAAGGAAATAGAAATAATTACATACAGTACAGCAGAAGTTCCTCTAAGTTTTCTTTTGAGTCAATAGTTTTTTTCTGGAGTCCACCATCACTGATGTATTTATGCATACCATTTGAGTTTGGGTGTGCCTTAGCTTGCAGCTTTTGTACAAGGATCAATCCAATAAAAAAAAAGGTAAAAAGATAAAAAAACATACAAGCTGCTTCATCGCAATAGAAAAGTAGATCTCTGAGGCATCTAGTATAGGAACAAGAATGCCTTCCATGTTGAATTTAATCATCATCCCGAACAAAGACTATTTAAGCTCCAATATAAAGAGTCCGAGATTAATTTGACACTTTCATATAGTCTGGAATTAAAATGACTCATGTAAATAGTCAGGAGACTATTTTGACAGCTAGTTCAAGAACAAAGTTTTATGCTCCTATTCTAAAGGCCTTTTTTTAAGTAGAACTAAAACTGAATACGATGAATGTAATTTTAATAGCTGCAGCTCTAGTGATAAAATTGTAATTATGGGCGATCGATCTATTAAAGGTGCGAACACTTTAGATATCTTGGGTCCATTGTTCAAAATGACGGTTATATAGATTGGGATGTTATTAGTAGAACTCAAGTCGGTTAAAGTAGACGAATGCATCGGGCCTATTGTGCGATATAAAAGTACCGCTTGGACTGAAAGGAAAATATTACAAAATGATAGTGAGGCTTGCAACACTCTATGGCGCTGAATGTTGACCTTTAAAAGAGAAGCATAAAACTAAGTTGAGTGTTGTCGAGATGAGAATGATTATGTGAATAAGTGACTATTCACTTAAGAGACAAAACGCGAAATGAATATATCCATGATAGGGTTTAGGGTAGCTTCAGTGACAAACAAAATTAGAGAGCCTTAGATGGTTTTGTCATATTAAACGTCAACCATCTGATGAACTGCTTAGGAGAGTAGATGTTTTAGATTTGACTTATGTTAAGAAAGACAAAGGTAGACCTGGAAAAACTTGGGAATAAAAAAATCATCTTAATTTATTAAAATTAAATGAAAATATGACACAATAGGACACAATAGAGAAAAAGGATTCATGTAGCAGACCCCACTTGGTCGGATAAAGCTTTGTTGTATTCAAAAACAAATACATCAACCTATAACTCACGAAAGCAGCGGTCAAACACAAAGGCACAAGCCTTCCAAGAATCTCCATCGCCATAGCACTGTTAGTTCTTTTTAAGAAATATAATAAAAAATTATTGTCAGCCAATATAAATATCAAACAAACTCTAGATTTTAGATATGAAAATAGATGGATCTCACCACTGGTATTTCTTAAAAAGCAGCAGAAAAAAAAAAAGAATTACACAACTTTGGCAAGTTTTGAGTAAGCGAATACAGAAGTTGCCAAAATAGAACCCATAAGAGCTTGTTCACGAGCAATTATCCGATCCTCCCCCTTCTCTCTTTTCTCTTTCTAAATATATATATATATATAAAAAACACGAGAGAGAGAGAGAGAGAGAGAGAGAGAGAGAGAGAGAGAGAGTTATAGGCCACAAAAAGCCAAAAATTGAAAAAAAAATGAAGCATTTGTAATATTTCGTGCCAAACTAAATAAATTTTAGGTGTTGGCATGCAATTATATGAAGAATTAACTGGCATGCATTTAAATCCTTTTTAATTTCATTTGATATTTTATTGAATCTGAAAAAAATACTTCAGAAAATTAGGCAAAAAAATAGAATTACCATTCAGAAAATTAGGAAGGCAATGAGGTCCGAAGGGTGCGAGAGATCTGCAAAATCCTACACATACATTATATACAGGCCTTTCCATTAGCTTCTCATGATGATAATAGAAGATAAAATTGAAAATTACCTTAAACAAAAACGCATAAAATATCATTCATGAGAACCATCAACACCAATATAGGAAAGAAATAATAAATTCCTCACCCTGCACTATTTTTCAGCGATTTTGAGATGATTATTAGGTAACGGTAAAAAAAAAATTGCAGTTCACTGGTAAGCCAATGAAAGAGCTGATACAAGAACCAAGAAACTAACTTCAATCTTGAAAAGCTGCCAAAAATATTATGGTCCAACAGAATTGCGGTATCTTTCTTGTTGAGAAATTAGGGCGAAGAAAAACAGAAATCAACACAAATTCAAAAGAACACAAAGATTTAACGAGGTTCGGGGCAAAGATGCCTACGTCATCGGGAGCAGAACGACGACTTTCTTTCTACTCTAAAAAAATGTTACAGGATATATGATACACCTTAAGGTTACAAACAAGCATCTATATAGCTCTGGAGTAAATCCTGAAGTATAATATATGATACACCTTAGGGTTACAAACAAGCATCTATATAGCCCTGAAGTAAATCCTGAAGTATAATATGTAATTACAAAATTACCCATGTACCGTACCGCGGGGCGTACATAATGAAACTCCCCTGATTGGACAGATTATCCCGCTCCGCTTCGTTCCAGCATCTGTCCCTTATATGGTATATGAGCCATAACTAACATTTTTGAAAATCATTGAAAATGCCGCCACGACAGAACCCAAAACATTGGTGTATATATGTGTGTGCGGATTTGTGAGTGCATGTGTGTGTATTTGTGAGTGCATGTGTATGTAAGCATGTATGTATAGAGAGAGAAAATTGACTTTATATGACTTATAACCCATCTTATCTTTCAGGCCAAGTTAAATATTGAAATTTAGGCATTCGAAATGTAAATACATAAGAAATTTGTGTGATACATATGTAAATCAAAAGATATCAAAAACTTTCTGCAGCTAGCAAATTCCAACATAGTAGAAATTTCAATCATATCACTGAAATTTCTCAAAAAGCAGACAAAATATTACAGTGAAACTGAATTTCGTAACCTTTCTAAAAAGTCATTGAAAATTTGTCCCAATCGTATTCTACTCGAAAGTTGTGAACCACATAATATATCTTTCTTTTTGTATGAATTGCTAAACGCTCATTTTATTGGATGCACTTCTTTCGAAGAAAGTGATACTCCAATACAAATCATCCCAACAACCCCAAAGCCCCCGCATGGGTTACAAACTTGAGCAAATTTTGTAAATTAAAATCAATAAATTTGTCAGCCTTAAACAAACTTAAATCGCAGGTCTACAAGATTTCTTTGGAAAAAGCAACCCATGACAGCTAAAGATGATCTTTCTATGAGGATGGGTCCTCTGAATAAGTAGAGACCAAAAACCAACAGAACCATAGAATCTCAATCGGGTTCAGCACCATCTCCCCCATTATCCACTTTAAGCTCAAAGAGGTAATGGCAAAGATAATTAACCATAAGAGCATCCGCCTCTGAAAAACCTTGAACTCCATATCTAAAAATTCTCACGAAAAGATGAAAAATTTCTGGGTAGTGTCTTATCTTTATCTCATCCACTTAAAAATCTCATTAATTCTCTTAATTTTTTCTTCAAATGGAGGCCAATTTTCGGCTGCATCCAACCATCCATCCTATAATAATTAAGAGGCATGGGGGTATTTCATTTTAGAGATTTCGAAAAAAAGCCTTTCATCGATCCGTCCATCCACCCAATCCTATAATACTCAAGGTTATGGGGGTATGCATATAAAATTTCTCTTTTTATTTCATTTTAGAGATTTAAAAAAAAGCCTTTCAAAAAAATAAAGACAAAAGACGGCGTACCATTTAAAACATCATGGAAGCAACAATTATCCTCATAGGTATGGACCATCCAAGCTGCTGTTCCAATGCCAATGCATGAGAAGAATCCAAATCTATGCAGCACCACAATAAATAAATAAATAAATTCTACATCTCCATATGGCATGCATCATGGCCTTCAAAATGCATTTCATTATCATTAGGAAAGAGAGAGAGAGAGAGATCTGACTCTATTAGCCTCATAATGGTCAAAGCTTAACAAACAAGAATTGTAAAGGCTAACATAAAAATCAAGGTTTGCGAATTAGATATGTAAATACATAGGTACATCGAAAGATCAACAGTTTTCCTCAGCTAGCATATTCTAACATTGCACAAGGTTCAACTCACCATTAAAATTTCATAAAAAGTCAAAAAATTACAGTCAAATTGAATTGTGGTAAGTTTCCAAGAAAATCATTGAAGCAGTAGCCCCGGAAGAACCCATAACATCTGAGTATATATATAATGAGAAAATAAGAGAGATAAATTTGACCTTTTATGCTTCAGAAAAGCCAAAATAAGAAAAATGAAGCCATCTCAATCTTTGACGCCTGCATAAATATTAAAACTTAGCGATAAACATGTAAACATATAAGAATTAAGTGTGATGCATGTAAAATTTCATTGATATATGGGAAAATTTACATATATGCCACACAATTCTTATGTATTTATATATGTAACTCCCAAATTTGATATTTACACTTTTAAAACTTTGATGTCATAAACTCGTGGAATTTTTGACTTAATGTTAATAATTTGAGTGATATGCATATAAAATATATGTAAAGATATAAGAATTGTGGAATGTATAGTGTACACAAATTCCTGATTAGAGAACCTAGCCCATTTTTTCAAAATGACCGAACTGTCGATCACCAAACAAGCCAAACCGATCATGAAGATTGAGAATAATCAGACCAAATGAAAAGGGTTCAACTCAAGTAGGTTCTAGTAAATCCATTGTAGGGTATATCCATAACGGTATTTAACCCAAGTAGACCATCGTAAATCATCTGCATGATAAATCCATTAAGATAAATAATAACAAGGAAAACAGACTATCCAGATGGGGAGAGAACTCAAGACTTTGCATGAAAAATGCCATAAAAAAGCTAAAATTGGAAAAATGAAGCCATTGTAATTCTTCACGCAAAAGTTTTTTGGCATGTAAATGGATAAAAAAATATGGGGCGTGCATGAAAATACTCATAAATATCATTTAACTTATTAAATTAAATAAAGCCACAAATCAACCTACCTGTTACCCACTCCAACACGAAACCATTTTGGAAGGCAACGCTTATCTTTGTCCCCCTTCCTTCCATCTGCCTTTAGGCCCTTCAGCTTCACTGAATCTGATAAAGCAGTCTCCCAACAGAATTTACTAAATCCAGGATTTATAGCAAAATGGAGGAAAAACAGGAGTCAAGAATCTGCAGAAATTAAAATTGCCATTAGATTAAACCCTGCTCAATTTCTGCTACCAAACAGCCCCACAGCGTGCAGAATGCGTTTCAGCTTCTCCAAATCCGATAAAGCTGTCTCCCAACAGGATTTACTAAATCCAGGATTTATAATAAAATGGAGGAAAACAGGATTTAAGAATCTGTAGAATTTAAAAATGCCATTAGATTAAACCCTGCTCAATTTCTGCTACCAAACAAGCCCCACAGAGTGCAGAATTACTCGTGTATGCATACAGAGCAATAGAAAACCTGTTTGAGAAAAAGTGGGAAAAGAAATGAGAGTTGGAGGGCTCAGAATCATCACTGTTCAACACCAAAGCAAATCCGCTGATCAGCACTTCACTGTTAACGCGCAAAAGCAATGGTTCCCTTCATATGCATAGGCCGTTCAACCTGCTCCAGCGCCGTCACAATTCTTAAGTATTTCCTTTTTCCCCTTTTTTTATTTAATTTATTGCACACATAAATACACAAAATATAATAATGAAAGAAAGCTTACGTATTCATATGTATTTAGATATCTAACACCCAAAGTACTGAGAGCAAGTGTTAATGATCCAATCCATGATTGGGCCAACAAACCATTATGCCATCGGACTGACGATCAAGGCAGAGCATAACAACAGAGGAGGAGCAGAGACGTGGCAGAGACGTGGAAGAGCAAGAGGGCGTAACTTTTTGTTTAAATCTTATCAATGTATTTTTACATTCTTTGTACAGGGGTTAGACATTTGCTATTTTTGTACATAATGGTCTATAGCTCCTTGTAGCTCCCTCGTATATGAGAACGTTTTTTCCTTTTTTTTTGTGACAAGTTAGAGCAGCATTTTTTACAAATAAAACATTCTAGCATATATCAATGTTAGAAGTTCAAACTCCCCACTGACAATTCCTAAAAAGCAGAAAAAAAAATTGAGATCAAACAGTCGTGGCAACTTTCTAGTAAACCATTGAAAAAGCTGCCACAAAAGAACCTATAAGAATGCGTTATCTTCACATAGTGAAACGCAACTGATTATCAGGCGGCATCATTATATGTATGATTCAAATCAAAGTCAAACAGAACATGAACAAGCCACACCCATAAAACAAAGATGACAAGTGACAAATTGCAAATATCCTTCCACTTAATGCCTAATTATTTGCTTAGTCATACAAAAATGAAAAGAGAACGGGGAATCGTAGGCTCGTATTCGCTTCAGTTCATTTAAAATGCAGATACATCCACATTTTCTATACGAGCACATTCACACAGCAGTTAAACCTCCAGGCAAATGTTATCCAAGCTGCAACATGATCAACCCTTGAGAAAAGCAACGATCCCAGGAGCACCATCAAGCAGGAAAAGATGGCCATCAATGTTCAAGTTAATCACCATAACATACTCAGGAGAGAAATTCATGAAACTCCGAGATTTAGTTAAAAAAAGTGACCACTATACTCAACCATGTATATTTTATAAAAAACAAATCAGTTTTATCATAATGTTAAAGCGTTACTCTAAACTGCACTTACACTACTGAGTTTTCTTTTGAAGATGAAGCACTTTATATACGTATTTATACAAAAAGAATTTCAAGTTTAAATCATCCTCCATCCTCTGGCATCAATATACAGAACATTCAACAGCTGCACACACAAAGGAAACAAAAAACTGAACTCAACTTTGCCAAAATTGCAAGGAACTAATCAAACTAATCCATATATATATAGATACATACACACATATATATAAAGATGCACACATATTTGACTTTATATCTGCTATATTACAGTCATGGTTGTAACCCATATTTTTTCTAAAGGTATTCTACTTTGATTTGTGAATGAGAGAGTAATATTTAAAACAGCACCGAGCACTCTGTAAGCTAAAGTTGGCGAAAATTTATCCCATTATACAAACATCCGCCAAGACTAGACAGATAGGCATGCGGGCCAATATAATTTCTCTTTGGCCTTGGCTTTGATTTGGACCACTACGTCTAGTTAGATAAATGAACTTCCAAGTTGGATAAATGAGCCAAAATTGCATGTAGGCCTTCCTTGGGTTTATTTTTTTGCTTTATGATAGACTCTCATCGAGATTTGTGCTGGCACATTGTCGATGCACAATAAAGAAATTTCAATAAACTTTCCTCGGCTTGTAAAACGCTCAATATCACGACTGAATTATTCATAAAAATATCGCAAAACAATGAGTCAAAATTGAATAATCACGACTATCTAAAAAGCCATTAAAAAAGTTGCTATAAAAGAACCCATAAACTCCTCTTATTTATGTATTCAAAAAACAAAATGGGTTTGAGAAAATGCTAAGGAGATTGATAACTTAGGTTTTAAACTTTGATAGCCAGGTAGGAGTCGCACTAGAAACGGTATAGGTGTAATTATAGATAAGAATTTGAAAGATAATATGGTAAAAATTAATATAATTTGAGATCGAATTATAGCTCTTAAGATTATTGTTGATACTAAGATTTTTAATATTATAAGTGTTTATGCTACTCAAGTAGGTTTAGAGTGGTAGAAAATTTAGAAATATTATCAACAATAATCTTTTAAAGAAAAAAAAAATTATTGGAAGAGATTTAAATGGACATGTCGATAGAGTGGTAGAAGATTTAGAAATATTCATGGTGGTTATGATTTTGGAGTAATTAATGAAGAAAGTAGTCATTATAGATTCTTCATTACTATTTCGGAACTACAAAGTACATATTGAGCAATCTTAAGATTCAATCATATGCCATGTTTAGCATTATTATTTTGGAACTGCAGAATACAAATTGAGCCATCTTAAGATTCAATCATATGTGACGGCAAACCGGCAGATGATCATAAGGGCAAAAAAATGGGTAAAAATATCTCTATGAAATTTGCTTAAAATTGATCCGGGATGATTGCAACATAACATTTAAGTGGCATTTACTTACATTACAATTCTCATCTAGTTACATATCTAAAACTAAAAATTCATATTTACAAACGCAGCACATCTCCTTAATATTACAAAAAAAATGCCACTATCACTATCCTTAAAATTGTTCCTGGATGAGTGCAACATAACATTTTAGTGGCATTTACTTGCATTACAATTCTCATGTAGTTACATATCTAAAAACTAAAAGTTCATATTTACAAACACAGCACACATATCCTTAATATTACAGAGAAAATGCCACTATCACTAACCTTTTTAGAGGTGGCTAAGCATTCCATGCCCTTTTTAGAGGTGGCTAAGCATTCCATGCATATGTTCATGACGAGCTAGATATGTAAATACTATAAAAAAATCATAATGAAATTTACAATCATATGCCTCTTAATATATATATTCAGCCAAATGTTGCCAGTATGTGTTCTTTTATAGAACATGCCCAAAAAATCATTTTTGGACAAAATTACAACAAATGAGAACTCTAGCATCATAGGACAACTTAAATTTTTGGCTTTCTGAAACTGATTTGAACCCAAATTTGAACATGGATCAAACCTATATAACTAAAATATTGAGCGATTTACACACATGCCACGCAATTTTTAGGTATTCATATTTCTAATATCTAAACTTTGATATTTACACAGCACTTCGGACTCACAATCTCACCATAAAACATGCAAGAAAAGGTGTATTACACTTAGACATGCACGG
This sequence comes from Phalaenopsis equestris, assembly GCF_001263595.1. NCBI lineage: Eukaryota > Viridiplantae > Streptophyta > Magnoliopsida > Asparagales > Orchidaceae > Phalaenopsis > Phalaenopsis equestris. The sequence goes on along the minus strand of NW_018164444.1, from coordinate 67,150,509 downwards.
TAGCACATTAATTCATTATTAATTACTGATCAATTAAATTAATGAAAATTAACTTAAAATTAAATTAAAATCACAAAATTATCTTCCCCTTCCCCGCTCCTGCCCAAAACTCTCACCCATCCCTTCCCAACCCTCGCAATTTTGCCAAAAACTATCACTTCTGTGACAACCCAGCGATAAACTTGAGATTAGAGCTAGCCAGGACTAGAATGGCGAGATTGCGGAGTACAAAAACCACCGAAACTCAAGTCTACCTCCTTCGGCTCCACAAACAGCCGGTTTGAGGTATAGTGCTCGTTCATTTAAAATATGAAAAATATGGGGTCAGTTTGATTTCATATTTATATATATATATTTGTATGTGTGTGTAGAGAAAATATTACGTCCGGACACAGCTCCGAGCCCGGACGCAATATTTTTTCATGTGTGTGTGTGTGTTATTATTATTATTATTATTATTTAAGAAAAACATTTAAAGCTAGTGAATATCATTGGGATGATGGCATCCAAAACCATTGCCTTTCTTTCCTTTCCACTCCAAGCCAAAACCCCATAGAAAAAGGAAGCAAAAAAAAAAAAAATTTGCATAAGTATTAGATTAATGAATAAGATAGAGCCATATTAGATATGTTTTAGCATATGATTTTGTTATTGCTAATACTTTATTCAAGAAAAGAGAATGGCATATTATTACTTACATGAATGGATCTAATAAAACACGAATTGATTATTTTCTTATGAGAAGAAGAGATCTTCAAGAATATAAAGATTGTAAGGTCATTCCAAGTGCAGATTTAAGTACTCAACATCGATTATAAGTTCTAGATTTGAAGATGAAGAGTTGTAAAATAAAGAATACTAAAAATCATGCAAAGTGTGCATATCTATGCAACACCGCAAAAAAGGGCCCGAAATATAGAGAAAAAAAAGTTTTAAGCAACATGGAATGAGGAAAGTAGAAAAAAAAGTTATCTAAGCAGCAGTTCAGGTTTTCCATAATTCCATCAAAAAACAGTGAAAAGCAGACACATCCACATCTTCTCTACTAATGACACTGGATGCAGAGATTACCTGTGAAACATAAGTTCATCCTAGCTACTCCACCATGGCATTAGGAAAGTAGATACATCCACATCTTCTCTACCAATGACACTTGATGCAGCAATTACCTGCCAACACATAAGGTCATCCAAGCTGCTCCACCATTGCATGAGAAAAGAAGAGATCCCCCAAACACCATGGATAGGGATAAGATTGCCTTCCATGTTGATTTTATCATCATAGCCTAAACACACACACACATACCACACAAACATCATGTCTTTACACATCTAACACCTAAACTTTCATCTTTACACCCATAAAAATGTTTGAGTAAGTCGAAGCAGAAGCAGTTCTATTTGCTAAATTATACCCGAAAAATAAAAAAAGGAATAAGTAACGTTGGCAAAAAGGAGGATGTTACATGCTGTTATTTCTATATTTTGGTGAGATGTTGAAAAATAGATGATAGGTGGTGCTGGTGTTTTAAATAGCAACATTCCAGATTCCATCTATGTAATTTTCTTTACTTTACAAAATGAGGCTCCGAAGTAAAATGATTCTTGTAACTGCACGAGCACTTCGGATTTCCTAAGAAAGCCCTGTACTTTAAACCCGTAAGAAAATAATTAAAACAATAGAAAGACTTGCTAAGTCTCTGATTTACATATTTACACATTTACACATCCAAATCTCTCTGCATTATCTAAAATCAATCTAATAAGCGGACTTGTTAAGTCTGGTATTAAATAAAAAACGGAGAGACAGGAGTATAAATTCTGTAGGATTTGCACCGGTCATTTTGGTTTGGTAGGTATTTAGATTAAATACAGCATAAATCCAGCCACCACATAGTCCATAGGTCCTCTTTCAGTTGCCTGAAGATATTAAGATGTAGAGAGAGAATCGCAAAACAAATGCAAGCAAAACCACCCCACCATTTCTCTACCACAAATGCATGGAATTCGAATATTACTCACATGTGGCTTGAGCTCTATTCGACTCGTTTACACCCCTAGGTGGAATTAGAATACAGGCCAGCCAAAAGCAAAAAAAATGGAGCAAAGAAAGATTACAACTTCTGATTAATGGCAAAAATCTATCCACATTAAGGCCCAATTAACCGCTTCAAGATATAGAAAAGTTTTAAGGTACAGAGTGTCATAGGCTCAGATTCGCCTTAGTTCATCAAAAAACATATATATCCACTTGTTTCTACAAATGGCGCATTGACACAGCGGTTACCCATGAAAGCATAGGCTGTCCAAGCAGGTCCATCGCCAAGGCATGAAAAACGCTGAGATGACAACCTTCAACATTGGATTTAATCATCATTGCCTAATCAAAGAGAGATGAATCAAAGAGAGATGCAGACGGACATCATTGCCTAATCAAAGAGAGATGCAGACGGAGAGAGAGAGAGAGATTCATTTAAGTGAGTAAAAAAGGCAAAAAAATGAGTAAAATTGGGTAAAAATATCTCACCGAAATTTGCATAAAATTGTTCTGAGAAAGGTGCAACATAAAATTTAAGTGGCATTTACATACATAACATACAATTCTCATGTAGTTACATATCTAAAAACTAAACATTCATATTTACAAACATAACACACATATCTTTAATATTACATAGAAAATGTCGCTACCAGTAACTTTTAGAAGTGGCAAACCATTCAATGCATATGTTCATGACAACAAAGAGCTAGATATGTAAATACTATAAAAAAATCACAATGAAATTTAACATCATATGCCTCTTAATATCAATATTCAGCCGAATGATCCCAGGATGTGTTCTTTTATAGAACATGCCCAAAAAATCATTTTGGACAAAATTACAGCAAATGAGATATTAACTCTAGCATTAGAGGACTACTTAAAGTTTTGGCTTTCGGAAACTGATACGCCACCAACAAATTTCCATCAGCAAGCACGAATCTCAGTGCAATTTTTTGAACAAGAGAAATTCAAACTTCGATTAAGAGTCATCCGGAGCTCCAATTTCAGCAAACTTATAGTCAAACTGATCGAATCGATGAGACGGACCTAATGATATGAAAGTTAGTCCAATCCGAGTCAAATCAAACCCGGATCAAGTCATTAAACCACTACTGGAGGATTTCCGGAGGCATTTGAAAGGTCAAACGAATGTTGAATCTAGCGAGTTCAAAGTCGAAACGAGCGTCTCGAAAGACGAATCCAACGAGCCCAAGATTGCTTAATTCCGACATCGTTAAGGCACTCAAATGTCCATCAAACGTCATCTGATCAAGGAAAGCTCTCTGGACCGTTCGATCAAAATGGTTCATATTCCTGCATTAATTGCACTTAAAACACGATAAATAGAGCCTCACCCCTCACATGAAGGGGAGGAGACTTAAGAGACAACTTAAGGCTTTGAGAAGGAGCTTAAGTCCAAGATCATACTCGCCATCGTCGATCGCCGTCGACCACCACGGCCGACCTCTGTACCGTTGATCGCCTCCTACCACCGCCGACTGTCATCGATTGTCGTCGACTACCGTCGATCACCGCCGACTAGACGTCGTCAGTCGACGTTACGATTTGGAAAGCTAATAACCTTTTCCCGCCTGTGGGACAAGAACATCTGTAAACATCAACTTATAGTGAATTTTTACAACTGGGAAAGGCCCCGTGGTTTTTCCACTTTACGGGTTTTCCACGTAAAAACTTCTGGTGTCATCACTGGTTATTTCACTTTCATCTGAGTGTGTGTTGAATCATCGTGCAACGCTCAGACGATAATCCATTACTCTACCTCCGCGAATTTTCTAGCACGCATCAGAACCCAAATTTGAACATGGATCAAACCTATATAACTAAAATATTGAGCGATTTATATACAAACCACACAATTTTTAAGTATTTACATTTCTAATATCTAAACTTTGATATTTACACAACACTTTGGAGTCACAATCACACCATAAAATACGCAATAAAAGGTGTTTTACACTTAAAAATGCACGGTAGAATATTAATTAATTATAAATTACTAATCAATAAAATTAATGAAACTTAACTTAAATAAATTAAATTAAAATCTCAAACTTATCTTCCCCTTCCCCGCGCCTTCCCAAAACCCTCGCCCATACCTTCCCAACCCGAGCAATTTTGCCTATACCTATCACCTCTGTGACAACCCTAGCGATACACTTGAGATTAGAGCTAACCAGAACCACAGTGACGAGATTGTGGAATACAAAGACCACCGAAACTCCAATCTATCTCCTTCCGCTCATAAAACAAAATTGCGGGAAAAAAGAGATTTAATAAGATTTCATTTTTGTTGTTTGGCATGACTTAGGCTAAACCCTGCTCAAATCCAGCCACAAAACAGCCCCTTGCTGTTCGGCATGATATATATATCTGTGTGTGTGTGTGTATTATTATTATTATTATTTAAGAAAAACATTTAAGGCTGGCGAAGGGGTCAATGGGATCATGGCATCCAAAACCATTCTCTTTCTTTCCTTTCCACTCATAGCCATATCCCTATAAAAAAAGGAAGCAAAAAAAAATGGCATAAAATCTTGTAGCATCGGCATTATTTTTGTTTGCCTAAATCCTCAGAGCTGCAGAAATTAGAAACTTCAAAATTTAGGCCAAAACTGAGGTAAAACGGAATATATGATAAATCCTGAATAAATCAAGCCCTTTGGAGAACTGATTACTATAACTTACGTTGTACAGAGCAAGGGAAAACCTGCTTGAGAAAAGGTGGGCAAAAAAGGTCGATTTGGAGGGCGTAGATTCGTCACTGCTCCATCATCAAAACAGAATCACTCATCTGCATTTCACCAGTAAAGTGCAGACAAGGGTGTCGTGAACAGGAAGTGTTAGCCAGACATTTGGTCCAAAGCAGTACTGAAACTTGATTCCTTCCGATCCATCACTAGATCAAGCATAAAAAAAGGAATAAGAATCGTTGGCTAAAAGGAGGATGTTATATGCTGTTATTTCTATATTTTAGTGAGATATTGAAAAATAGATGCAAGGTGGTGCTGGTTTTGTAAATAGCAATATTTCAGGTTCCATCTATCCAATTTTCTCTACTTTACAAGATGAAGCTCTGAAGTCCAATGATTTGAGCATCAATGGGATTTAAGATTGTCATTTTGGCAGTTTGGCATGATGCAGATCAAATCCTGCTTAAATGCTGCTCAAATCCTGCTACCACAAAGCTCTGAAGGCCTCTTTTGGCGGCCTAAAGACATAAAAAAGTGCAGAAATAAAATGTAAAGCTGGAGGTTGATTCAATCAATTTACAAACAGAATCATCTATCATTACTCTACCACTAATGGATGGACTTAACGATTAACGTGGATTCATGGGCCATCCAAGCAGCTCGATGGACCTCGAATGATAATAGCAGAGATCTCTGAAAGACAATATAAGAAAGAATCCAGCTCAGCAGTAGGGCACACAAAGAACTTTCAGGTTGGGTTTCAGCAACCATATAATATGTTGTGGAAAACGACGGCAATGAAGCGAAAAATGAAATGAGAAAATCGCAAAACAATAACACAGACATTTACGTGGTTCGGCAAATTGCCTACACCCACGGAGCTACAGAGGATTTTATCAGTTCCCCTGTGGTATTATACTTGTTTGCGGTGACATTTCTCAGTAGTGCCTTGTCTATTCTCATCTGCCAAAAACTCTCCTGTTCATTTTCTTTAATTGTTTGGAGCCCATTTAAATACACATACATACATACATATATGTGAAGATAAGAAAGAGAGGGAAGGGAAGGAATATTTGACTGCATACGCCACATAACAGACATAACGTGGAGAAATGAAGCAAATATAGTCTTTCAGGCCAACATAAATATTGAAGCTAAGGTGTTAAATTTGTCATTATATAAGACTTAAGGGGTATGCATGTAAATTTTCCTTTTTATTTCACTTCATAATCTTTTGTGAATATGAAAAAAGGCCTTTCAGAAAAATACGTGCAAAAGCCAGACTACCATTTAAAACATAATGGAATCAAGGTTATTCCTCAAAGGCATGGGCCATCAAAACTGCACCAATGCCATTCCATGAGAAAAATCTATATCTATGCAGCACCAAGAAACTAAATAAATAAATTAATTAATAAATCCTATGGCTACATATGACAGGCATAATCGCCCTCGTTAAAGCATTTCATTAAAATGATCATTAAAACACACACACTAAAAGAGAGAGAGGTTTGACAATATGCCACATAACAAGCAAAAACTTGACAAATATGATTTGTAATCCTTAAGGCTAACATGATAACAAGTATGGGAGTTGGAAATGTAAATACCAAAAAAATTGTGTGATATACGTAAATCAAATGATCAACAGCAATCCTCAGCTAACACAGTCTAACGATGTAAGAAGTTCAATCTCACCCCTGAAATTTCTAAAAAAACAGCCAAAAGTATTACAGTCAAAAAGAATTGAGATACCTTTCAAAAAAATCATCCGAGTGTGTGTGTGTGTTTAAAAGAAATGACAAGAGACTATTATACAAGCCTCCAACCACCCCTAATGTGCCTAACACTTCGAGTACCACCGACATGAGGGGTCTTATATCGTGGATGCCAACCAACAGGCCTGGGAATGCGGCGCACGCGCGCGCACACACAAACAAATATATATATATATATATATTAATAAGAGAGAGAGAGAGAGAGAGAGAGATAAATATGACTGATGCTTCAAAAAAGCCAAAATTGGAAAAAATTAAGCCATCTTAGGGTTTGTTTGGGGCAGCTGCAGCTTATTGAACAATCTGTTGATAAGCTGATTAAAAATAATCTGTTGATAAACCAAGTGCGGTGGCTATTACAAATTTTTATTTTTTTTTTGAAAAGCCAAACCGCCCCAAACCCGCCGCCAATAAGCTGTCACCGCACCTAGATAGGTGCGGTGTGAAAACGTTGTTTTCTGCATGTAGAAAATGCATAAGCTGTCAAAACAAACAGGCCTGGTGCGTTTTCAAAACGCCACCGCACCAAATAAGCTGCCCCAAACGGGCCCTTAATCTTCAACGTAAGCTTGAATATTAAAATTTAAGCGTGAATCAGGTAAATATATAAGAATTAATGGTGATGCATTCAAATTTTCATTTATATATAGGGAAATTTACATTCATACCACACATTTCATATGTATTTAGATACTAACTCCCAAAGTTTGATATTTATAATTAGAACACTTCGGTGTCATAAGGCTGGTGCTATTTTTGAAGTGATAATAAAAATTTGAGTGATATGAATGTAAATATGAATGTTTAAGTGCTAGACATATAAATATATAAGAATTGTGTAGAATGTATGAAAATTACATATAAATATATATATATTCAGATCCACATATATATAAAGAGAGAGAAGTGATTTGACTTTATATTCCACATAATAGTCAAACATAAATGAATGACAATCTTTGGTGCCAACATAAAAATCAAAGTTTGTGTTAGATATGCAAGATATATGAGCAAATCAAAATTCAATCAACAGCTTACCTCAGCAAGCACATTCATAAATTCTCAAAAGCTCAATTCCACCACATAATTTTTTTAAAAAGCAGCAAAAAATATTATAGCCAAACAGAGTTGGGGCAAAATTCTAGAGAGCCATTGAAAAAGCAACCATAAAATAACCCCCAAACTCTCTTTTACTCTTTTGGAGCAAAGCACCTCTGAAGAACTAATACATAACATCTGTGTCCTGGCCTATCTATCTATCGATATACAGAGAGGAGAGAGAAAGAGAGATAAATTAGACGTTATATCCCACTTTAATGTTCCTGGCCAACATAAATATTAAATTTTGGGTGTCAGGAAAGTAAATATATAAGCGTTAAATGGCATGCATGCAAATCCTCTTTTATTTCATTTCAATTCTTTTTTCTTGAATTTGAAAAAAGCACTTTAGAAAATTAGGGAGGAAAATAGGATAGCCATTCAAAAAAAATCAGTATAAGTTACCTTCACAGATGCCGTCACAGGCATGGACTATCCAAGCAGCTCCATTGATATTGCATGAGAAGGGTGTATATTTATGTAGCACCACAAAAAGGACACAACGAGTTGTAGAAAAAGAAGAATTCAAAAATACGGGAAGCCACGGTTCAGATTTTCCTTCATGCCATCAAAAATCAGTGAAAAGCAGATAAATCCATCACATCTTCTCTAAAAATTACATTGGATGCAGCGATTACCTCTGAAAGCACAAGGACATCTAAGCAGATACATCCATGTTGATTGTATCATGATAGCTAGGGATGTAAATCGGACGACCATGAGCGAGCCAAGGCATGGCTTGTGTTAGGATCGTTAAAAAATATCATTGTTCGTGTTCGGCTCGTTAACATATCGAGCACAAAAAATTAGTGCCTGGATTGTTTGCTTAGCAAGCCAAACACGAGCTATTCAAGAACAACAAGCCGTTTTGACATCTCCAGTTATGCAGCTATAAGATGTTAAGAGTAAGAGTGAAATAAAAATCTTATTATTTATATTAAAATATTCATTCAAATAGAAATTAATAATTTTTATTTTTTATAATTAATAATTTTAATTGATTATAAATCTTTGAAGCTTGAAGTCAATTAAATTTCAAGTCAAAACGAGCCGAACTCAACTAAATAAATCTTTGTCCGTGTTCAGCTCGTTCATATATCGAGCGAAAAAAAAAAAGATTGTGTTCGGCTTGTTTACACATATCCAAATCTCTCTACATTATCTAAAATTTGTCTAATGAGTGGACTTACAATGTCTTGGATTAAAGCAAAGCAGAGAAACGGGAGTTCAGATTTTGTAGGATTTACAGCAGTCATTTTGGTTGTTTGGAAAAGATTTAAATTAAATATGGCAAAAATCTAGCCACCACACAGTCCATATGGCCTCTTTCGGTTTCCTGAAGATATTAAAATGTAGAGAGAGAAGCGCAACTCAATGCTGCTCAGAATCAATGTTGCTCATTCTGCACAAGCAAAACCACCCACCATTCCTCTAGCAGAAATGAATGGAATGCGAAGATTACTCGCATGTGGCTTGAGCTCAATTCAACTCGTTTACACCCCTAGGTTTGCATTAGAATATCTATCCGCAAAAGCAAGGAAGAAAATGGAACAAAGAAAGATTACAACTTCCGATAAACACAAAAATCTATCCACATAAAACCCAATTGGCCGCTTCAAGATAGAGAAAACTTTAAGGAACTGACAGTCATTGGCTCAGATTCGCCTTAGTTCATCAAAAAGCATATACGTCTGCATGTTCTCTACAAATGACACATGGACACCGCGGTTACCTACGGAAGCATAAGCCGTCAAGGCAAGTCCATCGCCAAGTTATGAGAAAAGCAGAGATAACCACCTTCAAAGTTGGATTTAATCATCATCGCCCAATCAAAGAGGGAGACAGAGAGTGGGAGCAGGAAGATAGAAATTCATGTAATTCAAACAGAAAAAAAATCGAATAATTCATTACTATTCTAAATGATGCAAGTAGAGAGTGTTTTTTTCCTCCATCCAGAATTTCATTGGCTTGCATAAGAAATCCAAGAGTTTTTTTGTTGGAGATGCATTGGGTTTAGGATAATTATTTTCGAAATCCAGAAACTTATTTGAACCCAAACTTAAACATGGTTCACATCTATATAACTAAAATATTGAGAGATTTACATACATACCATACATTTTTTAGGTATTTACTAATATCTAAACTTTGATATTTACACATAACCATTCTCCGGTTTCCAAACCACAGCCCAGCCGTTGTCCACCACCCTCACTGCCACCCTAGGGTCTCCTGTGTTTTTATTGCTGTTATTTTTCTATGGTCAGGAGTTTGTGTTTGTAACCCTATTAAAGTTCAAATATTATCATTTCTTTTGTGATTTGCGTTTCTTCTCCTCCGGTATCAAATTATTAAAAAGTGGAAAAGCTAATAAGAACTCGAGTTGTCAATTCCATTGCAGCAGATTATTTTTACAAGTTGGAAGGTACACCCTTTAAGGCAGTGCCTTCAATGGAGGATTTCTCATCAGAGAGATTTATAGAGACCTAAGTAAAGATTGAAAGATCAAGAAAAAAATGGTGAGCAAGAAACTCTCCGCAATTTCCTGCATCCGCTAGCAAAAAATAATTGTAGAACCATTGTGGAACTTTAAACCACTGCTCCAGTTATTGCATTTTCTTTCTTTACTCAAAACAAGACATCAGCTTTTTTTACAGCCAACATTTTAACACAAAAGGGCCCATAAACTAATGAGTTATCTTGGCAGAGCTAAACGCCACTTACGCACTAATACATACCATCTAAGCTCTGGCAACCATTATCACGATCATTCAAATCTATATTAATTAAATATAAACCTGAAAAAAAAAATTAAGCCAGACTACAACTTCCCAAAATTGCAAATATCCATACATTTTTAAGGCACCGAATAGTTATTTAAAGTTATAGAAAGGTGGAAACAAAATGGGGAATCGTAGGCTCATATTGGCATCAGCACATTCAGACAACATTTTCTCAACTAATAACACAGACGCAATGGTTAAGCTTAGAGGCAACGATTATCCAAGCTGCGCCAATACCGTTCATGGAAAAAACAGAGAACCTTGAAGCGCCATGAAAGACAAGATCACCATCAATGTTCATGAAATTCATGCACTTGGTAAAGAAATTGACCACTATACAATAAGTTTTTTTTGTAAAAAACTTAATTCCATTCGTTAAACTCTTGAAAATCACAAATAAATTACAATCAAGCAAAAGTGTGAAAACTGCCACAAACAGACATTTAAACAAAGGAAACTTGAAGAGCCAAAACAGACCTCAGCTTCCCCTAAACTGCAAGAAACTTTATGCTTTAAGTGCACAGCAGGTTGCTAGAATATATAGATAAGTGACAAAGAATTGGATAATCAAAAGCTCAGATTCATCTTAATTTCGTCCAACAGAATATCCAAGAACCGGTTCACTACATCAGAAAGGTGGATCTCCAAAGGACCACAATGATTGCATGTGATGATGGATTTCACAGAGTCATGATGTGATCTATGCGTGTGTTTGTGTGTCTATATATATATATATATACAGAGAGAGAGAGAGAGAGAGAGAGAGAGATTGCAATGCATACCACTCGATTCTTATGTTTTTTATATCTAACACACTTCAATTTAGTCAAACAGAATATATCCAACAAGGAAGCAGCGGCTGCCTAAACACATGTACAGTCAAAACTGCTATAACCACACAGCTTGAGAAGAGTCTAAACTCTGAAAGACCCAAAACGATTGCCTTTCATGATGTATTTCATCGTCATGGCATATATATATGGGAAATTTACAAAGATACCGCACAATTCCTAGGTATTTGCATATGTAACACCAAAACATTCAAGTTTACATGCCACGCCACTTAAATCTTTAACATTAAATAAAAAATGCCAGATTTCACAATCATGGCTTATATATATGGGGCATTTACATGCATACCACACAATTCTCATGTATTTACACATATAATACAAAATATTCAAATTTACATGCACACACCACTTGACTCGACACGCGACCTGCGTTTAATGTAAAAATCCAACCGCGTTTTCGGATAAGCTGCCGAAACGTGTTTTCCAAACGGTGAGACGGCGTTTTCAACGCCGCCTGCACTTATAAGCTGCCCCAAACGGGCCCTAAATCCCGCAAGATTTTGTAGCATGTAGGAAATAAATCTCATTTTTGTAGTTTGGGAGTTGAGCTAAAACGTGTCACCAAACACCCCAAATTCTCACTTCTCATGGATCAGAAAAAGGCATTACAAAAAATAGAAGAGAAAATACGGACCATCATTCAAAAACATCAAGGTAATGCAATTGCTATAATAATTACTCAACACAATCAACCTAAGCAAACATAAAAAATGGTTGACATACAATGATTCGCCTCGTTTCCATCCCAAAGAACATCCACCCTTTTCCTTCCTAGCTGCTCCGTTTCATTACAACATAATAACGAAGAAGCATTAATATAACCAAAGCACCGTAAAATAGGATTGGTCATAAAGAATAGAATAAGAGCAAGCCACTTCATCTTCAAAATTATGTTTAAGTAGAAAGGAAAAAGGGATTAATTGGCTCAGATTCGCCATTAGTTCCATCAAATAACTAAAATATCCATATCCACATGTTCTCTGCCCTCCACACATAAACGCGGTGATACCTACATAAGCATAGTCCGTCCAAGCTGCAGCATTGTCATGGTATGAGAACAATGTTGTCGAACCACCACTTAAGTGATATTGCTTCCAGCTATTCAGGGTCAATAAAATCTTGTAAACTACATCGACGTAGTGAAATTATTTCACAACAAGGCTAGAAACTATGGTTTTTATCCTTCTAATTTTCATGTAAAAATATTTGTTGTTCCTTCTGTCAATTCTCCGTTTATCTGTGTATGTCAAATCTTCGTACAACACTAGAGCGGCAATATATCACACTAACACCGTAAATTTACAAGCAAGCAACAATTTTAAAAACAAAAACAAATAAAAACATGAAAAAAATGCACTAAACAAATTTGTTTTTAAAATAAAAGTACAAACAAAGACAAAAATGATCCCAAACAAGCCCTAAGCAACTGAGAAATTGGAGAATCAGATTCAACTTTTGTAAAATGTGCAAGCAGAACCACCTAGCATTTCTATACCACCTGAACCATGAGATGCAACGGTTGCCCAAGGAATTAAAGGGCCATCCAAGCTGTTTCATGGACATTCAATGAAAAGAGCAGAGATCTCGGAAGCCCCATGAAAAGTAATGCTGCTCAACATTAGGACGGCCAAACACCACCTTCCATGAAGTATTTATTTACCAAGCCACAATCCAAGGAAAAGTGCATGGAAATCATAATGATAAAAAAATTGGGTGAATAAATCATTATAAAAAGTAAAATGTTTTTTTCTTTTTTTGTGAATAAATAATAATAAATTGCAAAATGCGGTTTGGCATTACCCTACAATTTGCTGAATAAGAATTGAATCACTTTTATGATTCATCTTTCTCATCATGGCAGACAGAAAACAACCATCTACAATTAAAGTAGCCAAAAAATTAAGTGCCACTAAAAAAATTACATATAAGTTACCTGCACCTGCATTTTTAGTTTTTAAAAAAAAAGAGAGACAGCAAATGGGCGATACCTCCAAAGAAACCATCACCATACGCCTAGAAATAAACTGATGAGTCAGGGTTTTAATCTCATTGGACTCTATTTATGCATAGCATTGGAATTTGCACAGCGGACTTAATACTATATGTGAGTAACCTCTCCGCAGAGATATTACAGGAGTTTGTACATGTTAATAGTGTGATTCCTTTAAACTAATAATGTTGAGTATAATTCGGGCAATTACATATATGACACTACAAACATTGATATTTACAAAGCAAGCACCCATTTTCATTGAAGTACTATGTAATTATCCCCGTATAAGGATATTTTAAATATAGGGTGATTACACAGCACTCTGAAACATTAATATTTACAAAACTAGCACCTTTCTTCAATCATTTCTCACAATCTCACTCAAATATCAAAGTACAAGACAAAACCAAATTTAAATATATAACACTAAAATTCACTGTCCATTTCTTACTCAAAAAACGCATCATATGTTTTTTTTTTCTGATAACTTAAAATCACATTAATAACACATCTATGGTATGGTGCATCTTATGACTGCTCAACCAAGTAGATAGCAACCCATAACAACATCAAAAAAGTAGAAGATAAATGACATTGATTTTGTTTCAACACGAAGTCCCATCTCGTGCCAATCAGAGCCTCAAAATTTTTTATAACGCTTCATCAATTCTGGATGACAATTTTTTACTTTTATTGAATACGAGGAAGGGAGGTCTGGCAATGATTTCAGGTTTTGAATGCTATCTAAATATTTACGCTTGAGGGATGAGCTGGCCGACAAAGAAGATGGCAGGCACTGTAGGTTATCACGACTCTCTGGAGACAGTGAATCCAAGGAGGAAGGGAGGTCTGGCAATGATTTCATAAGTGGAATGCTTTTCAAATCTAGAGAATCGAGGAATGAGATGACCGGCAAAGAAGATGGCAGGCACTGTAGGTTATCCAGTCTATTTATATACAGACCAGACAAAGAGGAAGGGAGTTCTGGCAATGATTTGAGGAGTGACAATGTTCCTTAGGCTTCCCCAACTGTCTGATTTCCATTCGTTAACAGTTTTGCGCCAATTCAAGAATAAATGTGAGTTTCTCTTCTCAAATAATTTTGCAGCGCGAGCCTCTGTAGCATCCTCCACATTTTCCAGAAAATGTATTTTTAATTTGCACAACTCGCTCATATGTTCCAACTCCCCAATTTTATAACCATTCTCGTTCTTAACATTAAAACTCATTTAGTTCTTGAAGTGACCTTAATTTCCCAATTCCAGGTACACTAGAAAATACATTTGGGGACAATTCCATGTGACGCGGATTAGAAAGATTGCTCACATAGCCAGGCAAGAAATCATAAGAGCAAGATCCCCAAACTACCTTTTTATAGATTATAATTGCAAATGATAGACTGCTTAGAGATCTTGGCATCTGAGTAAGATTTACACTAAGATTCAAATATCAAAGAAGTTTCAAGTTTTCAATAGCCTCAGATATCTTTTTCTGCCATGGAGAGCATATGAACAACAAACTAATCTTTCTCAATACTTCAAAATTTTCAGTAAGCATATCAGTAAAACATTGACCATGTCTTTTACTGGTAAAAACATGTTTTTTAGCATCTTTGATCATTCTCAACACTTCTAGATTTTCAATTTTAACAAATAAGTATCGAACAATTTTAGAAATTTTAAAGGATAAAGCATTATGAAACATTCCTCTAAAGAAATAGACTGTGCCAAATCATGTAATAAATCATGCATATTAGAAAAAGTAGTCGAACGACGGGCTTATGTAAAAAACCAAAAATACCTTTGTACCCACCCTATTAGAGTAGGGGCGAAAAAGTAATATCATCTTTTTGTGCCCTGTCCTCCATAGACAGGAAAATCATTTTATGAATAAAGCATGATTGATCACAACAGATTACGATTCTCTCTCTCTCTCTACTTACACTATTCCTTGGGTGTAGGGGTGTAAACGAACCGAACACGAATGAGCAGAGAACAGAGCTTGTGTTCGTGTTCGGTTCGTTTGAAATTTAGTTTGTTTGAAATAAGCTCGTGTTCGAAATTATTCGTGAAGTCACTATTTGTGTTCGTTTCTTAACGAACGAGCCGAACACGAGCTG
>NW_018164444.1:67112697-67135056 GCF_001263595.1 Phalaenopsis equestris | reverse complement strand
TTTATTTTTTTAAAATATCATAAATTTTTTATATATAATTATTTTAAATTATTTTATATTTCAAACAATAACGATTCGAACACGAATGAACGCATCACTGTTCGTGTTTGATTCGCTTAACTAACCGAACGAAAAAAAAAATTGTTCACGTTCGTCTCATTTACTTATCGAACATATCGAACACTAACTCATTAACGAACCGAACACAAACTGTTCACAAACAACGAGTTTTTTTTACAGCCCTACTTGGGTGTGATTCACGGTTAAATCAGGATTCATTAATAAATATAGAGCTTCGACGTCACCTTAGACAAAAGACATTTTTGAAGTGCATCAAGTGAATTTAAATCAGGCTTGTTTATTTTTAAGAGATTCCGACATAACTACAATGACCCTTTTCACATGAAAGTTGCTGGAAACACAAACCAATAAGCATGTAAAGAAGAAAAGCTCGTGAGTATAGCAGATTTAAGTTACATATGTTCAATGACATGATTTAATAAGTCTAGGATTTAAAAGCAAAATGGATAAGAATGCAGAAGAAGAACAGAGTCATATAACGCCCAAAAAGAAAACCATCAAAAGCAACCAATCAATGAAAGATTTCAAATCATAGAGATTTTAAGTGAGGTGTGAGGTCATCGAAAGTAGAAAGGAATGGAAAGATGGCAAGAAGCTAATGATCATCCGTAAGCAGGGCATTTGGGGTCCGCTTGAAGCAGCTGCAACTTATGGATAAGTTGTAGATTTGTTCTGGAATTTTCAAAAACTGTAATTGGTATCATAACTTTCTTTTCTTTCAAAAAGTCAAACAAAAGAATTTTTCCAGTTAGCACATTTTAACATGGTAAAATATTCAATCTCACCACTGAAATTTCTTAAAAAGAAGCAAAAAAATAATAGCAAAACAGAATTGTGGCAACTTTCTTTCTGCAAAGCCATTTGATGAGCTGCCACAAAATAACAAAGAAAGTAATGTGTTTTATTTGGAGGGAAAAGCATCATAATCTTGCAGCATAAGTGTAAGGATCATTCAAAGCCAAGTTATAAAGAAATAAAATGAAACTAAACAGATTACAGCTCCAGCAATATTGCAAACTAAGGCCCCAATTGTTTCGTTCGAAGAAGTTGAAAAGCCAAAAGGAAATGACAGATTGGAGGCTCAGATTAACCTTAGTCCCATGAAATTGCAGATACAAGTACATATTCTCTACCAATGACACATGGTCGCAGCAGTTACCAGTTGAGTCAAAAGATCATCCTCGCTGCACCATGACCATTGCTTGAGAAAAGCAGAAAAGATCTCTGAAGCACCTTGGACAGGTACAAGATGGCTTTCGACAAGCAATGTAATCATATTCGCAAAATTAGAAGAGAAAAACAAAAAAAAAAGAGAAAACTTCTATATACCGACAACTAAACTAATGATTTTTATTTTGAGGGTGAAGCATTACTCCAAACAACAAATAAACCTTATCCAAATTACAAGAAACTATTCACTTTAAGAGTTCGCTGAGAAGAAGAAAAAGGAGAATCAAAAGCTCAGATTCATCGTTGTTCCATAAAACAAAATATCCAGCCAGTGGCTCATAAATGCAGTGGTTACCCTCAAAGGCATAAGCGTCCAAGCTGCTCTATCGCCATTACATGGAAAAGAGGGCAGATCTCTAAGGACCCACAAATTGAGTGCCTTCAATATGGGTGCAAGCAGGCTCAGCTCGGCACGATAAATGGCACAAGAATACAACTCTATGAGCTAACAACTCAAGCTCGAGCCCGCCTTTACTGGACTTGTTAGCTTGTGAGTCGGTTCATCTAAAAAAATTAAAATAAAACATAATCAAGTTGTCATAAAATTTAATACTTCTTAAATTATTAAAAAAATGTTAAAAAAGATATTTTAATTTTATATCAAGTAATTTTTTTATTATCTTTGTCTTAATTTCTCATTCCATTTGTCATTTTATTAGAACACTAGCTCGAATTAATATTGTTTTCTCTTTCATAAACAAGATGGCTCGAGAGTCAGCTAGAACAAGATAATAAATAAACCTCAAGTATGGCCGAGGGTGGCTTGAGTTCGACTCGTTTACAACACTAGCCTTCAATGACACATTTTTAAATCAACGCTAAATAATATATATACACACACATACAAGTCAGCGGGTTGAATGCAAGCCGGCTTTGGAGTAGATTTTCTAATATGTTTAATATTCAGGTCAGCTTCAAGCAATCAATTTTGGGTCGGGTCAATTTATGTTCAGATCTGAACTTAGCTGCAAATCTGATTTGTTGCCACCCGAGAGATTCATGAAATTCATAGAGACAACTTTTTGAGTAATTTATCACCATTCATGGCAATGCAAAAGAATACTCGTTTGGCTCGGTTGTTTTGGCTTGCATGAAACGTTCCAAAAGAGTAATCTTTATTGGAAATACAGTGCAGCATTACACATCTGGATTTTCAGAATAGAAATCCAAGCATATCAATATTCAATCTTATGTCAGCGCATACAAGCACAAGATAAACGAAAAAAAAAATTGTAAAGATGTTTCATTGAAATTTGATGATAAAAATTTTATAACCGTCATTCTTTTTTTTCTTTTGAAATGAGTGCAACATAAATTTTAATGAATCAATAGCAATACAAAGATTTAACTTTGAAAGCCTCATAATACCTTTAATTAGCCAAAAATTCCTGCATTGTGTTCATTTGCGAGATATACGCCCAATAAAACATTTTTGCCCAAAATTACAACAAAGCTAACAGGGGATGCCAAGTATATGGAGAGTGTATGACACGAAACTGTTTAGGCGTTGGACATGTAAATACATAGAAATTCTGGTAATGTAAGAAATCTAAAACAATTATAATAAAGATCAAAGTTGTAGATAAATAATTGTCTAAGAATTCAATTGCATATATATAAATCGTCCCACATTTTTTTGAGAGGATCAATTACACAATCCAACATGTATTTTCTGCTAAAAATTGATTCTCGCCATAAAAATTCTACAAATAAAACAACAACAACAACAACAAAGCCTTAATCCCACTATGTGGGGTCGGCTACATGAATATTTTTTCTCCATTGTGTCCTATTTTCATTTAGTTCTAATAAATTAAGATCATTTTTTATACAATAAGCCCACCAAGTCTTTCTAGGTCTACCTCTTTTCCAAAGTCTACCTCTGCCTTTCTTAAGATAAGTCAAATCTAACACATCTACTCTCCTAATCAGATTATCAGATGGTCGACATTTAATGTGTCAAACCATCTAAGACGACTATCTCTAGTTTTGTGTCACTGCAGCTACACAAACCCTATCACGGATATATTCATTTTGCATTTTGTCTCTAAGTGTAAAGCCACTCATCCACCTAATCATTAGTATTATGCTTCTCTTTTAAAGGCTAACATTCAACGCTATAGAGCATTGCAGGTCTCGCCACCATCTTATAAAATTTTCCATTCAGTCCATTTTAGTCTAAGCGGTATTTTTCTATCACACAAAAGGCCCGAAGCATTTCTCCATTTCAACCAACCAAATTGAATTCTATTAACATCCCTATCTATATCACCATCACTTTGAACAACAGACCCGAGATATCTAAATTGTTCACACCTTTTAATAATTTGATCACCCAAATTACAACTAAAATTACATTCAATGTTGGGCGTAAGACATGGCCCTTCTTGTGATGTAGTGTGCCTCAAACTTGTCTTCTGGCAGCTTTCCTCCATAATTCAAGTTTTTTCTAGGCTTTTTCTCTGTCTTATCCATGAGAAGGATATCATCAGCAAAAAGCATACACCAAGCCTCCTGTAAATGTCAATGTCCAGTAAGACCATTCATAACTTAAGCAAAAAGATATGGGCTTAAAGTCGATCCCTGATGTAATCCAATAGAAATAAGAAAATAATTGTTCAATCCTCCTTCAGTTCGAACGCAAGTAACAGCTCTAGTACGCATATCTCTAATAACTTAAATATAAATCATATCAAAATATAGATCCCTGAATATAAGTCATATCAAGTTAAACTAAGTAATATAAGTCATATTAAGTTAAACTAAGTAATATAAGTCATCTAAGTAATGTAGTATCCTGGAAAAAAAGTAATATAGTATAAAAATCAAATGTAGATCCTCCTTATTATCTCTGAACATCTCCATCAAACCTCTCAATAAATGTATAGCTTTCATAGTAGACCTGCCCGACATAAATCCAAATTGATTATGACAAATCTTAGTAATATGTCTTAACCTATGTCCAATTACCCTCTTCCATAATTTCAAAGTATGACACATCAACTTAATTCCTCTATAATTTGCACGCTCTTGTGCATCCCTTTTTTTCTTAAACATGGGGATCAAAATACTCTTCATCCACTCATCAAGCATCTTTTTAGTTTTTAACAAAATATTAAAAAGTTTAGTAAGCCACAAAACTCCCAAATCTCCTAAAAATTTCCACACTTCAATTGGGATATCAATTGGGATATCATCAATCAAGTCCTACAGACTTTCCGCCCTTGGTTTTCTTTAAAGCCTTCTCACGTTCTTTTTTCCTGATGCGACGACAAAAAATAAAAATTCTACAAATCAACAAGAAAAATTAAAACCAAACAAAAGTGAGAAAACAAACAAAAAGGAACACTAAAACAAAAAAAAATCATATTAGTGTGAGCAGTTAATTCAAACACTTGATGGGCTCCAACATTTATAATAAAGACAAAATGTTAGATTATAGCTAAATAAATATCTATGAATTCAATTGCATATATGTAAATCCCGCATTTTTTTTCTTTTTTGAGAAGATCAATAACAAAATCCAGCATGCCTTTTCTGTTAAAAAATTGATTCTCACTATGAAAACTCTACAAATCAAATAAAAAATTAAAACCAAACAAAAGTGAGAAAACTAAAATAGCACATAAACAAAAAAATTTCCTTTGCAGGATGAAGTGGTTAATCTAAACAATTAAAGGCCTCCAGCATCCTTTGATAAATCAATATGCAAATCATCTGACAACATGAAAGAAACCAAGACAGGCTGCAGCTTTGACTAAATTGCAAAAAACTACAAGCTTTAATGGCTCATATGGTTGCTTGAAAAATATAAAAAAAGTGGGAAGGACATTGAGAATCAGAAGCTCATATTCGCCTTTGTTCCATTAGAAAACATATACACCAACAAAGTTTTTATCAGGAACTCACGGAAGCAACGGTAAAGCTCAAAACCAAGAGCCTTCAAAGCTGCTTGCAAATGTATGAGAATTGGGTGGTATGTATTTAAATCCACATCCTAATTTCATTTTGCATTCTCTTCTTGAATTTGAACAGATATTTTCATAAAAAAAAGGAAAAATATAAAGCATCAATCAAAGAAGCATGGAAGCTCAATTACCATGGTAAATACTCAACACAGCAATTACAATCAATCCACTTTAAGGCTCCAACTGGTTGCTTCAAGATACAGAAAAGTAAAAAAAATAAACGGGTAGCCTTGGCTCAAATTCACTTTAGTTCCATCAACAGGCAGATACACTCACATGTTCTCTACCAATGGCACTAGGATGCAGCGGTTACCTGTAGAATCATAGGTCATCCAAGCTGCTCCATCAGTGCATGAGAAGTGAAGAGATCGCTGAAACACCATGAATAGGTATAAGATCACATTCGATGTTGAATTTAATCATCATCGCCAAATATAAAATAAGGGAAGAAAGAAGAGAGAAATTTGGTTTTGTACGCCACACAATAGCTCAAATTAGATAAATAAGGCCATTGTTTGTTCTCTTAAAAAACATATCCAAAATATTGTTTTGGGCCAACTGACAATTAAAATTTTGGTGTTAGATATTTAAATACTCAAAAATTGTGTGCTATGTATGTGCCCGAAACAAGAAACCAATACAGATTTCAACTTTGACATAGTTGCAATTTCAATAGCTCATATGGTTGCTAGAATATAGGAAAAATTGCGGAAAACAATGGGGAATCAAAAGCTTAGAATCACTATTGTTATATCCAAAGGCATGTAGTACAACCAATGACTCATGGAAGCAACAGTTGTCCATCCAGGTACAAACCTTCCAAGCAACTCTATGGCCATTGCATGTCGAGAGTGCATATCTCTAAAGCAATATGGATAGATAGATGGCGAGAGAAAGTGAGTGAAGAGAGAGATATATATAGAGAGAAGGGAGTTTCAGAGGTTCTTGTACATCTCAATCCCGTTGTTGCCTTCCAAACTAGTTCCAATCGCTATTGTATCGTGAGGGTTCAATCACGAAGTCAATGGTTTTGGGCTAAATTGAGAGAGCGGGGAAAGATTTCGGAGAGGGTTGCGGGCACGACAGGGGAAGGGGAACATTGGGTAAAGATGGGTGAGAAAATTGGAAGCCGGAGGGCTCAGATTAACGTTATCTCAATCACCAACCAGATCCACCCGCAATGTCTACACCGGCGACGCACAGAGACAGCGGTTTCCCGTAGATGAACGGGCCATCCAAGCTGCTCCGGCGCCAAAGCAAGAGAAGCATTGCGATCTCTGAAGCACCCTCGGAAGCATTCCTAAAGGGGATTAAGATCGCCTTCCGTGATGGATTTAATCGTCATCGCCCAATTAGAGAGCGCTCGTTGGAAGGGTTAGGTCAAAGTAAGGTGCCGCACCTAATAATTATTAAATATGGAGAAGCCTGACTTTAGACCATCCTCCATATGCCTCAAATAATTATTAATGGAGTTAGGGTTTTCGTTGCACGGCGATGTCAATTTATACATGACCTGGATGGATTTAACGGACATTTTCTTTTGGCTTATCAGTCCTCGGATCTTATCTGACGGCTGAGAAAAGAAGAAGAAAGCCATTGCGGAATTCAACCCCTAAGCAGAGTAACACGTTGCCTTGGTGGCCTGACGGAGTTTTGTAGTAGCCATCAACAAATTTATAACATCAAAATCTCGTGATATCGTATTAACTCAAAATAAATTTAATTTGAGCAAATTTTCATTAAAAGTCATTCAAAACTATAATTTGAGTAAATTTTCTAAATTTTTAGTCAAATTGTCAAATTGAGCATTTCGATTGAGTCCGACACAATAATTTAATTCAAATCATATCAAACTTAGATGAAATCATTAAATTACTTTTGAAAGCTTTAGGTACATAATTAAAAGATCGAACAGTTTTCATATCTGAAGTGTTTATAGTTGATGCATGCTAGAAAATTCGTGGTGTTAGAGTGATGGATTATAGTCTTAGCGTGATACGAATATTCAATACACAGTCAGAAAAGAGATAAATAACTAATGTTGACACTAGAATTTTTTACGTGGAAAACCAGAAAAGGGAAAAAAACACGAGACCTAACCCAGTTGAAGAAATCTACTTTAAACTGGATATTATATGAATAGTTCCTCGTCCCACATGCAAGAAATGGTTGAACACTCTTCGGAGCTACATTGTTGGTGCACGAATGAACTTGTTATGAGATGTGGGAGGCGGACGATAGTGATCGGTGAAAGTTAGCATTTGTTGGCCAACAGTGGTCGACGACGATCAAGGGCGTCCGACGGTGGTAGATGGTAGTCGACGGTGGTCTTCGGTGTTGACAACAATATGATTGCTTAACGGTGATCAGTGATTGTCGACGACAGTCGGTGGTGGTCGACGACGGTTGGCGGTGGTCGACAGCGGCAAGAGTGGTGTTGGACTTTAATATCTTATCAAAGCTTCAAGTTCATTCTTAAGCCTCAAGCTCTCCTCCCTCTCATGAGAGGGGTAAAACTTTATTTATAGTGTTCTAAGTGCAATCAATGTAAGAATACGAATCACTTTAACTGGACAACATATAGAGCTTCATTCAATCATATGACGTTTAATGGACATTTTTTTGCTTTAACGATGTCGGGATTGAGAAATCTTAAACTGGTTGGATTCGTCTTGTCAATACTCCCAATTCAATTATATGCTTGCTAAATTCAATATTCGTTTGACCATCAAAATATGTCCAGAAGACTGTCAAAATGGTTAAATGACTTGATCTGAGCTTGACTTTACTTGAATTGGACTAATTTTGATATTAATAGGTTCTTCTTATCGAGCCGGTATGTTTTACTGTAAGTTTGCGGAAATCGAAAATCTGGATGTCTTTTTATCGAGGTTTGAATATTTCTTACTAAAAAGTTATCTCGAAATTCATGTTGGATGATGAAAATTTGCTAGGTATATTAGTTGCCCTCTACTTTCAGGTGAGATCAACTTTGTCGCCTGAAAATATCCAGATCTAGAAAATATCCAGATCTAGAACTTTTTTCATGTATGAGTATCAATATATTATATATATATATACACTTTATTACTATTATTATTTAAAAAGAATAATATAAAGCCTTAAATAGTAAATGAAATGATCCTAGCTCAATTGGTAGAGGGTTTTGCTTCTAGCTTTCAGTCAGATGGATCGATTCTTCGAACTTCTCGTCCAAGGCGTTAGAAAAGAAAACAATTACTCCATTTTTTTCATTTCAGATAAGTGAAGTAACCGAAATCAGAGACTTTTCTTACTCTTAGCCGCACTATGCCAGCTTTCCACAAATGAGAGTGTTCGATGGAACCGGTGAACCACGTGAGTTGGTTAGATGCGTGGGACAGAAGGTTCGTGGTATCTGATAGAACTATCTTGCGGTGAAATATGCCTAAATCGACCCCTTCTTTTTTTTTCATTAAAAAAAAAAGTACAAAAAGATTGGTCTCTCAAATGAGACTAACAACTGCTGTTTTGACGCACCCCTGACCTGAGCTTTCTTCAGACCATCTCTAAAGTGGAGCCTAGTTGAAGCTATCAGTTTAATCGAAAGATAAAAGAAAAAAACAATTTTAGGGATATTAAAGGAGTGTCACTAAGTCAATAAAGTAGTAGATTCTCAGAAGAGGACTAGAGTACACGTGCTACAAAATGCAGTGAACCAGTTATTTTTATTTAAAAGAAGATAATACTTTAGTATTGATCCCTATGGGTCCCCAATTGCTTTGGCGCGCCTCACCCCAACATCAAAGTCTTGCCTTTTCAACATATGCTTGTTGTTTGTAGCATGGATTCTTTAGATATTTCGATGCTTTTTGTCAATAGAGTGAGGGCGTCATTGACGGAAGATTCAACATTATTATATTAAGCCTTAAGTAATTAGGGTGAAGCTAGCTTATTGCCAGAAAGGAAATAGGAGCTCATATTTAGATTAGAGGACGCTCATCCCAAACAGGCAACAAGGGCTTCTGTTCGAAGGAATTAATCACGTAAGGTGCGAATGAAGACTGTTTCAGTGACCTATTTCATAGCTCCGCAATGGGTCAATCAATAAGTCAAGACAGCTTCCAATTTGATATAGGCCTCAAGATAGACGAAACAAATGCTCAAGTAAATAAGGTCCCTTCACCATCTATCTCATCCATTTGAGTGAACTTTGACGAATATGAGGTTATCCTAGAGATACACATAATCAATATGCGCTGTTTTGAGTGAAAAAAAGATTTCAAAACAAATTCGTCTGAGTCAAAATAAACACGGGAGAATCATCCCTCGATTCAATCTTGAAAACGAGAACTCATGTCATCTGCTGAGGTTATTGGAAGAGCTCGCCCACTAACGTTGGGGAACCGTGGACACGTTCCCACTATAACCAACGACCGGAGGGATACTCCCACTGACTGGGAGCATCACATCAAATTTTACCATCCCATCATATTCACCCTACAAAAACAACCCCTCTGCTAAGTCCACAGAGCGATCATTCTCATTAATTTTTTCTCTTTTTCCAAAGTTAAAAAATAGGTACAAGACATTGAGAAATTCTGAAGGCAAGAGTTTTGATTTTTCCAAAAGAAAAAGGCACTAAACACCTTTCTTTTAGAAAAAAATATGGCAAGGGATGAAGACGCAAGTCACAAAACCCCATGTTCTTGAATTTCTTCAAATCAAGCTTGTGACATGTCCACTAATCATGGGACCGTTTTGTATATATAGAATAAGAACCCCATGTGACATACAAGCCACAGTGCACAAAGCGTCTAACTTATTCACTCATGGGTTCATAGGTATTGGAGTGCAAAGTCTCAAACAATGCACTCGATCAGCCAAACTTAGGGAATGGACGCTTAGTAACTGCTTAAGACGAACAATGTTTGCACAGGGGAGGTCGTCGTACTTATCTCAGGACTCTAGGTGTTTGATCCCATCTATTCTAGCCATCCACTCATTGAGCTTTTAATAAGAAGCAGAAATTGCACTACGAAGATATCCATTTGTCTTTTAGAATGTTAGAAAAACTTTCAAAACTATGCTCTGGAGGTACAGGCTCGAGCCTCATGCTACGCACAAATTTTGTCATCACAAGTTCAACTCAGCCAGCACTAAATCAAGGCACGATTTTTATCAAAATCAATATATAACAAGCCATGCAACTTTCAAAAGTAGCCTATAAGATGCACAGGAGAAAAAGCCTTCCAGAAGATAGGAGATGAAGATTTGCATATTACACAAACCACTCTTTACAAAACACACCTCAAACTTAATATTTACATATTTACAACTATAACAGGTTAATGTAATAAAACTATACAAAACTAAGTCGTAAGATCTCCGATGTGACATTAAAAATTATATGCCATGCATATAAATATAAAAGTTCGGGCTTTAAATATATAAATACATAATAATTATTTGGCATGCATATAAACGCTTCATTATTATATTACAATAACGTTGAAATCAGTACACTTCCAGTAAACCCATAGGAAGGCTCGAATCAATAAGACAACAATAATAAAAATAACATAAAAATAAATAGGAGAGACAATGAGCCTTGATCTCTTATAATGACAATATGAAAGCATGATTTAGATAAGAGTCAATCAACTGCAATAAAATCTCTTAAGTTTTGCTTTCCATAATGAAGCTTTAGGAGCACAAACACATCTCCAAAATATAGGACTGTAACAACCTGCTGTCTCATTACTGTCAGCCCTCCTATCTGCTGTTTTTTCATCTTCACTGGATCGTCAAAGGCCTTCCCTTGGGTGAGCTCTCTCGCATGATAAGCTTTCACATTGAATCAACCATTTTTGGTTAAAAATTCAGACATTCTTCTGATGAGCTTCCGGGTGAATTGCATGGTTGATACTGGTCGACCATCCTCACATCTATTGACTCGGTTAACTTGGCTCAACTATCTCGATAGGTCCCGCAATCACTTGAAAAGGGATCTCCCTCCATGTGTCCTCATCTGCATCAATGGATCGCTGTTAGATTTACACTGCACTTTTTTGATGTGTGTGTTTCTATATATGTGCTTGTATGTATATATTTTCCTTAAAATAAGGAAATATAAATAATTACAGTCCAACAGTAATAGGGCTTTAAACGAGTCGAGTTTGGGCAAGCTCAGGCTGAAATTGACTCTTGCTCGAAATAGTTGGTGAATAATATGCTCGTGTTCAACTTGAATAATATTTTTTTTATTCGTGTTCGACTCATATTCGCCTCAAAATTAACTCGTTAGAATATAAAATTATTTTAAAAAATAAATTGATAATTTTATCTAATTTTTTTTTAAGATCGAATTTCATACAAAAATTTAGGACATTTATTTTCAAAAAAAAAATGATTAGCTAAAAAAGATTTACAAAAACAAATTAAATACAACATTTTACACAATAAAAATATTAATATTATTTAAAAAAAATATAAAATAAGAATCAATTTATTACAAATTTTATAATTTACAAAACTAAAGGAGAGCAAAAAAAAAAATACAAATAAAATTTCAAATAAAAATCAAAATATAAAAAAAAACAATTGTATTGAACAACAACAACAACAATGCCTTAATGCCACTAAGTGGGGTCGGTTCCATGAATCCTTTTTCTCAATTGAGTCCTATTTAGTGCCATACTTTCATATAGTTCTAGTAGATTAAGATCAAAACAATTGTATTGAACATTTCAATAAAATTTACAATTAATGCACATTGTATGCTTTATATAAATCTAAAAAAATAAAATAAAATAATGAATTAAATTTAAACAATGACTTTGAATTAATCCTTCGATCTTTATGATTGACGATCTAATGATGATGGGGGAGGTTCGGAAACGGAGGATCCGCCGCAAAAAATTCTTCCGATAACCTGAAATCAAGCAGAACATTTCACCGGCTCCTGTAAGAAGGTATTCAAAAAGAGAGATTAGAAATCAAATGAATAATGAAATGGGATATTTACATATATACAACTCAATTCCTATGTATTTACATATATAATACTTAAACTTATAAAAAAAGTCTTACCTTTGAGAATCCCCTTTACGAACCTGCAATTTCTTCTGAATGCAAAATTTATCTCAGCCAGCGTCTCGCCGTCATGGATAACCAAGAAGAAAGGCTCCCCAAAATTGTGAATCTGCTGCAAGGAAAGTAAAGCGGAATAAATAAATAAATTTGATAATCACAACAAAATAGACATTTTACATACATACCAGCCCAGTTATTATGTATTTACATATCTAACACTTAAGCTTCACATTTTACATTTATACCACCCAATTTTTTTTGCATATAACATCAGAAATACCATTATTTTTAACTTTTAAAAGGTGAAATACACCTTTTTGGTGTTATAAACATAAAAGAAGTTTGGTGTTATATATGTAAATACATAGGAATTGAGTGGTATATATATAAATACAAAGGTTGCAAAAATCCATAACATTAATGTTGTTTGCTCTAAAATCATCAACTAATTCTCCCCAACCAGCAAAGACATTTTGATGTGATGTACAATGGTGAAGGAACATGAGTTGTGCTCCAATCACCCCCTGATCCATCAACGAGAGAGCACAGATATTCGTTACCAAAAAAAAGGAGGAAGATTTACATTTGATGCGGTCGAAAATTCACGGCGAAAATTCAACACACACTCAGATTAAAGAGAATCAATCCGTGATGACATTAGGAGTTTTCACATGGAAAACTTGTAAATGGAAAAACCACGGGGCCTCACTCAGTTATAAAAATCCACTATCAGTTGATGATTACAGATGTCCCTTGTCCCACAAACGAGAAAGGGTTACTAAATTTTTCAAAGTATAACGTCGACTGACGGCGCCTAGTTAGCGGTGATTAACGACAGTTGATGACGATCGGCGGTGGTCGGCGGTGATTAGTGGCAATCGGCGGTAGTCGAAGGTGGCCAACGGTGGTCGATAGAGACCAGTGGTGGTCGCTGACAATCAGTGAAGGTCGACGGCAGCCGGTGGTGGTCGACGGAGGTCGACGGAGGTCGACGGCGGTCTGCGATGACAAAGATGATGTTGAACTTAAGCTCATTTTCAAAGCCTCAAGTTCTCTCTCCAGCCTCCCATCTCAAGTAAAGGGTGAGGCTCTATTTATAGTGTTATAGGAGCAATTAATGCAGAAATATGAAATATTTTGATCGGACGGTCTGGAGAGCTTCCCTCGATCGGATGAAGTTTGATAGATATTTGAGTGCCTTAAAGATGTCGAAATTAAGCAATCTTGGGCTCGTTGGATTTGTCTTGTCGAAACGCTCGATTCGACTACCAACTCGCTGAATTTGACATTCATTTGAACTTTCACATGTGTCCAAACATCTTCCAAGAACAATTTAATCACTTGATTTGGGCTTGGTTTGACTCAGATTGGACTCTTTGATATCATTGGGTCATTCTCCTCGAGCCAGTCAGTTTGACCATAAGTACTAAAATCGGAGCTATACATGACTTTTTATCAATATTTGAATATTTCTTACTCAAAGTATTACCTCGAGATTCGTGTTGGTGATGAAAAATTGTTAATGACGTATCAGTTGCTCCCCTATATACTTCACATTGTAAGTATAAGAATAATATAAATCCAATCAAAAACGAAATTGAGCTTTAGCTCAGTTGGCTGGGGTTTTTCATTCCGCACAAAAGGCGCGAGTTTAAACCTTGCACAAATAGTAATATTAAATTTTTTTGCTGGGCTGAATTTCAGGCCTGGTGGGTAAGAAAATCGAAAACTAAAAGGAAAAATAAAAAAAACGAATAAATGATGCAGTTTATGTGTATGTATATATATATATATATATATATATATTTTATGATAGAAACATGTTTTTTTTAGTTTTTTAAATGAGTTGCAGTTTTTTTTATAAGCTGTCGTTTATTTATTTATTTTTTAATGGACTGTCGTTTTTTATCTTTATTTTTTTTAATAAGTAGGCTTTCTTTTAATGAGCAGCCGTTTTTTTAATGTTATGTCTCATATCATGCCTATAAATAGAGGCCTAAGATGAGAAAAATAAATTCATCCTGCGTTGCGGAGAAGAGTTACGGCGAGACAAAGAGTTGCGGCGTAAAGTTGCGGTGACGCTTAGCGACGTGGTAAAGTTTCGTGGCAAAGCGTTGCGGTGAACCGTTGCTATGAAGCGTCGCGGCGAAAAATTGTGGTGAAATGTCGTTGCAGAACGTTACTGAAATGACGACAACTGGAAAATCTCGTTCTGCTGAGAACCAGAGGAAAAGTCAAAACCCAGAGGATGCAGTGTCAACTGAGACGGAGAGCAACTTGACCTTTTTTTGAAAGAAATATTTTTTCCCGAATGATATGATGGTGAAATTACTAACTTCAACTGATCGAGCATATTCCTCACATTCTCGGTATGTTACTATTCATGAGATTGCCTTGAGAGTTGACCTACGATTTTCGCCGGCACCTGAGTTTATTGAAATTATGAATGCGTTCGAGGTTTGCGTTGCTTAGTTATCTTGTGGAGTGGTGATAATCATTACTGGGTTGACATTTTCTTCAAGAGTCGCGGGTTGAAGTTAAAACCGGCAATTTTAACACGACTTTATGAGTTCTTTACTAATACGCATGATCGTGTGTTGTTTAAGCATAAGACGTGGGGTTTTCGCCTAAAAGTATTAATAAGACAATGTTCTGTAAGATTATTCTTTGCAATAAATGATTGGGGGCTTCACGAGAGGCGGGGAAGATTTCGACAATTGTCCGTCTCTCTTCAGACTACTGAAGAGGGAATATTGCAGATGTTAAGATTTCGTAACTTGAAAGAGCTGGTTTGAGGCACAATATATATATGAATTTGTGAGTGAGAAATCATTGTTCAAGGTCAAGCTTTCTTTTCACCTTAAAAGATCAACAGCTGTAGTGTTAAAGAAATCTAATAAGAGATCTTCCGAGCTAGCCCTCGCAGAATCCTTAAAGCGGCTCCCAACGAGCAGTAAATGTGAAGTACAACCTCAGAAATAAAAGAAAGTTGAAACATCAACTATTCACGTTCCTAAAAAATATATTGTCTCATGAATGTACCGGGCTCCTAAAAAGCGAGAGTTTTGTAAGTTTCTTTCATTTTTTGTTACTATATAAATATTTCATCTCTCTAACTCATATTTCTTTTTCTTTTAAGTGGATAAGATGGTGAAAATCCAACAGCGCTAGGACTGACATTGAGAAACTAAAACTCCAAGTTTGTTAAGATCAAATATTTTCAAGACGATTATAAAAGTTGGTATGAATCTGGGGTTGAAAAAATTATATCTCCGGAATCACAGTTGACAGAGTGTAGAACAGAACTTTCAATAATAACAGTCTCCCTTTCGTTGCAGCTTCAAGATCTCGAGATGTTGAAGATACGTGTGCTTTCACCGAGGACTTATTTGAAATGTTCTAACAATGCAGATGTTATTATTTTTTTCAAACTTTGTCAAAATGATGTTGTATTAGTGATGCATGCTGATCATATTATTTTGTTAGTTATTTGCACACGAGTATCTTTTTGGTGATAAGCGTGGGGATGAATAACCAACAACATTTGACTTGGTTGAAACTATCTATCAAAGTTTTACTCGATGATGTTAACCTATATAAGTGAGCCAACGGAAGTCCGCCGATGACTTATTAACCCATTTGAGGTTGTTTGTTGGAGCACTGTTCACTTACAAATCTGTGTGAAAGGGTTAAGTGTAGCTCACCAAGGACCGTTAACCTATCCAGAGTTGTTTACCGGAGAAAAAACTCGATGAAGTTAACCAATGTGGAAGAGGTTAGATCAAATCCCCCTGGGATTGATCGTGCTCTGACTAAAATACAACCGAAGTTGTGTATTTCTCGTGTCTAGAGCATGAAGTGACTCGTGAATGAGTCATTACACTTTCTAAACATATCCTTTATATATAGGAAAATGAGAAATATTTGAGATAAATTGATTATATATGAGTTGCGATATAATAACATATATGGACTACATGACTAGAGTGTTACTGATAGTACTTACGAAGATTTTCTGCATTTTAAGTCTGAGACAATTTTTCCATCTGAATCATCAAGCTTGAAGGTTCCCGGCTTGATCATGGTAGCCACTATATATGGGTCTTCCCAAAGAGGTGATAGTTTGTTGCGTTGAGGACCATGACTGGCGGCTTCAATGATACGCAAGGCCGGGTCACCGACGGAGATAGACCGATGCTTGACTCTCCAGTTGAAGTGGCGAGCAATTCTTTGGTGGTAGAAAGCAGCTCTAAAATGAGTCACATTGCGTGTTTCTGGGAGGAGATCCAAATGTTGTCGGAGTTTTTCCTCGTTGCTATCTGAGTCGAAAGTCTTAACTCGTGGGTTTGGAACTCTGATATCAACTGGGATAACAGTCTCAGTGCCGAAACATAAGTTATATAGAGTTTCTCAGGTTGGAGTACGAGTAGTGGTGCGATAGGCCCAAAGGACGCGCAGCTCTTCTACCCACTGCCCCCCAGCCTTCTCAAGACGAGTCTTCAACTCCTTGAGCACCGTCCAATTTGTCACTTCTGTCTGCCTATTTGTTTGGGGATGCGTCATGACTGTATGCACCAACTGAATGTGAAGATCCTTGCAGAATGATGTGAAAACCCTTCCAGTGAATTGCGTCTCATTATGAGTGATAATTTTCACGGTGAGCCCAAAGCGACTGATGATGTTTTTTCCAGACAAATTGTTTGGCATTTGCTTCAGTGATCTTGACGAGCGGCTCTGCTTCTACCTATTTGGTGAAGTAGTTGACATCTGAGATGATGAATTTTCGTTGTCCACTAGCTAGTGCAAATGATCTCATTATATCTACCCCCCATTAGACGAAAGGACAAGGACTCAGAAATGATGTGTTCTACCGGCGGCACATGTGTAACATTATAAATCCTAATCTGTTTGAAAAGAGGTGGCTTCATCATCTACTAGGTTCATCTTTATTTGATTGTACCTTGAGTATGCATCCATAAAGCTGAGCATCTGATGTCCGAAAGTGGCATCAACAAGTTGATCTATGCTTGGGAGGGGAAAGCTATCTTTCGAACATGCTTTATTGAGGTTTGTATAGTCGACACATTCTCCTTGAACCACTAACTTTTATCACCATGACGACATTGGCCAACCATGTAGGGTGGTGCACTTCCCAGATGAACTTGGCTTTGAGAAGCATGTTGACTTCTTGTTCAATAGATTATAAACGATTCAGGGCAAAATTTCGCTTCTTCTAGATGACCGGTTTAGAGGTTGGATCTACCTTTAAAGAGTGCATGATTATTTCAGGGTCAACTCCAGGCATGTCGGTCGGAGTCCATGCAAAAATGTATTGATTCCTTTAGAGAAGATCTGCATACTCCGACCTTTGCTCATCAAAAAGTAGGGAACGAAGTTGCGATGTTCTCGAGGAATGTTCGTTAGAGAGTGGGATGTGAACCAAGTTTTTCATGGGAGAAACCCGTTGAAATACATTTTCATCTTGCAGATCGAAGTTCTCAATGCTAAGTGTCATTGATGGGCGTGGCTGAGCTTACCTGAGGTAGCATGATTTTGTTGTTTGTTGATCACCTCGCACGACGTCGATCCCTGATGGGATTGGAAACTTTATCTTCAAGAGTGTTATAGAAGTCACGATGCCAGATTGATTGTAGTGGTCTCCCGAAGATGACATTATATGTCGATTCTGATTTGACAAAGATGAATTAGACTGAGAGGGTTCTATGTCGAGGAAAATCTCCTAAGACAACGGGGATATTTTTTTTCCCTCAACCTTCACTGGTCAATTATCAAAACCATATAATAGTGTGGATGCAGGTTGAAGTTTTTCCCTTGTCAATCTCAAACCAAGGAAAGTTGAATAGAATAAGGCATCGACAGAGCTCCCATAATCGATCATGATTCTCTTTACGTTATAGCAAGACTCGTCAATTCTTGCGCTAATGACGAGAGGATCATGGTGGGGGACTCGAACTCCTTCCAAATCGGAATCATCAAAACTGATAGGCTCGGGGCGCAATTTCTTCTACATTAGTTCACCAGGTATAATGATAAGAACTTGATCAGTCAGCAATGGGCCTCCAACAATTGTTTGAATTTCGCCTACGACTAGGTGACCCCCATATTGCTGTCTTTGTAAATGTTGTCCCCCAGTAGAAGCATTATCAGTACCACTTGGTTTCTTTTGTACAAATCGACCAAGATATACCTGTTTACTAAACCTTTCAATCTCTTCCTTGAGCTGCTTACATGATTCAGTGGAGTGACCATTACTTCAATGAAAATTACAGTATTGTTCTTGATTCACTAAGTTAGATTTTAGGGTGTGATGCCACTTAACGACTTGCTCGTATTTGGTAGTCATTAGATGTTAACACGTGATGTGTTGAGCGGTTTATTCCCTTTCTTAGGTTGATACTCATTTCGCTGGCCTGCAGGTTGAGGAAGGAGGTCGCGATTCCTCTATTGTTCGACCTTTCTCCGTTGCGAAGATTAATTATTATCTCCAGTGTTATTCTTGCGCTTTCCCCCAAGTTTCTCGAACTGCTCTTTATATGTGTTGATAGCCTCATCCGCAGTGATTTGGGCCACAACACGATGGACAATGTCAGCATAAGAACGAACTGTCTCCTGCATCAGTGATGAGTAAAAAGATCATGAGCGGAGCCTCCCAAGGAAGACTCCCCTTAGTAACTCCGGATCCACCTCCGGAATCTGACGGGCTTCATTAAAAAATTTGCAGAAGTAGTCCTTAAGCGACTCTCCTTCACTTTGACAAATTCCTGAGAGATGGGATGAATCCTTGATGATCCTTCGATTTGCGATGAACTACTTTGCGAACAATTTTACAAGCTCGTTAAAAGTGTTTACAGTGCCCCATGGCAGAGAGTAAAACCAGGTTCGAGCTTGTTTTTAAGAGTAATCGGGAACAAGCATCAGAGGCACGTTGAATCTGCATGATGGTTCAATAATGATCAATATGCTCGTAAGGTCAGTTATCCCTTTATATGCATAGACGTTCGGAAGCTTGAAGCATGTTGGGATGGGGTGTTAGAGGACCGCATCCGCTAAGCGAGAAGATTCATGGATGATACGGTAAGCGTAGAAGCGATCTTTTTTCTCTAGGGGAAACTCTTCCCGAACAAGGCGTCGTAGTTCGTTACAAATGACATTATTTGGAATGACAAGAAAATGTGGCGACGTCGGGCAAGCTGCACGAGATGGATGAGTGAAACTTGCGAAATCTAGGAGTTCAACATCACGACCTGGCAGGGGATGTGTTCCTTCTTGAGGAGGCGGGCCGATACGAGT
Organism: Phalaenopsis equestris; assembly: GCF_001263595.1. Lineage (NCBI taxonomy): Eukaryota > Viridiplantae > Streptophyta > Magnoliopsida > Asparagales > Orchidaceae > Phalaenopsis > Phalaenopsis equestris. The sequence continues at coordinate 67,115,392 of NW_018164444.1, read as the reverse complement.
TCCTCTGAGTGGTATGTTTCCCGTACGTTGTGGATTTAATGGTAAACGAATTTCATTCAATGGTGTAGGTAGCGGCTGTTGAGCCCCGCGTTGGTTGGGTAACGTCTTCCAGGACGGGAAGATGAAGAAACATGTTGCCCTCGACTTTGTGACTGTTCCTTTAAATGATTGGTGTTAGAGCGAACTGCTCCGTTGTCCCGGATGTTTCGTCTAGTGGCCATGTAGCAAACCAAGTACTTCAGTGGTGGGATTGAGAACTTCCCATCTTCATTTCCCACGACGGCGTCAAACTGATGCGTGCTAGAAAATTTGCATCGGTAGAGTAATGAATGATCTTCTTAGCGTTGCACGAGGATTCAACACACACTCAGATGAAAGAAAATCAACCTGTGATGACACTAGAAGTTTTTAAGTAGAAAACTTGTAAAGGAAAGAAAACCACAGGGTCTGGCTCAGTTATAAAAACACTATCAGTTGATGATTACAGAGGCTCGTTGTCCCACAAACGAGAAAGAATTACTAGATTTTCTAAGGCACAACGTTGACTGACGACACCTGATTATCGGTGGTCGAAGATAGTTGATGACAATCGGCAGTAGTCGATGGATGTTAGCGACAATCGACGATAATTGATTGTGCCCGACAGCGGTCGACAAAGGTTGGTGGTGGTCGCTGACGGTCGGTGATGTTCGACGACGGTCAGTGGTGGTCGACGGAGGTCGGCGGTGGTCTGCACTGGTCGACGACGGTCTGCGATGTCAGGGATGGTGTTTAACTTAAGCTCCTTAAAAGTCTTAAGTTTTCTCTCCAGTCTTCCCTCTCATGTGAGGGGTGGGGCTCTATTTATAGTGTTTTAGGTGCAATTAATGCGAAAAAATATAAATCATTTTGATCGGACGATCCAGAGAGCTTCCCTCAATTGAATGGCGTTTGATGGATATTGGAGTGCATTAATGATGTCGGAATTGAGCAATCTTGGGCTCGTTGGATTCGTCTGGTCAAGATGCTCGATTCGATTATGAACTAGCTAAATTCGACATTCGTTTGATCTTTCAAATGTGTCCAGAAATCTTCCAAGATGATTTAATCACTTGATTTGAGCTTGATTTGACTCGGATTAGACTAACTTTGATATCATTAGGTCTTTCTCATCGAGTCGGTCAGTTTGACTATAAGTTTACTGAAATCGGATCTCTGGATGACTTTTTATCAAGATTTGAATATTTCTTGAATAAAATATTGCCTCTAGATTCGTGCCAGATGATGAAAATTTGTTGGTGGCGTATCAACATTCATTCCACTCAATTTCTATATATTTACATATCTAACACACAAACTTCAATTTTTTACATATATGCACCTTAACTATGCATGAAAATATGTATTTCACTTTCTGAAAGTTATAATGGTTGTATTTTTTATGTTATATGAAAGATTTGTGGTATGAATGAAAAAGGTTAAATTTTGGTGTTAAAAGTTTAAGAGATTTATATTCTAGCTCTACACCTGTAAGGCGGTAACTGACCAAATTAGCTGCAAGTATAATAGGCTGATCTCCTCTCCCAATGCCTTGCTCCTGCACCAGTATAGGAACTCTTCTTCCTTTAAACTCAATATGGGAGAATTGTCCTCCAAATCCATAGAATTGGCTCAAAGACAAATATTCTGTAACCAAATTGCATGAAAATGAGTTTTTCATTGTCTTTAAGAATCATATTACATGTTGTATCGTTTAGGAAATGTCTTAAAGCCTGAAATATTATCTATCTCTCTCACTTTATTCTAAACTAAAAAAGTCAATAAGAAGTACCTGATGCACTCGGAAGGCAAACCTAACAACCTGTAGCATAAGATTAAAGGTGCTGTTTATAGGAAATAGTCATGCAAGTTGCAAACCATTGTATAAATACTTAAATAGCAAAAGAAAATCAGCTTAATTAGCCATGTGTTGACCTCATTTTTTAGGTCATTTCTTTTTCTAGGACCCTAGGATCTAGCTCTAGGAATTCCTACTGACCATCCTAGAAAAACTAGAATTAAGACCCACCCTTTTAGAAATTCCAGCCACTTCCTATTTTCTTTGATGTCTAACATTTATGGCACAAGGCCATCGTCTTATGAACAAATGGTTATGGGCTATTTTGTGAAGACTCAAGGGAAATGTTCCAAATAGAACTTCAAGCCTTAGGAAGACATCGTCACGACTCTTTTTCGTCACATACACACATCAAATGCACAAAATTCACTGAGTTACATGAAATTAGACTTCAATTAAGCCTAAAGGACGGGTGAAAATGCGAACTTCTCCGGATGACCTCCGACGACAAATTGGACTGCGCTAACGCGTCTGGGATACCAATTTTGGTAGGAAAGGACACTCATATTGCTATACTTTTGACACGAGAAAATTGACACGCAAATCGATGAATTCGTCAAAACGACTTCCGACGGCAAAACGGACTGCGCCAGCGCGTCTGGAACGTCAGAGTTACCCAAAATTGACATCCATTTTATGATGTGCTACACTAATAAAAATGTACAAATCAAATTTTACTTTTTGAAATAATTAATATTTCCATCGCGGCTAGATCGAAGCTCAACTCGCCGCTCCCACATCTCCCCCCCTCGGCCGCATCGAAGCCCTAGCAGGCGCAATTCGTGGCTAGCCCCCCTCTTTTACCAAGCCTGATTCATC
>NW_018164444.1:67062479-67111634 GCF_001263595.1 Phalaenopsis equestris | reverse complement strand
GCTCCGCTGTTGGAACATATGCTGAAATATTTCTTATTGTTGGAAATTATATTTGGGGCTTATCTTGCTTCTTTCGTTACCCCGTTTGTTGAAATACATGCTGGATATCATTTTTAAATGCTAGAAATTATGTTTGGGGGCTCATATCTCACTGCTCTTGCTGCCCCTTGTTGAAATACATGCTCAATATCATTTTTAAATGCTAGAAATTATGTTTGGGGGCTCATATCTCACTGCTCTTGCTGCTCCTTGTTGAAATACACGTTGGATGTCATTTTTAAATGCTAGGAATTATGTTTGGGGGCTCATATCTCATTTCTCTTGCTACCCCTTGTTGAAATACATGCTAGATATCATTTTTTTAAATGCTAGAAATTATGTTTGGGGGCTCATATCTCACTTTTCTTGCTGCCCCTTGTTGAAATATATGCTGGATTTGAGTCTTGGTTTTGGGATGATGCCTTAGCCATGAGCTTCCTATTCATTTAGCTGGATTTGATTTTTTGGTTTTGGGTTGTTGCCTTACCCGTGAGTTTTTGATTAAAATTGAAGTTGAAGGGTTTTGATAATTGTATGATTTTTAGAGGTATAGAAAGATGTTCCCTATGGATTGTTATCCTATATTTTATGAAATGAAGAAGATTTTTGAAGTTTCATTTTGAGTTTAATATAAATTGAAGTCATGTCGGGTTTGGAAATCCATAAAAGCGCCACTTGGAAATGATATCCTTCTCGGAATTGATCCGATCATTTTTCTTTTAACGAATTTAAATGTTTTAGACCGAAACATTCATGAGTTTTATTGATTTAATTTGGTTTTAAAAACGGATCGGTCTCATTTTCGTTTATTTTATTTTATTTTATTTTTTTACGGTTAAGTTAAAAATGAGAATTTTCGATTTAATTAAATTCAGAAATGATTTATAATCTCAAGGAAAATAGGAGAGAAAGAGAAGATGAGAGAATTGAAATTGAAATTTGAATTTTTTGGATGATACAATCTAAAGAGGAGATAGAATAGCGAACAATCCACCTTTTCTTTTACATAAGGAAAAATGAATTGCAAATTGGAAGACTAGTTGGAATTGGAAGAAATGAGAATTTAGATAACGATTGAGAGATTAGTGGACTTACACTTAGATCCCTTAAGCTTTGAATCAATTTAAAATCCAATTCCTTTAACTAGGATTGAAGCACAACTCACAACTTTTTTGCCAAAACTATGAGTTTACCCCTAGGTTTTAGGAGTCTGATAGCGAGCTAAGCTGGATCTATAGATGTTTGAGGGTTAGTGAAAAGACACTTAATTGAGATTAGACACTTTAGGACACTTCAAGTTTAAACTAAAGTGCAAACATCTTAGATCTTAGGAGCACAACTCAAGAAATAGTTTATTATCCTAATTTTCAAATGACCCTAAGAAATCTAAACATCTAACCTCAGTTTGATAAGTAGGACACTAGACACGAGGGTGCACTAGATTGTGACTCATGACTGATTTAATTAAATTAAATAATAAAATTCTTACCTTAACTTGACCAAAACTGAAACTCAATGCTCCGGGATTTGAGTTTGTCTTACACTCAAATCCTCCTGGCAATTGGGGACATTCCAATATCACATATAAATTTCCTATTCTCGGTCCTTTATATATGGTATGGTATTTCATTTTATTTGTTTATCTTTTCCCTGCAATTTACCTATTTTTGTTAAGTCTTTTTCAGGTCATACTTCCCTCTTTTACACAACATATAATAGCTAAATTTAAAAGGAGCAATGAACCTCTCAGGTGTACAGGTTTAATTTACATTACAGCATTTTATTTTAAAAGCATGTTATATTGTTTTCATAGCCTATTATACTGCTTCCCTAGCACGTTATGTTCTTCTTTCAGCATGTTATATTGTCTTTTCTCTTTATTATACAGTGCATTATTACTTTTCTTTCACATAGCATGCTTAGTTACTTTGATACACTATGCCTTAGTTTAGGATAACCTAGTGGTTAGGAGCATGTTCAAAACTAAAACTAAACCAGGAGGTGCCACTACGAGGAGTTTGGAGCGAACATCGTTGGGCAGCGCGACGGGGAACAATTTCCAGGTGGATCTCCAGCAACGAAACATCTTCACATCACATGAACATTTACACAACACTATACACTTTCCTTAGTTTAAATAACAACCCATAGGATCATTTCTTTAGGTTTTTTTGCACCACTCTGTTGTGTAATTATAAGTCCTAACATTTTAGGATTCCGAGGTTACCGTACGGTACGGTGTAAATCCTTCTGTCTTTTAGGCTATTTGCACAGTCTGACGTTGTGCAAACATAAGTCCTAAATCTTAAATAATTTGCAGGATTGAAATATCAAATAATCATCACTTCAAAGACATAAAGCCGAATATTAGGATAGTTGGGAGTTCACTGGGGTTTTTCCCAGATCTGTGACGTCCCCTACTTTTCTTTCCCTTAGATTCCTTAAATAATTGTTCTTATTTTGAGTCATTCCTATTTGATTTTCCCATGTCCAATCGTGAAAACTTAAACTTTGAAATCTTGAAAACAAAACCACATAATCTTAATCGAGAGTTTTCTTAAATGACTTCCAGTATTAACTATAGGGGCTTGCAATAGGGGCTTGCATCTATAGGGAACCAGAAACCCAGATAAAATAAACCTTATCTAATCCTCATATTAAGTAGGAGAACTTGTCGGCAAATAAGACAATTTCGCAGACCGAACGGATGTCACAAATTAGACCGTTTAGGTGATTGAATCCTTATTACAAGTGATATTTATCCTTCGGGATAAGTGTTTTAATCCTTATTACAAGTGATATTATCCTTCGGGGATAAGTGTTTTACTTGTAGTATCGTATTCACTCGTCTAAACTATTTAAAATGTGAGACCCGTTTGGTCTCACCTATTTTAAATTAAAATGTTGCTTTGAAAAATAAAAAAAAGGGGTTATATTCATATTTCAATTATTTTTAAAATCACAAAAATTATTATCTTTTTTAAATCATAAAGTTATTTCAAGTTATAAAGTGAAATTAAATAAAGATTTTTAAAAGATGTATAAAAATAAGACAGCCGACACCATGTAAAAGCCTTCACATTGTGAAAATATCAGAAGTTAGTACAGCAAGTTCATTCCCCGAGCATACTATTCATCGCTTTCAGAGAGCTCGTAGCAGCTGCAAATTTTTAGAGAACAGCAAAAGAAAATAACCAAATGTTTATAGAAATGCAAGGGTTGCAATAAGCCATAACATCAATGCTGTTTGCTCTAAAATCATCAACTAATTCTCCCTACCCAGCAAAAACATCTCATTTTTGATGTCATGTAGGATGGTAATATTTGACAATCCCAAATCTGAAATGTCTGCCATGACATTCACGGAAGCTTAGGGTAAAAGAATTCTTGTCACAAAATCTTCTCAAAAAAAAAAAAAAGGATAAAAACTTTTTTCACAAAAGCAGCCTATGGTGTAATTACTAGAATAGAAAAAGTCATATCAAAGACACATGTTGGAAGCTCCACAAAAAAGCCATAAGGCTACAATGGAGACAAAGAACGTCAATTAAAAGCGCATACCTTTCTCACTGAACAAGAAAAACTCAACTCAAGCAAAATGGATAAACTAAGGAGCTTACTCAATTCCCTACAAAAATTTTTCCAGTCCTGCTTTCTAACTCAAAATTATAATGTTGGCCTTTAAAAGAGAAGCATAATAATAAGTTAAGTGTTGCCGAGATGAGAATGATTAGGTGGATGAGTGGCTTTACACTTAGAGACAAAATGCGGAATGAATATATTCGTGATAGGGTTGGTGTAGCTCCTGTGACAGACAAAATTAGAGAAAGTCGTCTTAGATGGTTTGGTCATATTAAACGTCGAATCCGATTAGGAGAGTAGATGTAGATGTTTTAAATTCGACTTGTGTTAAGAAAGGCAGAGGTAGACCTAGGAAGACTTGGGCTTATTGTATTAAAAATGATCTTAATTTACTAGAACTAAATGAAAATATGACACTAAATAGGACGCAATGGAGAAAAAGGATTCATGTAGCCGACCCCACGTAGTGGGATTAAGGCTTTGTTGTTGTTGTTGTTGTGCTTTCTAACTCAAAATTATACAAATTCTAACTTCTGTAATTTTAAGTCTCAGGCAGTTCCTCTAAAACCTGTAATATAGTTCAACATCCACTGATCATTTGAGTTGATAATTATAAGGAAGGCTTTAAGTAAAGGAAAAATTTCTTGCAATTTTCAGAAGGTGCTGATTTTTCCTTTCTACCACCAAATTTTTTGTATTGGTTGGCAGAGCAGGATGAGCTGAGTAATTGCAAATCAAGTATTGCATGCACCAAAAATGGTTTACAAGAATTTCAAGCAATAAAAAAATTGCAAATCAAGTATTGCATGCACCAAAATGAGTTACATCTACCTCTCCCGATTCAAAGCTTGCAATTATAATCCTCCATTATGGTTTGCATGAGTGTTGCCTTCCAAAATATGAAAGAATAAGAATAATAATCTTATGCAACTTTTAATATTCTTATCTTAAAATGGTTGCAAACATGTATGCCATACTAATAATGGGATTTTTGCAAACAAGTATTGCATCCACCCATCCATCCTTCATATAATAATTAAGGGGCATGGGGGAATTTCAATTTAGAGATTTTGAAAAAAAGCCTTTCATCCTCCATCATCCATCCATCCATCCATCCTATAATACTTATGGGTATGGGGGTAAGCATATAAAATTTATCTTTTTATTTAATTTTAGAGATTTTAAAAAAATTCCTCTAAAAAAAAATAAAGGCAAAAGACGGAATACCATTTAAAACATCATGGAAGCAACAATTATCCTCATAGGCATGGACCATCCAAGCTGCTGCTCCAATGCCATTGCATGAGAAGAATCCAAATCTATGCTGCACCACAAAAAATAAATAAATAAATTCTGCATCTCCATATGGCATGCATCAAGGCCTTCAAAATGCATTTCATTTTAATTATCATATATATATATATATATATATATTAGAGAGAGAGAGAGAGAGAGAGAGAGAGAGAGGTAGAGGGAGAGGCAGATATTTAACTCGATTATCCTCATAATGGTCAAAACTTAACAAACATGAATTGTAAAGACTAACATAAAAATCAAAGTTTGGAAATTAAATATGTAAATAGATAGGAACTGTGCAATGTATCAGTACATCGAAAGAACAGCAGTTTTCCTTAGCAAGCATATTCTAACATTGCACAAGGTTCAATTCACCATTAAAATTTTTTAAAAAGAAGTCAAAAATATTATAGTCAAATAGAATTGTGCTACATTTCTTAGAAAATCATTGAATAAGTTGCCCCGGAAGAACCCATAACATCTGAGTATATATATAATGAGAGAATAAGATAGATAAATTTGAACTTTTATGCTTCAGAAAAGCCAAAATTAGAAAAATGAAGCCATCTTAATCTTTGACACCTGCATAAATATTAAGACTTAGGCGATAGACATGTAAATATATAAGAATTAAGTGAGATGCATGTAAATTTTCATTGATATATAGGAAAAATTACATAACGGCCACACAATTCTTATGAATTTATATATGTAACTCACAAAATTTGATATTTACACTTCTAACACTTTGATGTCATAAAACCGGTGGAATTTTTTATGTGAAGTTAATGATTTGAGTGATATGCCTATAAGATATATGTAAAATAAATAAGAACCGTGGCATGTATATATACACTGTACACACAAATATTGAATTACAAAACCAAGCCCATTTTCCAAAATAACCGAACTGTCGATGACGGAATAGGCCAAACCAAGCCCCTCTTTTCAACATATTTTCCACATTACTTGCTTATTGAAGTGATCGAATCGCTCTCGATCATCCGAACTGACCCGATCCAACCAGAAATAGCATCCAATCATCAATACATGGATTTAACAATTTTCAAGGTTAAACCCGCTCCCGAGACAAAGGATGTCTATCACATCATCAACATTCGTTTATGCACCAATAAGAGGTCTTTTCTCAATAAACCCTTCCCTAAAAAAAGACTACAGAAAAAAATGAGAATAGAACATACCATTGAAGGGTCACCGGCTCTCAACCTCTCTCGCTCCCTCTCTCTCTCTCTCTACTTAGGCATTCTTCTAAGAAAGGTAGGGGGAGGGACTTCATCAGGCTCCTCAGTTTTTCTCCTGCCTTTCTCCCGATATGGGAAAGATTTAAGATCTTATACCAGATTGTATAGTACCTCGGCCTGTTGGTTGGCATCCTCGGTGTAAGACCCCTCAGGTCGGAGGTTCAAATCCTCTCTGACACTGTTAGCCTTAAGAAGGCGGGTACTTGAATTGTTAGGCATATTAGGAGTGGTTGGAGACTCATATAACAGCCTCTGGCCATTCCTTTTGAAAAAAAATATATATATGAGAAAATGAGAGCAAGAGCTAGAGAGAGAGATTGATTTTATATGCCCCATAATAGTCAAAACTCAACATACATGAATGACAGTCTTCAGAGCCAACATAAAAATCAAAGTTTGTGTCATATATGTAAATACAGAAGAATTGTGTGAGATATATGTAAATCAAAAGTCCATCAACAGCTTTTCTCAGCTAGCATGTTGTAACATTCTAAAAAGCTATTTCTTTTTCTCTTTTAAAGCAAAGCATTTTTGAGGTATTAATACATTAGTATGTATTAATAACTCAGAAAAGCTTAACAACATGCTAGCTGAGAAAAACTGCTGATGGACTTTTGATTTGCATATGTATCACACAATTCTTTTGAATTTGGCTCGATAAGTTCAGCTAGTGAGCCAGCTTGGCTCATTTACACCCCTAACCCAAATATTAAAATTTGGGTGTTAGGAAAGTAAATATATAAGCCTTAAGAGGCATGTATGTAAATCCTTCTTAATTTCATTTCAATTTCTTTTCTCGAATTTGAGGAAAAAAACACTAAAAAAAATTAGGAGAGAAAATAGGATAACAGTTAAAAAAATCATGGAAGCAGTGGTTACCCTCATTAACAACGTCATAGGCATGGGGCGTCCAAGCTACTTAGGGTCTGTTTGGCGCAGCGTTTTCACTGCTGTGCGGCATCGGAACGAGAAATTCGCTCGTTTGGGGCAGCGTTGAAAGAGCGGTGTCCCGCGATTTCGATCGAAAGCCGAACGCCTATAGGAGCCCGCTTCCTAGCTTTCGAACGCGTCATTTTACCCCGTTGCCCTGACCGATCTCTCGTTCCTCCTCTTCGCCGACCACGCTACCGAGCTTCCCGATCAATTCTCTCTTTCTCCGACTGCCTTCCGCTTTTCTTGATCGCTCCTTGCCTCATCTTCGCCGATTCCTCTTCTCCCGACCGCGTTCCTCTTCCCCGATCTCCCCCTTTTCCTCCTACAGGTTGGGTGACATGAATGTAAAGATTGAAGTTTAGGTGGTAGATATGTAAACACATAAGGATTGAGTGGTATGTTTGATAATCTTCCTTGGTAATAACGTCGACCCAGTAATGCTCTTGACGTCAACTGAAGTAAGAAGTTTCTGGTAAGGTTTTGCATGGCTCTTTTAGGTTGGAATAGTCAATTGGACATTTATTAGTAACAATGGTGTTATTCATGGAACCTTATCAAATTGCTACATTTGGGATTGATCACTTGATCTATCCCGGGATTTGAGCCCAAATCAGTAGAATTTCATTCAATATTTATGTGTTTAAATATCTATGCATCACCACAAAAGCAAATCATAAGGCACAGATCGCCTTCAAAAATGCATTTTATCTTCATCATTAAACATAAATATAAATACAAAAGATAGAACTCCAGGCATATGAATTGCACCCTTTCATGTCAACATAAGAATTAAAGTTTAGGCGTTAAATATGTAAATACATAAGAATTGTGTTGTATATTTGTAAATTCCCCTTTCTAATTTCATCACATTTTTTGCTCTTGAATTAGAAGAATCCTTTTAAAAAAATAATGGGAGAAAAAATGTAGTATCTTTCAAAACATGATAGAAGAGAAATTACCATAACTGCCATTCAACACGGTTAACTTGAAACAAGAAAAGGAAGGAAAGACAGTAAAGAGTTGAACGCTAACATTCACCTTTGTTCCATCCCATCTGGTAGATGATACGACCATTTTTCAGTCACCATGACATATATGCAGAGGTCGCCTGCAAACAAATGGGCCATCCAAGCCATTCCATCTGATTACAATATAATAGCGAAGCATTAATATCCCTGAACTACCATCAGATCCAATCCAATTAGATCATCGATCATGGAGAATGAGATAATCGGATCAAATGAAAAAGGTTCAACTCAACTAGGTTCTAGTAAATCCTTTGTCGGATATATACATAAGGATATTTAACTCAAGTAGGCCATCGTAAAGCATCTGCATGATAAATCCATTAAGATAAATAATAACAATGAAAACCGACAATATTTCGATGGGTGAGAGTTCAAGATGTTGCATGATACTGACAATAAAGAACTTCACAAATAGTTTTTCTAGGGCAATGCAAATATTAAAATCTAGATATTAGGCATGTAAATACAATAAGAATTAAGTGGAATGCATGTAAATCCTCTTAAATAGCATTTCACTTTTAAATTTAAATAACGCCATAAAACCATCTTCCCTTCCCTTCTCCTTCCTGAAACCCTCACCAACATTCCTCCCTCTTTCCCAGTTTTGCCCAAATCCATTGCCTTCATGCCGAACCCCGCTATTAGCGCTAGCAGAGAAGGCAACACCGACTTCCAAAATTCCAACTTTCTTCTCCTTTTGTTCCGCTCCACAAAAACATATTTCAAATTTGCCTAAATTGAAAGAAGCTATACACTTTAATAGCTAAATGGGTTGCTTGAATATATAGAAAAGTAAGGAAAGAAACGGACAATCAGAAGATCAGATTCATATTTAGTTGGTCAAACAGCATATCCAACAGCTAGTGTCCTCCAGTTGGCTCATGAAAACAGTGGTTACCCTCAAACACAGGCCCTCCAAGATACCCTAAAGGACTGCAAAATGATAAAATACTACGATGAATTTAAATGTCATGGCTTGTATATACACATACATATACATATACAAATACATACCACTCAATTCTTATGCATTTATATATCTAACAACTAATTTTAAAATATATGCGATCTTACTTACGCATGAAAAGGCATCTTTCATTTTTCACAACTTAAAATAGTGGTATTTTTATATATGAACTGTTTGGGTGATATAAATGTAAAAAACAAAACTTAGAAGACTGGTGGGAAAGCAACAGGATCGCAGTGAACCAAGACCTATGAAACTCCCATTTTTCTCTTTCCACTTTGCTCCCACCCGAAACCATTGAGAAAGGTAACCCTCGCCATTCCTCCCCTGCTTCCCAGCTGCTTTCACAGGCCTCAGCTTTTCTAAATCGCATAAATCCATCTTCCAACAAGATTTAATTCATCCTGGATACAAGGCAACACATAAAAAATCTTATGTACTAGCATATCTAACACCTAAACATAAATTTTTACATACATAGCAAAGAAAGGTGGAGAAAATCTCATTACCTTATTTCTCAGTTGTTGAAATTTAGAATAATGAGGAATAAAGCGGAATTTAGTGCAATTAAGCCATTATTAACAATATGAAAGAGCGTATAAATAATCCTTATATGAATCCTAGAATAGGAAATGCAATAAAAAATATATATATAAAATAAAACATATAACATCTAATATCTCCAATTAATCAATTCATAATAATTATTTGAAGATAAAGGAAATAACAAAAAAACTGAAAGACTAAAATAGGAAAGTAAAAAGCTCCTAATTCAAGGAAAAAAATATAACTTAATCCAAAGAAATAATTTATTCCAAATAATTTCTCACATGAATAAATTATTTTCTACTAGAAATCCTAACATCAATAATCAAATTACAACTCTTCTCCTTATAATAATAAGGAACGACTAGGACAAACTTGATTACAACCACTACAACTTATCAAAGATAATTTAATTTAATAAGGAAAGAAATAGGACATAATAAAAAGAGAATAAAAGAGATAACAACAACAACAAGCCCTTATCCCACTAAGTGGGGTTGGCTACTTGAATCTTTTTCGCAATTGCATCCTATTGAATGTCAAATTCTCACGCAGGCACATGCAGTAATGGGCCATCGACACCTAAACTTCCAATTTTGTTAAACAAAATTTATCCAACATCTGCTTCATTACAGTTGGCAGATGGAAGCAACAGTTACCCTCAAACACAAGGGCCATCTACACTGCTATATCCTCCTCACTGAAAAGAGTGGATCTCTGAAAAAATGCAAAAATGCAAAAATGATCACCTTTGATATGTGTTTATATATATATATATATATATATTAAAAAATGAAATCGGTATTTGGCAAAGACCCAAATATCGATTTCCCATACGCTAGGCCCCATGATGAGGGACCGCACCATGTGCCTAAATATTCGAGAACCCAACGCCACTGGGGATCGAACCTGTGATCTGAGGGGATTTACAGTGAACCCCGCCAATCAACAGGCCACACCTTGCTAGAGAGAGAGAGAGAGAGATTTACACACATAAGACTCAATTTTTATGTATTTACATATCTAAAATCTAAACATTATTGGGTGATATAAATGTAAAAATTAAAATTCAAGAGACTGGTAGCGTGTCTTTACACCTAAACCTTCCTGACTGTCGTGATTGGAGCTAGCTGGAGAAGCAACAATGGGATCGCTGCCTACAAAGGCCTACTAAATTCCCATCTTTCTCCTTCTGCTTCACTCCTACGTAAAACCAATCAGGGTAACCCTCACCTTTCTCCCCTCTCCTCCCACCAGTCCACACAATTAAGCTTCTCTAAATCACGTAAAGCCCTCTTCCAAGGGATACTAAATCCTGGATTTTGGGCAAAGCAGAGGAAAAGTGGGACTTGAGAGCCTGTGGGAATTAAAAATGTCATTTTTGTTGTTGGGCAAGCTTTAGGCTAAGTCCTGCTACCAAACAGCCCCCAATTCTCTTCCTTCCCTTGGAACAAAAAAAAAAAAAGAAAAAAAAAACTTGCAAAATAGGGGAGAAAATAAGGCTATCATACGAAAATATCATGAAAAAACAATTGCTATAATAACTGTTCAACACAGTTAATCTAAGCGAACATTTAAAAGACTAAAATGAAGAGTCAAAAGCAATGATTCGCCTGTGTTTTATCCCAAAGAAGATACGCCCATTTCTTAGTCAACATGAAACTGGTGCAGCAGTTGTCCAAAGATTCATGAGCTATCATAGCTGCTCCGTTCCAGCACAGCATAAATGCGAAGAAGCATTAATATTTCTGAAGCACCATAAAATACCATTGGTCATGTAAAAGAGAATAAGAGCAAGCCATTCTAACTTTGAAATTATATTGAAGTAGAAAGGAAAAGGGAATTCATAAGCTTAAATTCACCTAGTTCCATAAAAAAATTTAAATATCCACATCTTCTCTACCAATGACAAATGAGCGTAACGATTACCTGCATAAGCATAGGCCATCCAAGCTAATCCATCGCCATGAGAAAAGGAAAGAATACTTGTAGACCCATGATAAATTTAATCATATCGCCTAACCACTCACTTTAATTCATGGATTCAAAGATATAAAATTTAAGTAATTCATCACTATTGTTGAGATCCAAGTAGAGACCTTTTTTTTATTTGAAAAAATTCAAGAATTTTTTGTTGCAAATGCTTGGATGCATGAGATTGGATTGTCAGTCTTAGACCTAGAGTTTTTTGAGAGATTTCCTGCCTCTCAAATTGCAAGAATTGGGAGAGATAGTGTCAATAAGAATTTTGAATTTATGTAAGTTGTTTGGATTATTGCAATTAGAATTTCTTTTAACCCTAATTTTTACAAAAAAAATTGTTGATTTCTACATCGAATCGTATCAAAAATCTTATTGAAATTTGGTAAGAAAAATGTTTATGAGTGCCCCCAAAAATTTAATCCATGAGCAAAAATAAATTAACATTGTATGCCACATAATACAAGCAATTAGCCATAAATTTCCACATTATATTCATTTGTAGAAACATACCCAAAAATCCACTTTGGATGAAATTACACCTAATAAGAGATGATCTCTAATAATCGAGGATCGCTTACTAAAGTTTATGCCCTCTGAAACTGTTTAGAACCTGAATTTGGACTTGGTTTGAATCTATAGCATTAGACTATTGGGCAATTTACACATGTATCACACAAATTTTATACATTAGCATATCCAACAACAAAACTATGATACTTACACGTAACACATCAAAGTCAAAATCACATCATAGCACACACGGGAAAAAGGTGTATTCCACTAAAGAAAATTTAAAAGTAGCGACATTTTTTACATAATGCTAAAAATTTATATGTTATACAAGTAGATATTAAAATTTTTAGTTATGATTCAAATGCTTTATCCAGGCTTAAATTGGATCATTTTGGCATTGACTTTGTCTCATCGAGACATTCAGTTCAACAATAATTCAGCTGAAATCAAAGTTAGGATAGTCCTAATGTGACTCTAAAAGTTCACAATATAAAAACACATTGAGATTTGTGTCTAATCAAGTGAAATTTCTGGGTACATAACAATAATATCATATTAAAAATAAAGTTAAATAAAAGATAATCATATTTCACGTCCAAATCCCACTCCCCCAAATTTTAAAATACAATTAGCAACAAAAAAGCAAGTCAGGAGAAGGCATCAACATGATCAGAATGGGGTTTAATGAAACTAGCATATATTAGAGTTAAATCCATCAAATGACAGAAAAAATTAAGTCACGGACCAAGGCGAAAACAATGAGAAAGTGAATTTAAGATTGCATAAGATTTAATGTAGTCATTTTGGCTCTCTGCCAGGAAGTAGGTCAAATCATTGCTTAAATGCTGCTCAAATCCTCCTGCCAAACAGCCCCAAAGCCTCTTTTGGTTGCCTGAAGATATGAAAAAGATGGAAAAAAGTAACTGAGAAATTGGAGGATCTGATTCACCTTTGTTCAATGTGCAAGCAAAACCACCCAACATTTCTATACCACTGAAACATGGAATGCAATGGTTGCCCAAAGATTCAAAAGGCCGTCCAAGCTGCTCCATGTACAACTGATGAAAATAGAAGGGATCTCTAAAGCACCAAGACAAAAAATCCTGCTCAACATTAGGGCAGGGAAACAGCACATTCCATGAAGCATTTCTGCAGCATGGCACAATCAAAAGGGAAATTCTTGGAAATCATGATGATAAAAATAGTCGGTGAATAAATGATGATAAATATGCAAAAGGTAATTTTTTGGTGAACAAATTATTCTAAATTGAAAAATGCAGTGTAGCATTAATCTAAAAATTTGCATACTAATAATTAAACTTTCTCATCCTAGCAAATAATTAAACTTTCTCATCCTAGCAAATAGAGGAGAGTCAGCTTGTGGGCGAAGAGTAAGCTTCAAAGTAATCATCAGCCATGTAGAAGTCTTTAGCGAAAGAACTGAGCCATTCTCCATTCGCCTCATACATAACCTAATGGCTTGGGTTTTAATCTCCCTAGAATCTAATCATGCAGACCAGCTTAGCCTATTGGTTGAGAGCTAGTTTTTAAACCAAAGGGTTGTATATGCTGTGTGCGTGCATTTGAGATTAAATTCGCTCAAACTAATCAACAGCAACCTTAAACTGTATTTAAGTAGCCTCTCCATGCATAGAGTCCGAACAGAGCAGTTCCCCAAAATACGGATTAGTAGGAATCCGGACGTGTTAATAACGTGCATACCCTTAAAATAGGACAATTACATGCATAGCACTTGAAACATTGATATTTTAAAAGCTAGCACCCTTTTTCATTGAAGTGCTAATTATTCACATATAGGGATACTTTAAATATATTACTTTCATATAATTAATTTAAAAACTTTAAACTTGCTCAAATGAAAAGGCAATTTAAATATTTGAGGGAATTTGATTGATATTCAAGACTGATAAAATAATGCACTACTAAATGTTCACATGTTGCATTCAAAATGTTAACGATCAGGTTTAAAAATAACATAAATACTTTTTTTAAAAATAATTATTCGATACTTATTTAATAGTATAGGAACCTGTAACTGTATTGAGATGGTGATTATAAACTAATCAACATGAATAAGGTTGAAAAGATCAAATCACAGGCTAAAATGTACGATCAATCAGAAAAGTAACAGAATAGAATTTAATTTCATTTCCTTTAAATTCTTTCAACCCAAGTAACAGAATGATTTGGATCCTTTCCAATTAATTAAAGCTCATACAGAAACCCTAACTGAAGTGTTTTTAGATATAAAAACAAGATTTATAGAAAAGTGGGGAAAGGAAATGAGCTCAAATTAGTAATCATTCAATCAACAGGAAACTCCAACCACCAATTATCTATCAGGGAAATAGTAGGGCTGTCAAAACGTCTCATTGTTCCCAAATAGCTCATGTTCGAGCTCGTTCGTTAAGTTAATGAGTCGAACACGCACAAAGATTTGGTTGTTCGTGTTCGGCTCGAAATACTACTCATCAATTATATATATATATATATATATATATATTGATGAGTAATATTTTAAAAAAATTTAATTGACTACAACGCTGCAAAGATTTATAATCAATTAAAAGTATTCATTAAGAAAATAGAATAAAAAATATTAAATTAGATTCAAATTATGTTTTAATATAAACAATAACTTTTAAATCTTAGCCCAACCCTTAATATCTCATGACTACGTGGTTAGGGCTGTCAAAATTACTCTTTGTTCGTGAACAGCTTGTTTTCGGCTAACTAAGCAAATGAGCCGAACACGAACACACATTTTGAGCTCGAAATATAAACAGTTGAACACGTTCTGAGCATGGGCTCGCTCATGTTCGGCTCGTTTACACCCCTAGGAAATAGAAGTAGCAGTTATCGTCAGACACAAGGGCCATCCAAGCTGCTCTATTGCCATTGAATGAGATGGCAGAAAACAAAGAAACCAAAGGGTTGGCAAGGTTGTCTTTCAGGATAGATTTCACCATCATCGCCAAATCCACAATGAGAGAGGGAGAGGGAGAGAGAGAGACATATATTCTCATAATCTATAGAGCTGAAAATTAGGGCGAGTAATTTACTACTCACCTCGGAATTGCACAGAATTGTTGCTAAGATGATACAATCAGTGATTTTTCTCTGCGATTGATATGGTAAAGATATATTTCACCAAAATAAACCAACACCTACCGCAAGTTTTTTCAGAAATAAATTTTTTGAGGCATTTATAAACATAAAACTACAAACTATACAATGTAGATTTTTTACTAACTCCATACATCTTTATTTTTTTGAGAACTCATAAATTGCAACCAGAATGCATCTATGGGATGGTACACCTTTTAGACTGCTAAACACAGTAGATAGCAGCCGCAAAGAACATCAAAAAGGGGAAAAATAAATGGCATATTCGACTATGTTCCATCATTAAGCTCTATTTCTGCTTCTTCAATGTGACACTAACACAGCAGTTGCATGCATGATGCACATGCCTGCCAAGCTGCTTCATGCAAATGCAAGAAAATATCAAAAATAGCATTACAATCTGGAAAATATCAAAAAAACGTTAAAATCCGGAAAGCAGCAGCAAATGCAATCCCACACTACCACCCTCCAAATAGTGTGGGAAAAAAGGACCTTATGGCGATAAATTGCCATTGAACATGTAAATGTTCCGTTACAAGAAGAATTTAATAAAGCAAAAATAGTCTTTATATGGCTCAAAATACACGCATTTCAACAAATAGACTTATTATTATTGACACCAAATTGTGATATAAAAAATTTGGATGGACGAAATATAAAAAGTAAAATTTAGGTGTTGAGTACGTATACATTAAAAAGGGGCATGCACCATCTTATCAAGTCCTAAAGGTCCAAAACAGAAGAATATGATGGATGCTGATTCACTACAAAGAAATCATGAGGCCCGCCAAGCCGAACAAACCAAGCCGAAGGAGCCAATTCAACTAGGCCAAAGCCAGCCGAGATAAAAAAATGGCAAGAAAATGACTACGTGATCCAAGTATAAGCCATTAGACCGAAAATGAGATGGAATAGCATCCGAACCATCAACTGCAAGAAAGTGAACTCGATTCAATAGCCTACCCCATAGTATCCAATGAAAAATTTAGTTTCACAAAGTATCATTAATCATCCAACGAAGACCCAAAAACTCCTCACTAGACTGGTTGATCAAGTGTGACGAGGAAATTAACTTCAATAAAAATAAATTAAGAAAATTAACTTAAATAATATTAATGAAAACCCTGGACT
Organism: Phalaenopsis equestris; assembly: GCF_001263595.1. Classification (NCBI taxonomy): domain Eukaryota; kingdom Viridiplantae; phylum Streptophyta; class Magnoliopsida; order Asparagales; family Orchidaceae; genus Phalaenopsis; species Phalaenopsis equestris. The sequence continues at coordinate 67,095,207 of NW_018164444.1, read as the reverse complement.
AAATTAATTCGATAATAAAAAGCTTTTTGTGTGTGTGGGCACGAGTGAAAACAAGCGTGTGAAGATATATATACAGAGAGAGAGAGAGAGATTTACATACATACCGCTCAATTCTTATGTATTACACATCTAATAACTAAACTCCATTTAGTTAAACAGAAGATATCCAACAGGGAAGATGCGGCTACCTAAGCACATGGGTTGTCCAGACTGCTATAACCCCACTGCTTGAGAAGAGTAAATCTCTAAAAGACCCAAAATGATTGCCTTTGATGATGGATTTCACCATCATGGCTTGTATATAAGGGACATTTACAAACATATGACACAATTCTTATGTATTTACATATATAAAACTAAAACATTCAAATTACATGCACACCCCTTCAATTTTTAACATTAAATAAAAAATACCAGATATCACAATCATGGCTTATATATATGGGACATTTACATACATGTATTTGTCCCTTTGGCCTTGGCTTTGATTTGAACTACTACGTCTGGTTAGATAAACGAGATAAACGAGCAAAGATTGCATATGGGCCTTCTTTGGATTTATTTTTTGCTTTCTGAACCATTGTCTCTCCTCGAGATTTCTGCTGGCACATTGTCAATGCATAACAAAGACAGATTTCAATAAACAACTTTTCCTCGGCTAACGCATTCTAACATTGTAAAATGCTCAATAGCACAACTAAAATTTCATAAAAATATCGTAGAAATATGAGTCAAAATAGAATTGTAGCAGCTAACTAAAAGCCATTCAAAAAGCTGCCATAAAAGAACCCATAAACTCCTTTTGTTTATGTACTCAAGAAACTAAGCGGGTCGGAGAAAATGCAAAGGAGATTGATAACTTAGGTTTTCAACATTGGCATTCAAGTAAGAGTCGCACAAGAAATGGTGTAGGTGTGATTATAGAAAAGAGTTTGAAAGATAATGTTGTAAAAATTAGAATTGGAGATATAATTATAGTCCTTACGATAATAAAGTCATTCTAAATGAGAATTTAAGTACTCAACATAGATTATTAGTTCCATATTTTAAGATGAAGAGTGGTAAAATAAAAAATACTATGAATCATTGTCGTAAAATTAGATCGGGACACCTAAAAAACATCGAAAATACTAATAATCTTCGAGATTTCAAAATCATGAGTAAACTTCGAGATTTCAAAATTTGAAATGTTCATAAAGAAGCAAATACTATGAATCATTGTCGATTATTAGTTTTAGATTTTAAGATGAAGAGTGATAAAATAAAGAATACTATGAATCATTATCGTAAAATTAGACCTGGACACCTAAAAAACACAGAAAAAAAAATTTTATGAGTAAACTTCGAGATTTCAAATTTTGGAATGTTCATAAAAAGCAAATACTATGTGGGATAAAGTAACAAACACTATCAAACAAGTGATTATTATTAAGCTGCAACTGCCCCAAACAAAACCATAGTCTTTCAGGCCAACATAAATATTGAGACTAAGGTGTTAAATTTCTCCTTATATACTCAAGGAGTATGCATGTAAACTTTCCTTTTTATTTCACTTGAAAGAAAGCCTTTCAGAAAACTAGGTGCAAAAGCTGGAGTACCATTCAAAACATAATGGAATCAACGGTTATTCCTCAAATGCATGGGCCATCAAAACTGCTCCAATGCCATTGCATGAGAAAAGTCTATATCTATGCAGCACCAAGAAAATTAATTACTAAATCCTATGCCTACACCCTCTTTAAAGCATTTCATTTTAATGATCATTTAAACACACAGACATCGAAAGAGAGAGTGAGAGAGAGAGATTTGACAATATGCCACATAACAGGCGAAAACTTGATAAATATAATGTGTAATACATAAGGCCAACATAATAACAAGTATAGGAATTGGAAATGTAAAAACAAAAAAAATTGTGTGATATACATAAATGATCAGCGGCTTTCCTCAGCTAGCACTTTAATGATGTTAAAAGTTCAATAGTACCCCTGAAATTTCTAAAAAAGCAGCCAAAAGAATTATAGTGAAATAGAATTGAGATACCTTTCCAAAAAATCATCTGAGGCAATACTCTTTTTCTCTGAGTCAGAAATTTTAACCCTGACTGACAAATTCAAGTTTGTTCTCATTGGAAAATTTCAGTGGGGAAACCCACCTATGAAAATTATCAGGAAAAGTTTTGATGACCTCAAATTAGCAGGAAAGTGGAAAGGGGGGCTCATGGATGGAAGACATGTTTTGATTCAGTTAACCGTACCTGAAGACTATACTCGAATTTTCTCCAAAAAATATCTTAACATTGCTGGTAAACCTATGAAACTACTCAAGTGATCTCAAGATTTCGAACTAAATCATGAAACTCCAACTGTACCGGTAATACCGGTGTGGTTTAGTTTAACTGGTCTCAAGCTGCATTTTTTTCACCATCAGGTTCTCTACTCTATTGGGATCATCTTTGGGGATCCTTTGAAGCTAGATTTGACTACTTTCAACCTAACCAGACTCAGTGGTCAGAATATTTGTGAAAAAGAATATTACTTTACCTGATGTTACTGATGTCTAGCTGGCATAACCCATAATGGTTATTGGCAACAAATCGTCATGGAGCACAGACCCTCATATTGTACCCATTGTAAAATATTTGAATGTCCTAGATAAATGCCACAAGTTTCAACCAAATTTGAAATCTAAGGTTCAAGTGAATAAAGATGGATCTAACCCCACTGCTTTGGACATTTTAATTCCACCTGGGGAGGATACTACCAAACCGGAGGTGTCTGTTGCCCCTGAGGACCACCCCCCCATGACACTGCTGTTATTGTTACTGCGAGTGATGTGATGTTGGCACCTTCAACCCCCATAGAAAATAATACTGATGGTCTATTACCTACAAATGATAGTGTTCTGACTGATAACCAGGAGAGCCTCGTAGCTCCACTTCTTCAGGAAGTATCCGGTGTAGAGGCAACTCATACTTCACATATACTAGAACCTATTGTGGGTACTATGGTTGGTAATCCTTCTGCTTCGACTCTACCACCCCATCAGACTGATTATTCAGAAGAGGAATGACAGGTCTATTCCAGGAGGAAGAAGAATGGAGGCCGACTCCAGCTCAGAACATATTGGATGATACATTGGTTACTACTGGCAATGACAATCATCTTACCAGCTTATTAGCTTGCTCCTACCCTAGAACTAGAGGCAGAGGCAAGACCAAATTGGGTCGCTCTCTAGCCACCTGATACTATGTATTTCGACACTGTTAGAATTTTTATTTATATATCTAATGTATTTTTCTGTTTTTTTTTTCTAGTTTTGAAACCATTTGCGGTTTTTGTGTGGGTAGGGTGCTTGGGCCCTCCAAGCACCTCCCACACATTGTATTTGTATCTTTTTTTTCTATTTGATATATTAAACTTTTTTATATATATAGTAATAAGAGAGATAAAATCCACCCCGATGTTTCAAAAAGCCAAAATTAGAAAAAATGAAGCCATCTTAATCTTTGACACAGCTTGAATATTAAAATTTAAGCAATAGTCAGGTAAATATATGAGAATTAAAGGTGATCCATTCAAATTTTCATTTATATATAGGGAAATTTACATGCATACCACACATTTCATATATATTTAGATATCTACCTCTCAAAGTTTGAAATTTATAATTAGAACACTTGGTTTCATCAGACTGGTGCTATTTTTCAAGTGATTAAGAATTTGAGTGATATGCATGTACATATGAATGTTTAAGTGCTAGACATGTAAATATATAAGAATTGTGTGAAATGTATGATTCCCCCCGAGTGTAGGGAGTGGTGCCCGAATTCTTAGAATCATGAGGGATGGTCGAGAATCGTATAATAGCCTCCAGACATTCCTTTGTATGTATGTGTGTGTGTGTGTAGAGAGAGAGAGAGAGAGAGAGGAGATTTGACTTTATATGCCACATAATAGTCAAACATAAATGAATGACAATCTTTGGTGCCAACACAAAAATTAAATTGTGTTAGATATGTAAATACATAAGAATAGCAAGATGTATATGCAAATCAAAATTCAATCAACAGCTTTCCTCTGCAAGCCCATTCTAAAATTCTCAAAAAGTCAATTCCATCACTGAAATTTTTTAAAAAGCAACAAAAAAATATTATAGCCAAACAGAGTTGGGGCAAATTTCTAGGGAGCCGTTGAAAAAGCAACCACAAAATAACCCCCAAACTCTCTTTTATTCTTTTGGAGCAAAGCACCTCTGAAGTATTAATACATAACATCTGTGTCCCGGCCTATCTATCTATCGATACACAGAGAAAGATAGATAAAATAGACCATATCTGCCACATAAAAGACAATTGGAAAATTGAAGCCACTGTAATGTTTCTGGCCAACATAAATATTAAATTTTGGGTGGCAGGCGAGTGAATATATAAGCATTAAATGGCATGCATTCAAATCCTCTTTAATTTCATTTCACATCTTTTTCTTGAATTTGAATAAAGCACTTAAGAAAATTAGGGAAGAAAATAGGATAGCCATTAAAAAAAAAATCATTGAAGCAACAGTTATCCTCATAGATGCCATCATAGGCATGGAAGATCCAAGCTGCTCCATTGCTATTGCATAAGAAGAGTGACAAATTCGATGCATATTTTCATGACAACAAAGAGCTAGATATATAAATACGATAAAAAAATCACAATTAAATTTAACATACATACCACTAGCCACAGAGAGAGGAGAGAAATAGAGAAGGAAGGGGAGGGAGAAAAGAAGAGAGAGAGAGAGAGAGAGAGAGAGAGTTAAGAGCATACCACTCCATTCTTATGTATTTCATATCTAACACAAACTACAATTTAGTAAAACAGTATATCCAACAAGGAAGCAGCGTGTCACGCACAAAAAGTCCCACGTCGGCTAGGTGTAGAGCCGAAAAACAATATTTTTGGGCTGCCCACCACCCCTAAGAGTTCTTTTGGGAGGTGACAAGTGGTATCAGAGCAGATTACTGTCTGTCAGGTGTGTGGACTCTCCATGGTTCAGTGGACCCTCGGAATCGATCCGTGACGAGGGCGTCACGTGATTGGGTGGAGGAGAATGTCACGGACAAAAAGTCCCACATCAGCTAGGTGTAGGGCCGAAAAATAATATTTAAGTCCTGGACTGCACACCACCACTAAGAGATCTTTTGGGAGGTGACAAGCGGCTACCTAAACACGTGTACAATCAAAGTTGCTATAACCCCACTGCGTGAGAAGAGTCGAACTCTGAAAGACCCAAAACTATTGCCTTTGATGATGTATTTCACCGTCATGGCTTTGTATATATGGAACATTTACAAAGATACCACATAATTCTAATGTATTTACATATGTAACACCAAAACATTCAAATTTACATGCACACCACTTAAATCTTTAACATTAAATAAAAAATGCCAAATTTCACAATCATGGCTTATATATATGGGACCTTTACATACATACCACAAAATTCTTAGGTATTTACATATATAATACAAATATTCAAATTTACATGCACACGCCATTTAAAACTTCCGCATCAAATAAAAAATGCCAGATTTCACCATCATGGCTTATATATATGAACATTTACATACATACCACAAACATCAAATAAAAAATGCCAGATTTCATTATGATGGCTTGTATATGTGAGATATTACATATATACCACAATTCTTGTGCATTTACATATCTAACATCTAAACATTCAAATTTACAAACATAACACTTAAATCTTTAACATCAAATCAACAATGCCACAATCACTTACATTCAAAAGTAAAATACACATTTTAATACATAAATTTATGACACGAAGGAGTTATAGGTGTAAATATCAAACTTTGACTATTAGATTTACGTATATATCACTCAATTCTTAGTTATTTACATATCTTAACACCTAAACTACATTTTTTATATACACCTTACCTAAGCAAGAAAATGTGTATTTCATTTCTTTTTAAATTAAAATGGCGGAATTTTTTACGTGATATAAAACATTTGGGTGGTATGTAAAAATGTTGTGCAAAACCTACAAAACTCCCATCTTTCCCGTCCTTCAGCTCACCTCGGACAGTCCTACCTAAAACCATTGAGGAAGCTAACCCTTTCCTCCCAACCGCCTTCATACGTTTCAGATTCTCTAAATCCCGTAAATCACTCTTTCAGCAGGCTTTACTAAATCCTGGACTAAATGAAAAGCAGTTTAGCATTACACTGCAATGTGCTAAAAAAGAATTGAATCATTTTTATGATTCATCTTTCTCTTTATGGCAGACATAGAAGACGATCATCTACAATTAAAGTAGCCAAAAAATGAAGAACCACTAAAAAAATTACATAAAAGGTACCCTTGCATGCAATTTTAGTAAAAAAAAAGAGGAGAGAAAACAAGTGGGCGAAGGGCTGCCTAAAAAGAAATCATCACCATAAGCCCCGAAATAAACTGATGAGCTAGGGTTTTAATCTCATTGGACTCTATTTATGCATGGCGATGGAATTCGCACAATTGACATAAAACTATATGTGATTAACTCTTACAGGTAGGTTACAAGGAAGTTACAGGGGATATAATGTGGATATAACCCCCCAATACCCTCTGAATAACCTCCCCGACGTACGCAACGCTGCATATGTCTTACGTACGCAAATTTTTCTCGTAGGAGTAGGTACGTGTTAATAGTGTGATTCCTTTAAACCAATAATAATTGAGTACAACTCAGGCAAATTACATATATAGCATTACAAACATTGATGATTACAAAGCTTGCGCCCTTTTTCATTGAACTGCTATGTAATTATCCCTGCATAGGGATATTTTAAATATATGGTGATTTCATAACACTGAAACATTGATATTTACCTTTCTTCAATCATTTCTCACAATCTCACTGAAATATCAAAGTACAAGATAAAACCCATATTTTTCAATTTACATGTATAACACTAAAAACTATCCAATGTCCATTTTTTACTCAAACAGCACATCATATATTTTTTTTTTTCTGATAACTTGAAATCACAACCATAACGCATCTATGGTATGTTTCATCTTATGACTGCTAAACCCAGTAGATAGCAGCCCTAAACAACATCAAAAAGGCAGAAAATAAATGACATTCGATTTTGTTTCATCACGAAGTCCTATCCTTTTATTCTTGAAATCGATAAAAACAGCAGTTGCAGGCAAGATGCAGGCGCCTTCCAAACTGCTTCGGGCCAATGCAAAAAAGAATATCAAAGAAGCACTAAAATCTGACAACTGCCGACAAAAGCAATCCCACGCTCTAATAGTGTTGGGGAAGATCCCCTTTTTCATTGAATTGCTATGTAATTATCCCTGCATAGAGATATTTAAAAGATAGGGTGATTTCATAGCACTATGAAACATTGACTTACAAAAACTAGCACCTTTCTTCAATCATTTCTCACAATCTCACTCAAATATCAAAGTACAGGCTAAAAACCATATTTTTCAATTTACATATATAACACTAAAAACTATCCAATGTCCATTTCTTACTCAAACAGCACATTATACATTTTGTGAATATGAAAAAAGCCTTTCGGAAAATTAGGTGCAAAAGTCTGAGTACCATTCAAAACATAAAGCAATAAACGACTATTCCTCAAAGGCATGGGCCATCAAAACTGCTCCAATGCCATTGCATGAAAAAAGTCTATATCTATGCAGCACCAAGAAAAATAAATTAAAAAATGAATTAATTAATCCTATGCCTACACCCTCTTAAAGCATTTCATTTTAATGATAATTTAAAAAAACACAGACAGTGAGAGAGAGAGAGAGAGAGAGAGAAAGAGAGAGAGAGAGATTTGACAATATGCCACATAACAGGCGAAAACTTGGAAAATATGACGTAAAACCATAAGGCCAACATAATAACAAGTATAGGAATTGGAAATGTAAAAACCAAAAAATTGTGCGATATACGTAAATCAAATGATCAAGGGCTTTCCTCAGCTTGCACTCTAACGATGTAAAAAGTTCAATCTCACCCCTGAAATTTCTAAAAAATAAGCCAAAAAAAAAAGTATAGTCAAATAGAATTGAGATACCTTTCCAAAAAATCATCTGTGTGTGTGTGTTTACATACATACATACATACATACATATCTATATATGCATACATACATACATATCTATATATGCATACATACATATCTATATATATATGCATACATACATGTCTATATATATATATACATATATACTATACATATATACATATATATATATATATATATATACATATATATATATATATATATAATAAGAGGGAAAGATAAATTTGACTTTGATGCTTCAAAAAAAGGCAAAATTGGAAAAATTGAAGCCATCCTTAATCTTTGACGCCAGCTTGAATATTAAAATTTAAGCAATAGTCAGGTAAATATATGAGAATTAAGGGTGATGCATTCAAATTTTCATTTATATATAGGGAAATTTACATGCATACCACACATTTCATATATATTTAGATACCCAACTCCCAAAGTTTGATATTTATAGTTGGAACACTTTGGTTTCATAAGACTGGTGTTATTTTTTAAGTGATTAAAAATTTGACTGATGTGAATGTAAATATGAATGTTTAGTTGCTATACATGTAAATATATAAGAATTGTGTGGAAAAGTACAAATAGTTTGGACAACAGGGCCCAAATTCACACCCGAGCCACCCATCATACAACACACTTATAAATACATGTATACCCAAAAAAAAGGATTAAAAAGTAAACAGAGAAAAAAGTACGTCAATAGTCAGCCAACACTTACAGAATCAGTTAGCATGCGAAAGATCCAATTTAGCCTTGCCCATGCCTCTGGTTCTATGACAGGAGCCAGCTAACAAATTGTTAAGTTTACTGTCATTACCCGAAACAACTAATGTATCATCCATCAAGTTTGATAAAAGGTCTTCATTCTTCTTCTTCTTCCTGGATGTATCATTCCTCATCTGATTAGTGGATTGGTCCAAAAGTGTTTGGAAAGGCGTAGGTTGTTGCACGCCATGAGCCCCACATGTTTGATAACAGTCACAACTTGCTCGTCCTTATGAGGTGGCAGAAACTCAGTAGAAATATTGCCACACGTTACATCAACAATAGTTTCGAGGGTAGGTGAGGTCTGAAATATCTCCCCCGCCCCCCACGAAAAGAGAAGCAAGAAGATGTATCTACATATATGTGTGTGTGTATATATATATATATATATATAGATATGTATCTATATAAAAAGAGAGAGAGAGAGAGAGGGGAGATTTAAGCTCAATTCCACCACTGTAATTTTTTAAAAAGCAGCAAAAAATATTATAGCCAAACAGAGATGGGGAAATTTCTAGAGAGCCATTGAAAAAGTAACCACAAAATACCAAACTCTCTTATATTCTTTTGGAGCAAAGCTCCTCTGATTTGGAGCAAAGCACCTCTAAAGTATTAATACATAACATCTGTGTCCTGGCCTACCAATCTATCTCTCGATAAATATAAAGAGAAAAAGAGAGAGAGATAAATTATACCTTATATGCTACATAAAAGACAATTGGAAAATTGAAGCCACTTTAATGTTTCTGGCCAACATAAATATTAAATAAATATATAACCGTTAAATGTCATGCATGCAAATCCTCTATAATTTCATTTCACTTCTTTTTCTTGAATTTGAAAAAAGCACATTAGAAAATTAGAGAAGAAAATAGGATAGCCATTCAAAAAAATCATCGAAGCAAAAGTTACCTTCATAGATGCCACTTACAGGCATGGACGATCCAAGCTACTCCCGTGCTATTGCATCAAAAGAGTGCATATTTATGTAGCACCACAGACCCAACAAGCTAAAGAAAAAAAAAGGTTCAAAAATACGGGGAAGCTGCGGTTCAGAATTTCCTTAATTCCATCAAAAAGCAGTGAAAAGCACATCATCCACATCTTCTCTAAAATGATATTGGATGCAGCGATTACCTCCTAAAGCATAAGGTCATCCAACCAGATACATTCATGTTGATTTTATCATCTACCGTGCTAGGATCGTCAAAAATTATCAATGCTCATGTACGGCTCTTAAACATATCAAGCACAAAATATTTAATTGTGTTTGGATCATTTTCTTAGCGAGCTATTCACGAACAACGAGCCGTTTTGACATCCCCAGTCATGCAGCCATAAGATGTTAACGGTAAGAGTGAGATTTAAATCTTTTTATCTATTTTTTAATTAATAATTTAATTGATTATAAATCTTTGTAGCCTTGTAGCCAATTAATTTTTTTAAAAACAACACTAATCAAAATTAGCAGAACTCAAACGAACAAATCTTTGTTTGTGTTCTACTCGTTTATATAGAGAGCAAAATATTACTCGTGTTGGGCTCATTTACAAAAAAAAATGTGTTTAGAGAGAGAGAGAGAGAGATTTTTCAATACATAACACTCAATTTTTATTTCTTTACATATCTAAAATCTAAACATTATTGGGTGATATAAATGTAAAAACTAAAATTCAAGAGACTAGTAGCGTGATTTTACACCTAAAGCTTCCTGACAGTCATGATTGGAGCTAGTCAGAGAAGCAACAATGCGATCGCTGCCTACAAAGGCCTACTAAAGTCCCATCTTTCTCCTTCTGCTTCACTCCTACGTAAAACCAATGAGGGTAACCCTCACCTTTCTCCCCTCTCCTCTCACCAGCCCACACAATTCAACTTCTCTAAATCACGTAAAGCCCTCTTCAAAGGGATACTAAATCCTGGATTTTGGGCAAAACAGAGGAAAAGTGGGATTTCAGAGCCTATAAGAATTAAAAATGTCATTATTGTTATTGGCCCCCAATTCATTTCCTTCTCTTGATACAAAAAAAAAAACAAACAAACAAAAAATAGGGGAGAAAATAAGGCTATCATACAAAAATATCATGGAAGAACAATTGCTATAATAACTGTTTGACACAGTTAATCAAAGCGAACATTAAAAAGACTAAAAAGAAGAGTCAAAAGCAATGATTCGCATGTGTTTTATCCCAAAGAAGATACACCCATTTCTTAGTCAACAAGACGTTGATGCAGCAGTTGCCCCAAGATTCATGAGCAAGATTCATGAGCTATCATAGCTATCATAGCTGCTCCGTTCCAAGAGAAAAATTTGCGTACGTAAGGCGTACGCAGCGCTGCGTACGTCAAGAAGGTTATTCAGAGGGTATTGGGGAGTTATATCCACGTTCTACCCCCTGTAATCTCCCTGTAATCTACATGTACAACATAATAGCGATGAAGCATTAATATCTCTGAAGCACCATATAATATCATTGCTCATGTAAAAGAGAATGAGAGCAAGCCATTCTAACTTTAAAATTATATTGAAGTAGAAAGGAAAAGGGCATTCATACGCTCAAACTCACCCTAGTTCCACATCTTCCCTACCAATGACAAATGGGTGTAACAATTACTTGTATAAGCATAGGCCATCCAAGCTAATCCATCGCCATGAGAAAAGCAAAGAATACTTAAAGACCCATGATAAATTTAATCATATCGCCTAATCACACACTTGAATTCATGGATTCAAAGATATAAAATTTGAGTAATTCATCACTATTGTTGAAATCCAAGTAGAGATTTTTTTTTATATTTGAAAATTTTCAAGTATAATTTTGTTGAAAAAGCATTAGTTGTAGCATTACTAGTTTGGGATTGCACAATAGAAATTGAACCATTTTAAAATTCGGTCATTTCACAGCATACAGCAAAAGATTAAGGGAAAATTTTCAGGAAAAATTTTTGCGTCTATTCCTAATCTAAGGGCAAGTTTGTCTTTTGTATGCCTGGACAATTTAGTCTTTTATTATTATTACTTTTGGGTATAAATAGACTTAATATGTTTAGGATTTGGGGGGATGCATGAGATTGAATTGTAAGTCTTGGGTCTAGAGTTTTTGAGAGATTTCCTACCACTCAAATTGCAAGAATTGGGAGAGATCGCCCACTTCTCGAATTGTAGCTGCTTATCTTTTGTATTTATGCGAGTTGTCTCGATTTTTGCAATAAGAATTTCTTTTAGCCCTAATTTCTACAAAAAAATTTGTTGATTTCTACACCGACTCGTATCAAAAATCTTACTGAAATTTGGAAAGAAAAATGTTTATGAGTGCACCATAAAATTTAATTAATCAATGAGCAAAAATAAATTAACTTTGTATGCCACATGATACAAGCAATTAGCCATAAATTCCCACAACATATTCATTTGTAGAAACATTGAAAAAAATCCACTTTGGATAAAATTACAACTAATAAGAGATAATCTCTAATAATCGAGGGTTGCTTACTGAAGTACATGCCCTCTGAAACTGCTTAGAACCCAAATTTGAACTTGGTTCAAATCTATATCATTAGACTATTGGGCAATTTACACATTTATCACACAAATTTTATACATTAGCATATCTGACACCAAAACTTTGATACTTACACGTAACACATCAAAGTCAAAATCACATCATAGCAAAGACGAGAAAAAGGTGTATTCCACTAAAGAAAAGTTATAAGTTGTCACATTTTTGCATAATGCTAAATATTTATATGTTATACAAGTAGATATAAAAAATTTTAGTTATGATTCAAATGCTTTATCCGGGCTTTAGATCATCTTGGCATTGAATTTGTCTCGTCGAGACATTCAGTTGGACAATAATTCAGCTGAAATCAAAGTTCGGATAATCCTAATGTGACTCTAAAAGTTCACGATATAAAAACACATTGAGATTTGTGTCTAATCAAGTTAATTTTCTGGGAGACACAACAACAATATCATATTAAAAATAAATTTAAATAAAAGATAATCATATTTCACGTCCAAATACCGCTCCCCGAAATTCTAAAATACAATTAGCAACAAAAAAGGAAGTCAGTAGAACGCATCAACATGATCAGAAATGGGTCTCATGAAACTAGCATATATTGAGTAAAATCGATCAAATGATAGGAAAAATTAAGTCACGGACCAAGGCCAAAACAAGGAGAAAGTGAATTTAAGATTGCATAAGAATTAATGTAGTCATTTTGGCTCTCTGGCAGGAACTTGGTCAAATCACTGCTTAAATGCTACTCAAATCCTCCGGCCAAACCGCACCAAAGCCTCTTTTGGTTGCCTAAAGATATGAAAAAGATGGAAAAGGTAACTGAGAAATTGGAGGATTTGATTCACCTTTGTTCAATGTGCAAGCAGAACCACCCAACATTTCTATACCACGGAACCATGGAATGCAACGGTTGCCCAAAGATTCAAAAGGCCATCCAAGCTGCTCCATAGACATTCGATGAAAATAGCAGGGATCTCTAAAGCACCATGACAAAAAATCCTGCTCAACATTAGGGGGGGAAACAGTACATTTCATGAAGCATTTCTCGAAATCATGAGGATAAAACTTTAATTTCATTTCCTGTAAATTATTTCAACCCAAGTAGCAGACTGATTTGGATCCTTTCCTATTAATTAAAGCTCATCATACAGCAACCCTAACTAAAGTGTTTTTAGATATAAAAACAAGATTTTAGAAAAGTGGGGAAAGGAAATGAGCTCAAAATAGTAATCATTCAATAAACAGGAAGATCCAACCACCAATTATCTATCAGAGAAATAATAGGGCTATCAAAACATCTCGTCGTTCACAAACAGCTCATGTTTGGCTCTTTAAGAAGCTCGTGTTTAGCTCGTCCACTAAGTTAGCGAGCCGAACACAAACAAAGATTTATTTGTTCGTGTTCGGCTCCAATTACTACTCATCAATTATATATATATATATATATATAAATATATATATATATATATATATAATTAGTATTCTTAAAAAATTTATTTGACTACAACGATACAAAGATAATAAAAATTATTAAATTAGATTCAAATGATGTTTTAATATAAACAATAATTTTTAAATCTTACCACAACCCTTAACATCTTATGGCTGCGTGACTATGGTTGTAAAAACGACTCTTTGTTCATGAAGAGCTCGTGTTCGGCTCGCTAAGCAAACGAGTTGAACATGAACACACTTTTCTACCTCGAAATATAAATGAGCCGAACGCGAGCTAGGCCTAGGAAATAGAAGTAGCAGTTACACAAGGGCCATCCAAGCTAGTCTATTGTCGTTGAATGAGTGGCAGAAAACACTGAATTAGCATCTAATGAAATTCTGCTCCACCACAGGGTTGGCAAGATTGTCATGGAGGATAGATTTCATCATAGCCTAATCCACAATGAGAGAGAGAGAGAGAAGCATAGATTCTCATAATTTATAGAGCTGAAAATTAGGTCCAGTAATTTACTACCCACCTCGGAATTGCACAGAATTGTTGATAAGATGATACAATCAGTGAATTTTCTCTGAGATTGACATAGTAAAGATAGATTTCACCAAAATAAGCCAACACCTACCGCATGTTTTTTCAGAAATGAGATGCTGCACGCATATCAATTTTTTGAGGCATTTACAAACATAAAACTACAAACTATCCAATGTACATTTTTTACTAACTCCATACATCTTTATATTTTTGAGAACACCAGAATGCACTATGGGATGGTGCATCTTTGAGACTGCTAAACACATTAGATAGCAGCCCCAACGAACATCAAAAAGAGGAAAAATAAATGGCATATTCGACTATGTTCCATCACTAAGCTCTATTTATGCGTCTTCACTGTGACACTAACACGGTAGTTGCACGCAAGATCCACCTTCCAAGCTGCTTCATGCCAACGCAAGAATATATCAAAAAAAGCATTACGATCCGGAAAATATCAAAAAAGCATTAAAATCCGGAAAGCAACAGAAAATGCATTCCCACCCTCCAAATAGTGTGGGAAAAAATGACCTTTTGGCAATGAATTGCCATTGGACATGTAAATGTTGTTCCGTTACAAGAAGAATTTAATAAAAAAAAATTACACTTTATATGCCTCAAAATACACATATTTCAACTAATAGACTTATTATTATTGACATCAATATGTGATATAACAGATTTGGATTGTAGAAAAACAAAAAAAAAAATTAGGTGTTAAGTACGCATACATCAAAGAAGAACATGCACTGATCTTATCAAGTCCTAACGGTCCAAAAAAGAAGAATATGATGGATGCAGATTCACTGCAAAGAGATCTTGAGGCCCGCCAAGCCGAATAAACCAAGCCGAAGAAACCAATTCAACAAGGCCAAAGCCATCCGAGATAAAAAATGGACAAGAAAATATGTTGACCAAGCCAAGTAATATCAACAAGTTTTTGCATTGCTTGAGCTTGTTGAATGTTTGCAATTGTTAGACAGCATAGTTGCCCAACCCACTTCGGTATAAGAAACTTCATCATGTATTTCTCCTAAGAGGTTGGATATCCGCGAAGGTGGAGATTTGTTAGGTATATGTATTTCTCCTAAGGGACTGAATATTCTTCGAGGTGAAGATTTATTAGTTATGGCTCATATACCAGAATTTGAAGTCTCTTTGAATCAAGAGGTGTCTCCTGGAATTAAGAGGAGTGTCTCTTGGAATTTAATGCGTTGGGAGTGAGAGCGTGATAGTAATTTTATCTGTAGTTGTATTTATATATATGATGTGTAACCCTATATATATGTACTAAACTCCTTTGAAATAGTAAAATTCATCGTTCTGCTCCCGAGTGCTCCCGAGGACATTCTGCTCCCGAGGACATAGACATCTTTGCCGAACCTCATTAAATCTCTATGTTCTTCTGATTTTGTGTTGATTTTTGTTTTTATTTGCCCTAAATTTCTCAACAACTAAGCGATCCAAGTATAAGCCCTTCGACCGAAAATGAGACGGAATAGCATCTGAAACATCAAATGCAAGAAAGTGAACTTTATTCAATAGCCTATCCCGCCGTATCCAATGAAAAAGTTAGTTTCACAAAGCATCATTAATCATCCAACGAAGGCTCAAAAACTAAGATCGATTGATCAAGTATGGCGAGGAAATTAACTTTAATAAAATTAAATTAAGAAAATTAACTTTCCCTCGCCTACATTAATTGAACAATCAAAAGATTTTGGTATGTGTGCGCGCGAGCACACGAGAGAGAGAGAGAGAGAGAGAGAGAGAGATTAACGTACATACCACTCAATTCTTATGTATTACACATCTAATAGCTAAACTCCATTTTAGTAAAACAGAATATATCCAACAGAGAAGATGCTGCTACCCAAGCACATGGGTTGTCCAGACTGCTATAACCCCACTGCTGGAGAAGAGTAGATCTCTAAAAGACCCAAAATGAATGCCTTTGATGATGGATTTCACCGTCATGGCTTGTATATAAGGGACATTTACAAACATAACACACATTTCTTATTTATTTACATATATAAAACCAAAACATTCGAATTACATGCACACACCTTAATTTTTTTAGGCCAACAAACCATTATGCCATGGGACTGACGATCAACGCAAAGAATAATAACAGAGGAGGAGCAGAGATGTGGAAAAGAGGAAGAGAAGGGCAAGCAGAAGTAACTTTTGGTTAGATATTTGCTACCACTGTAGATATAAAGGTCCATGGCCTCTTGTAGCTCCCTCGTATATGATAACTTTTTTTTCTTTTTTTTTTTTGTGACAAGGCAGAGCAGCTTTTTTTACAACTAAAACATTCTAGCATATGTCAATGTTAGAAATTCAAACTCCCCACGTACATCTTATGTACGCAAATATTTCTCCACAAAACTGGATCATCCAGAGGCACAAAGGGCTCAGCGGCGTGTGAAGGAAGAGAGTTAGTGAGAATTGAAAATTTTAGAGAAATCCGGCATATACCCGATTTATAAACCCAGATTTTTAAGGTGAAGCGAGGGAAAAATTGGATTTATGATTCTGTATGATTTTAACATAACATTTTTTTTTTTTTAATTCTGAAGGATTTAAGCTAATTCCTGCTTAAATAATGCGCAACATTTGCTCTCGATCATCGCTGCAATCCGTTTTCCCCTTGGATTTACTAATATTTAAATCCGGATTTACCGGACTTACTGAATCCTATTTTAACTTAAATCCTCCTCAAATACCTCTTGATAAAACAATGATTCAAGTCAAAAGGCCGCAAAAGCAGGATTTAGGCGTACCGTATGATTTAACGGAAAAAACTGTTCGGCAAGGTTGGAGAATAATCCTGCTCAAAACCTTCTGCAAAACAGCCTCTTAAAAATGAAAAAAATATTCGGTCAGGAGTCCTAATATTGCCGTAAAGCACGCAACAAGCATCCCCTAGAGAAAACATGGGTAAGAAAATTGGAAGCCGGAGGGCTCAGAGTAACCTTATCTCCATCACCAAGCAGATCCACCCGCTATCTCTACACCAGCGACGCACAGAGAGAGCGGTTTCCCGTAGAATAACGGGCCATCCAAGCTGCTCCGGCGCCAAAGCAAGAGAAGCATTGCGATATCTAAAGCACCCTCGGAAGCATTCCTGAAGCGGATTAAGTTCTCCTTCGGTGATGGATTTCATCGTCATTGCCCAATTAGAGGAGCGCTCGTTGGAAGGATTAGGTCAAGTAATCAACTGCCATCGAGGAGCCTGCGATTAGACCATCCTCCATATGCCTCATACTTGTCTCATGCTTAGGGCCGTTTGGGGCAGCTGAAATGTGGGGCGGCGTTTTTAAAAACGCCCAGTTTTTTAAAATGCCGCCCTAAAGTTTAGAAATCGCGTTTTACGTGCATTTTTAGAAACAGTTTTTTAAAGTTATATTACATTGGGCTCCATATTTTCTTTCGCTACCCTACGAGGATTTTCTCCCCCAAATCCGAGATAACCAATCTAGTAGAGGCAGCCCCTATCATACCCCACGTGCTATAATGCTTTCCTCGCTCGGCTCCTCCCTTCTTTCCCTTATTTCGCCGAGAGATCTAAGATTTTGGCAAGAAATTTCTAGTCGATCCATCTGTTTGGAAGTGTTTACGTGACTTTAAAACCTAGATCTATTCTGAATGTGCAAGTACCACTGGTAAAAATATAGATCCACTGTTTCTGTAATATGTTTGAAGCATCAAGACAGTTCTCTTCTTCATTCCTCATCCCAACCTTTTTGTGATATGTTTGAAGCATCTTCATTCCTCATCCCACTGTTTCTGCGATATGTTTGAAGCATCTTCATAATATAAAAATCATTCTTGTGTTATGTAATTTATTTTCAACTCGAACTATATGACAGGATTATGCTTTGGAAGAGCTCCAAAAATTTGTCGGTCTGTAGTTTGCCATTGATGCTATTGTCGTTGCTACTTTAAGCAATTCATATACTATCACATCGCCTAAATTGCCTGGGTGAGATGTCTAGCACAGGATATATATATATTTTTTAAAATGATATGTTGATCATGTTTGGATTGAAAATTGTGTTGCCCTCTCCGTCTAATTTTATGAATTTGCATATCACAGGGAAAATTTAAGCAAGTAGAATATAATTTATTTGTTTCATTTTGGGATGATTCATACTTGGCTATAATAATCTCATAAATGCCATCATCATCTTTAGTGTAAAGCTAGACTCATGCTTATGGCACAATCTGAGAATAAAATCAATTATCCTAGGATATTTTCAATGAGGCATTGTCATTTAAATGTTTTATTTCAATTCAAGCCTAGTAAACCTTTAATCATTTTAGTTTAATCCGAGGTGTAAGTGTTGTGGTGAGTATTGTGTGCGGTGGTTGTTATTCACGGGGAGTGGGTGATGGACAAGGTTGGTGTTGCATCAACTTGTTAGGAGGAGGTTATCAACAAAGGTAAGGTAAGTGATCATATTAATTTATGCCAATGAAGGAGCCGTATGGTGGGTCTCCTTTAGTAGAAGTCTTCTTTTAATAGGTTGACAGATCTGTTAATGTTATGTTGTGGAAGCTATCAAGTTTGCACATAGTAGTGGTGTTGAAAATTTAATTTTTATTTCTTACATGTTAGCTGCCAATTATCATTATTTCAATCCAATTTGCAAGCAATAGATTATTGGTGATTGATTGTTGGTAAATGTATTAAAGGCTAATTTTAACTATCTCTGATATTAATCTCTATTGATGTCACAATAGAAGCATGCAAGTAGAGGGTAGACAGTGGTGCCAAATTCACCTTTTGTAGAATCTTGATTTATCCTTTGGAATTATTTTAGAGCTCTCACGTTATGGTTATGCAAATACTCTGCACTAGTTCAATGAATATTCTATTACCAAGATGGTGATAAGCATGTTTACTTCAATGAAGGTGTTACTATTATGTAACTCAGCTTTTTTTGCTTCGATGAGACCCCTGTCTTTACTTGTACGAAAGAAAATTGTCTATCTTATTATGGTAGATTCAATACACTGTTGTTGAAGCAGGTTTTCCAAGTATGTTTTTTAACAAGTTATGATGATGCCACTTTGGGTTGTTGGTTTTGAATTAGAAAGTTGGATGAATAAAATATGTTGTATGGTCTATGGTCCTTCATTTTCATTCATAATGTCATCTGCATAAATTGGTTATACATATTCATATTGCATATCTTCAGTGTCTCATTTTCATTCATAATGTCATCTAACTATCCGTTGATATGACAGTAAAAGATGAGTAAATCTAAAGACTCTGGTTCATCAGCTATGCAGGATGAAGAGACTACTAATATTTTTTGTGATCTATGCGTGAGGAAAGTCGAATTGGGAATTCGACCCACAACTTTTTTTAATAAAAAAGGTTGGCATAATATCACTAATAAATTCAAAGAAATAACTGGAAGAGATTACGATAGGATGAAACTAAAGAACAAATGGGATCAATTAAAGAAGGACTGGAAACTTTGGAAAGAGCTTAAAAGGGGATCAACTGGATTGGGATGGGATCCAGTAAAACGGACAATTGATGCACCTGAGGAATGGTGGGCAGAAAAGTTAGTGGTAAGAACATCACTATTTCAATTAAATTTTACAGACATATGTTTGGAATTTTGATTGGATTGTTTTTTTTAATTACAGGTTGTGCCCGTGGCCAAAAAATTCAAATTTAATGGAATTGAACCAGCTTTGGAGGAGAAATTGGATAGCATGTTTACTGGTGTTGTAGCAACAGGAACTCATTTTTCCACCCCTAATGAGCAGGGTGTTGCAAACCTAGCTGAGGATATAGAGACCGAGCATATAGGTGATTCAGGAGAAGGTCCCAGCCAAATCCACACGGATATCCAATCCACTGGTGGAACAAAGCGCCCCCGTCCTATAAAAAATAAAAAAGGCTTTGCATTTGTTAGAGGTTTTATTGAGACATTGATTGAAATTTCCAAAAATAATTTAAAAACTGCGAAAGACAGCACAATCCATGAGTGTGTTAAGATCCTTAACACATATCCTGACATTAAGGAGGACCATGATTTGTATGTTAAGTAAGTGAAGTTGCTAGGGAACTCTACCCGGAGGCAGTTCTTTGAGACTTTAGACCCAGAATTTTGTCTTCCTTACTTGCGCTCTTTTATGAAAGATTGAATGTCATTTATGTAACTTCATTGACTATTTGTTTGATAGACTGTTTCTGTCTTTTTTTGTACTTATGTGATGAACTCGTTCTGCACATTGTATTTCTTTCATCCTTGAATATGTTAGCTACATATCGAACTTTGATGTTTACATATGCATATACTCTTTCTATTTTATTGTCATTTTTTGTATGTTTTCTGATATTACATCACTATTTGCTATTTGGTTTAAAAGTCTACGTTCCTTCCAGATTTTGTATTATGGATGAAGGGCAAATTAATCAAATCCGCATTGTTACTCTCACCCTTACATTGTTATACCATTACTACAACGCATATGTTGATCGAAACCCATGCATGACGTCCAACAATATTTGAGATAAATGGATCGGAGAGTTATTACATGGTCACCCAATACGTTTTGCAAATATGTTTCGTATGAAAAAAGCCATTTTTCTTGACCTCCTAAATGAACTTCGGACCCTCCAGGAACTTCAAGGATCATCAAGAACAACATCTAGAGAGGTGTTTGCTATAACACTCTACATTTTGGCCCAGAACGAATCGATGAGAGGAGCGATGGAACGATTTCAACATTCCTCCGAAACCATAAGTAGGTATTTCTCAGCTGGGTTGAATGCACTAGTGAGTCTAGTCCGTCAAATAGTCAAACCAGAGGATCCAACATTCCAACCCTCTTAACTCTTACTTGGTAAATGCTATGTAAATGCATTAGAATTATGTGCTATTTATGATGGTGGAATTGGGAGCAGTTCCTGCAGTTGGTTTCCTGATGTTGGTTGCCTGATGTTGGTTTCCTGTTATTGGTTTCCTGATGTTGGTTTCATGCTACTGGTTTCCTGATGGTGGTTTCCTGTTGTATTTTCTTTGTTTGCCTGCATGAAGAGGGTTGTTTACCTGCATTATGATGTTGGTAAATTTCTTTGTTTACCTGTGTCGCAGCCATTCACATATCTTGTTAGTTCACATACCTAAATCATTAAGAATTAAGTGGTATGTATGTAAATGCCACTAAAACTCAATGCATTTTCAGCAATGAACAACAATCTATATCAGCAATCTCAATGCATTTTCCTTGAAATGAATGCATTTTCCTTGAAATGAATGTGGTTATTTTTTTTAGATATGGAAGCATCTAAATTATGTAAGCAATCATGGCGTAGCTTGGATGGCCCCATGCTATGTATGTAGCTTGGATGGCAACCACTACTATGGCATGACCAATTATTTGTTGGAATTTTTATGGAATGATTTTTTCTCCATGAAACCTGTAGTAGGACTTTATGATGGCCTTTACACAGATCAGGATGAAGGTGATGCTTATATTAGAGTTTATATTAGCAGCTTTGAGCATATTTTATAATTAATGTGGATATGTTGTTTTATGCTGGTTAATAGCTTCACCTCTTATATGGTGGATAACGGTGGAGCAGTTTGGACGACCACATAAATTTGTTGTCATCAATCCTTGGGTCTACACTTGGGTAAGTTTATTTATTATATTTCCTTATTTTTTGAACTGACTGATTCTATTTTTAATAAATGCAGGACAATGAGTTCCAGACATTCACGGAAGTCCGAGAAAGTGATGTGTCGTTGCGGACTACCGTCCTTGCTATTCACGTCACGTCAGACACATAGCTACGGGAGACAATTTTACAGGTGCCCGCGGTGGGGACAAGGACCTGAAGACTGTAAATTCTTCAGGTGGACGAACAATGCAACTGTTACTACGATATCCCAATTGGACACAGCTGCTAGGAGTACGATAATACCACAACAGGAGACCACCGTATATGGTTCAAGTTCTTCCGTGTATACCGTACCCCATCAGGACACGTTTACCCCATCAGGACACCGATATCCCAATCAGACAGGTTTGCTCGGGGTTTTAAGGTATCAGAACCGGGCAACATTTGTAGTGATGTGTTTTTACATGTTAAACTCAATATTGTAATATTTTTCCTTATAATTTTAACATATTATTTCTTCTTTTTTTGGGGTCTTATTATAATCCATATTAGAGTTTCATAAATGTGTAAGGAACTTTCATATATATCACTATGCTTTTTTGATGTAATCACAACTTTTTTGAGTTATATAAATATTATTGAACTTTTTTGCATTTTCATTTATTCACATTTGAGAAAATAACATTTTGTTACACAAATTATTCATTTAACTAAAAAAATTTACAAATAAGTTGTTTACAAAACGCACTAACCAAACAACTTATTCAAAATAAGGGCATAATAGTCAATTTTACAGAATCAGCTGTTTTCCAGACGCACTAACCAAACAGCCAGACAGCTTATCCGGATCAGCTGGTCATCAGCAGATTATCAGGATAAGCTGCTTATCAGCAGAAGTTGGATAAACTGCAGCTGCCCCAAACAGACCCTTAAACTAATGAGTTAGGGTTTTCGTTGCACGGCGATGTCAATTTATACAAGAACTTGATGGATTTCACGGACATTTTCTTTTGGCTTAATACTCGTCGGATATTATCTGACGGCTGAGAAAAGAAGAAAGCCTTTCCCGAAATTCAACTCCCAATGAATTGGAATTAAATAAATAGAGGGTTTTCAATTTGGCTCGTTGTTCGTGAAGAACTCGTGTTCAGCTCGTTAAACAGCTCGTATTCAGCTCGTTTGTTAAGCCTAACGAACGAGTCTAACACGAACAACAATTTGTTCGCTTGTGTTCTGCTCGAAAAAAAAAATTATATAATTTTTTATATAACAATATATTACATATATTATCTATATAATAATATATTATATATATTTATATCTAAGTTTAAATCATAAAACCTTATGTGGTAATGTGGTAAGTGTCTTCTTTTGTATATATTTGATCTAGGTTCGAATCCTACAGGTTCGAATCCTTCTATTTTTCTTAATTTTAGTTTAACGAACCAATTTCGAGCCGAACACGAACACGAATATTTAAATCGAGCCGAACACGAACACACTGTTCATGAGTCGATTTCGAACACGAGCCGATTTCGAACACGAGCTATTTCGAACGAGCAGAACACGAGCTACTCGGCTCGTTTACAACCCTAAACAGAGCAACTCGTTGCGGGGGGTGGCCTGATGGGATTTGGAAAAGCCGTTCACAAATTTATATCATCCAACTCTCGTGATATCGAACTAAACTCAAAATAAGTTTAAAAGATATACATATACATTTGAATTCTAATTAAAATTCATTCAAAATTTTAATTTGAATATATTTTCGGTAAAATTGATCAGCCCGATGAGTCGAGCACAACAATACTATCAATCCAAGTCAAATCAAACTCAGATCAAACTGTTAAACCACTTTTAAAAACTTTAAGTATATAATTAAAATATCAAACATATTTCAAATATGAAGTGTTTATAGTTGATGCATGCTAGAAAATTCACTACGGTAGAGAAATGGATTATCGTCTTAGTGTGGTACGTAGATTCAACACATAGTCAGAAAAGAGAAAAATAACTAGTGATAACACCAAAAGTTTTTACGTGGAAAACCATGAAAGACAAAAAGCCACGGGGCCTGACCCAACTAAAGAAATCCACTTTTAACTAGATATTGCATGTATAGTTCTTCGTCCCACAGATAAAAAAGGGCTGAACACTTTTCGGAGTTACAATGTCGGCGCACAAATGAACTTATTATATGAAGTGGGCAACGGCCGATAGTGATCAGCGTAAGTTAGCAGTTGTTAGTTGACGACATTTGGTGTTAATTCGCGGCGGCCATCGGTGATCGACGACAGCCGACAGTGATCGAGGGCGGGGATCGACAGTGGTCGTCATGGTGGTCTTTGATGGTGGACAAAGATAGGATTGCTCGACGACAATCGATGGTGGTCGATTGCGGTCGGCGGTGATTTGCAACGGTTAACACTAGCCGCGCGACAACATGAGTGGTTTTGGACTAGTATTTTATCAAAGATTCAAGTTTTTTTCTCAAGCCTTAAGCTCTCATATCTCTCGTGAGAGGGGTGAAACTCTATTTGTAGTGATGTATGTGTAATTAATCCAAGAATATAATTCACTTTAACCAGACGACCAAAAGAGCTTCTTTCGATCAGATGATATTTGATACACATTTTAGTGTTTTAATGATGTCAGAATTGAGCAATCTTGGACCGATTGGATTCGACTCGTCGAGAATCTCAATTCGACTATAGACTTGCTACATTCAACGTTCGTTTGACCATCTAATTATGACAAAAAATCTTTCATTAGTGGTTTAACTCAGTTCTACTATAAGTTTGCTAAAATCGGAGTTTTGGATGTTTTTTTATCGATGTTTGAATATTTCTTACTAAAAAAGTCATCTCTAAATTCATGTAATGCCTCGAGATTTGTGTTAGATGATGAAAATTCACTATAGTTGTATTAGTTGTCCACCTATTTTCAGGCGAGACCAACTTCGTCATTCGAAGATATCCAGATCTATAGCTTTTTCATTTTTGTCGCTTATGTGTAAAAATTTATGTATATAACCAAAAAGCCTAAAACCTATACACACACACACACACTTTATTACTATCACTATTTAAGTAAGAATAATATAAATCCTTATATAATCAATGAACTGAGCCTAGCACAGTTCGTAGAGGGTTTTGCTTTAAGTCTTCAGTTTGGATCGATTGATTTTGCAAACACCTCGCCCCATGCATTAGATAAGAAAACAAGTGCTCCATTTCTTTCATTTCAGATCAATGAAGAAACCAAAATCAAAGACTTTAATCGCTCTGCGATGCACTATGCTCTGCTTCCGCAAAATGAGAGTTTTCGGTGAAATCGGTGAACCACGCAAGCTGGTTAGATGCGTGGGACAGAAGGCTTATTGTATCTGATAGCGTTGTTATGCAGTGGAAGGAGCCTAAATCGACCCCAGTTTTTTTTCTTTTCTTTTAAAGAAAAAGTACAAAAATATTTGTCTCTTGTATGAGACTAAGCAACTATCATTCTGACACAACCCTGCTCCTATTTTTCTTCAATCCATCTCTAAAGTGGAGCCTACTTGAAGCTATCATTTTAATCATAGAATAGAAGAAAAATTCAATTTTAGGTATATTAATGGAGTTTTGCAAAGTAAAAAAAATGTAGATTCTTAGAAGAGGATCAAAATACCAGCGTTCCAAAATGCAGCCAACCAACCCTTTTTAGTGGAAAGAAGATAATACTTTAGTAGTGATCCCTCGGGTCCCTGGTTGCTTTCCAACATGAGAGTCTTGCCTTTTTAGCCTATGCTTGTTGCTTACATCATGAATTCTTTAGATCTTTAGCGAGGGCGTCCTAGACTGGAGATCCAACATTATTATATTAATGAAGACTACTTCGGTGATCTATTTTTTAGCTCTGCCTTCCAAATTGATCTTGGACTCACGATAGAAGAAAAAGATGCTCAGGTAAATAAGGTCTCTTTATCATCTATCCTATCCATTTGAGTGAAGTTTGACAACTATGAGGTTATCCTAGAGATACACGTAGCCAGTATGCACTGTTTTGAGTGAAAAAAAAAAGACTTAAAAAACAAATTTGTTTGATTCAAGAGAAACTAAGGAGAATCATCCCCTAGTTCAAACTCGAACGAGAACTCCTAGCAGATGCTGGGGTTATTTGAAGAGCTCTCCCACTAATGTTGGGCAACCGTGGGCACGCACTCACTTTAACCGACGATCGGAGGGATACTCCCGCTAGTTGGGAGCATCACATCAACTTTGACCATCTCATCAGGTTCACCATAGAAAAAAAACAACCACTCAACTAAGCCCATGGAGCAGTCATTCTCATTCATTTCTATCTTTTTCCAAGGAAAAAAAAAGTCACAAGATATTGAGAGATTCTAAAGGCAAAAGTTTTGATTTTTTCCAAAAGAAAAGGATGCTAAACACCTTTCTTTTAAAAAAATATGCCAAGGGGATGAATACACGAGTCACAAAACCCCATGTTCTCGAAGTTCTTCAAGTCGAGCCCGTGACCCGTCCACTAATCATGGGACCCTTTTGCATATATAGAATTAGAATCCCATGTGGCATACAGGTCACAGTGTGCAAATCATCCAACCCATTCACTCATTAGCTCGTATGAATTGGAGTGCAAAACCTCAAACAAAACACTTGATCAGCCAGACTTGGGGAATGGACTCTTTGATCCCATCTATACCAGTCATCCACTCTTTGAGCTTCTAATAAGAAGGCACCACAATGATATCCATTCTTTTAGAATGTTAGAAAACTGTCAAAACTATGCTCTAGAGGCACAGATCCGAGCCTCATGCTAGGCAAAAATTTGAAAGTTTTTTTACGGGTTGCTAGGCTGAGTTGCCCAAATTACTGGCCCACTAGGGTTTACTAGGCCAGCTTGTATGAATAGTGCAAAACCTCAAAAAACGCATTTAATCAGCCAGACTTTTTACGGGTCACTAGGCCAGCAGCCCGAGTTGCCCAAATTACTAGCCCACTAGGCGGGTCACCCGTGGCCACGGGTTTTTGGCGGGATTTGGGTACGGTCGGGAAGGTTGTATCAATATATTAGTAATTTTTTTTAATATTAAAAATTATTATTAAGTTGAAATAGACATCATGCCTTCGCTTAAATCCTAGTAGATTCTGCTTTTATAGTTTTATGCATTAGAGAAAAGTCTATCACTTGCCTTGGATTAAACAGAGAAGCTTTGCAGTCATTATTATGCAAAAGTGAGAATGTCATCCAATTTTATTTAAATGTAATAGTTTGTCTAATTGGTGTTCGGTTTTAATGTACAAAAATCTGATTCAAATTATTTATGTGGCCAAATTCATATCATCGAAGTTCAACTCAGCCAACAATAACTCAAGGCACGATTTTCATCAAAATCAATATATAACAATTAGCCGATAAGATACACAGGACAAAAAGCTTTCCAGACGACGGGAGATGAAATTTTGCATATTACACAAAACACTTTACAAAACACACCTCAAACTTAATATTTACATTCATAACACGTTAATGTACTAAACCAATACATAACTATTTGGGCGTTAATAAATATATAAATACATTGTGCTTATTTGATATGTACGTAAACGCTTCATTATTATATCACAATATTTTTGAAATCAGTAGACTTCCAGTAAGCACATAGGAAGGCTCGAATCAATAACATAATAATAATAAAAATAAGATAAAAATAAACGGTAGAGATAATGAGACTTGATCTGGAAAAATATTACATCAGGACTCATGATGCATTCGAATTCCAATGGTGAGGCGACACGTGTCAAGTGGTCACCACCGTTTTTAACACTGACCAAAACCAATGTATTACGGTGGGACCCACTTGATATGTGGCGCCCCGCCATTGGACTCCGAACGCAAACTGTATTTGGGGTCCTGATGTAATATTTTCTCGATCTGTACAATATGAAAGAAGACTTACATAAGAGTCAATCAACTGCAATAAAATCTCTCTCAATTTTTGCTTTCCATAATGAAGCTTAAGGAGCACAAGCACAGACTAACAACCTGCTGTCTCATTACCGCCGGCCCTCCTATCAGCTGTGCTTTCATCTCCGCTGGATTGTCGAATATGTTTTGGGAAACCTACCTTCCCTTCCCTTGGGTGAGCTCTTCTGCAAGAAAAGCTTCCGTATTGAATCAGCATTATTTTGGTTAAAAATTTAGACATTCCTGATGAGCTTCCATGTGAGTCATGGTTGATACTGGTATACCATCCTCACCTGAGTTTTTAACTCGGTTAACATGGCTCAGCTAGCTCTATAGGTCCCGCAATCTCCTTCAAGCGGGACCTTCCTTCCATCATGTTTCCTCATCTGCATCATTGGATTGCTGTTAGATCTACACCGACGCCTTTTTGATATGTGTGTGCGTGTTCGTGTGTGCATAATTTCTTTAAAAGAAGAAAATAGAAATAATTACAGTCCAACAGAAGTTCCTCTAAGTTTTCTTTTGAGTCCATAGTTTTTTTCTGGAGTCCAGCATCACTGATGTATTTATGCATAGCATTTTAGTTTAGGTGTCCATTACCTTGCAGTACAAGGATGAATACAGTAAAAAAGGGGTAAAAAATAAGACACTAAGACAAAAGTGGAAAGAAAATGGGAAACATGAAGCTCATATTTGCCTTGATGCCATAAAAAAACACGAGTTATCACATTTTCGCAACCAATGACATGAATGCAGCAGCATAGGCCATCCAAGTTGCTGCATTGCAATTGCTCGAGAAAAGTAGAACTCTGAAGCATCTTGTATAGGAACAAGAACGCCTTCCACGTTGAATTTATTCATCAACCACACCAAACTATTTAAGTTCCAATAAAAAGAGTTCGAGATTAATTTGACACTTTTATATATTCTAGAATGACTCGTGGAAATAGTTAGGGGACTATTTTGACAGCTCATTCAAAAACAAATACAACAAACACAAAAGCACAAGCCTTCCAAGCATTTCCATCGCCATAGCACTGTTCGTTCTGTTTAAGAAATATAATAAAAAATTGTTGAAATATCAAACTTCAGATTTTATATATGAAATACGTGGATATCACCACTGGCATTTCTTAAAAAGCAGCAAAAAAAAGAATTACAGGGAACTTTGGTGGCAAGTTTAGAGTAAGCGGAATAAAGAAGTTGCCAAAAAAGAACCCATAAGAGCTTGTTCACGAGCATTTATCCGACCCTCCCTCTTCTCTCCTCTCTTTCTCTTTAAATATATATATACACGAGAGAGAGAGAGGCCACATAAAAGCCAAAATTGAAAAAATGAAGCATTTGTAAAATTTTGGGCCAACATAAATATTAGATTTTAGGTGTTGGCATGTAAATATATAATTAAGTGGCATGCATGCAAATCCTTTTTAATTTCAATTCATCATTTTATTGAATCTGAAAAAAAAAAGCACTTCACAAAATTAGGGGAAAAAAATAGAATTACCATTCAGAAAATTAGGAAAATGCCAGCTTTCACCATCATGGCTTATATATATATATATATATATATTTATATATATGATATTTAAATATCTACCACAATTCTTGTCTATTTACATTTCTAACATCTAAACATTCAAATTTACAAGCATAACACTTAAATAGTTAACATCAAATAAAAAATGCCACAATCACTTCCATTTAAAAGTGACACACACATTTTCATACATAAATTTATGACACAAAGAAGTTAGTGTAAACATCAAACTTTGAGTGCAAGATTTACATACATATCACTCAATTCTTATTTATTTGCATATCTTAACGCCTAAACTACATTTTTATAGACACCTCACCTAAGCATGAAAACATGTATTTCATTTCTTTTTAAATTTAAATGGTGGAATTTTTTTATGTGATATGAAATATTTGGGTGGTATGTATAAATGTTGGAAATTTAACACCTAAACCCTCCAAATTATCACGAGTAGAGCTAGCTCGGAAAGCGACAATGGCATTGTAGCATGCAAGACCTACGAAACTACCATCTTTCCCATCCTTCAGCTCCCCTAGGCCACTCTTACCTAAAACAATTGAGGAAGGTAACCCTTGCCTTTCTTCCCTTTCCTCCCAACCGCCTTCACAAGCATCAGCTTCTCTAAATCCCGCAAGTCGTTCTTTCAGCAGGCATTACTAAATCATGGATTTAAGGCAAAATAGAGGAAAAACGGGATGCAAGATTCTGTAGCCTATAGGAATTAAATCTCATTTTTGTAGTTTGGGAGGATTAGAGCTAAAGCCTTCCACCAAACAGCCCATATTCTCACTTGTCTTGAATCAGAAAAAGACATTACAAAAAATAGAAGAGAAAATACGGACCATCATCCAAAAACATCATGGTAAAGCAATTGCTATAATAACTACTCAACCCAACCAACCTAAGCAAACAAAAAAAAATGATTGAAATGCAAAGATTCGCCTTGTTTCCATCCCAAAGAACATCCACCCATTTCCTTCCTAGCTGCTCCATTTCATTACAACATAATAGCGAAGAAGCATTAATATAACCAAAGCACCATAAAATAGTATTGGTCATAAAGAATAGATAAGAGCAAGCCAATACATCTTCGAAATTATGTTAAAGCAGAAAGAAAAAGGGAATTAATAGGCTCAGATTCGCCATTAGTTTCATCAAATAACTAATATATCCACATGTTCTCTGCCATCGACACATGAACACGGTGATACCTACATAAGCATAGTCCATCCAAGCTGCACCATTGTCATGGTATGAGAACAATATTGCCGGACCACCACTTAAGTAATATTGCTTCCGGCTATTCAAAGGCCATTAAAATCTTGTAAACTACATCAATGAAATTATTTCACAACAATGCTAGGCCCCGTGTTTTTTATACTTACAATTTTTCATGTAAAATTTTTTGTTGTTCCTTCTATCAACTATTCTTTAATCTACGTGTGTCAAATCTTCGTACAACACTAGAGTGCCAATATACCACACTACCACCATAAATTTACTGGCAACCAACAAAAAATCAACCCTAAAAAAAAAAAAAAACAAATAAAAACATGAAAAAAATGCACTAAACAAATAAGTTTTTAAAATAAAAGTAAAAGCAAAAACAAAAATGATCCCAAACAGGCCCTAAGCAACTGAGAAATTGGAGAATCAGATTCAACTTTTGTACAATGTGCAAGCAGAACCACCTACCATTTCTATACCACCAGAACCATGGGATGCAATAATTGCCAAGGAATTAAAGGACCATCCAAGTTGTTTCATGGACAATCAATGAAAAGAGCCGAGATCTCGGAAGCACCATGAAAAGTAATGCGCTCAACATTAGGACGGCCAAACAGAACCTTCCATGAAGGATTTCTTTACCAAGCCACAATCCATAGAAAAGTGCATGGAAATCATAATGATAAAAATACTGGGAGAATAAATCATTATAAATTGCAAAAGGCAGTTTAGCATTACTCTACAATTTGCTAAATAAGAATTGAATCATTTTTATGATTCATCTTTTTCATCATGGCAGACATAGAAGACGATCATCTACAATTAAAGTAGCTGCACTGTATATTTAGTAAAAAAATGCATAAAAGGTACCTGTACATGCATTTTTAGTGAAAAAAAAAAAGGAAAAAAAAAAGAGGAGATACAGCAAGTGGGCAAAGGGCTACCTCCAACCAAATCATCACCATACGCCTGGAAATAAACTGATGAGTTAGGGTTTTAATCTCGTTGGACTCTATTTATGCATAGCAGTGGAATTCACACAGCGGACTTAATACTATATGTAACACATATAATACTACAAACACTTATATTTACAAAGGAAGCACCCTTTTTCATTTAAGTGCTCTGTATTTATCCCTGTATAGGGATATTTTAAATATAGGGTGATTACATATACTCTGGAACATTGATATTTACAAAACTAGCATCTTTCTTCAATCATTTCTCACAATCTCACTCAAAAATCAAAGTACAAGATAAGCCAATATTTATCAATTTACATATATAACACTAAAAACTATCCAATGTCCATTTCTTAATCAAACAGCACATCATATACTTTTTCTGATTACTTGAAATCGCTACCATAACACATCTATGGTATAGCGCATCTTATGACCGCTCGACCCATGTCGGTCAAACTTTTTTTCGATGGATTGATTTAGATTTTGAAAATATGAAAATATGAACATAATTTTTGAGATTTAATTTAAGTATAAAAGATATATATAGTTTGGGTTTTAAAAGTAGTATGTTTTAATTTTTGAAAAATGAGACCAAATGGATCTCATTGGTCTGATAGTTTGCATAATCGTGTCTGATACCGCGAATACTACACCTTCCCGAGAGATAAGTGTAGACCTCAGCGATAGACCCAATCCTGCAAACTAAGAGATTTGTGACATCCGTTTGGTCTGCGAACCTTTTATATATGACCGACAAATTCCCCTATTTAATACAAAGATTAAATAGGGTTTATTTTACCTGGGTTCCAAGTTCCCTATAGAGGCAAGCCCCTATAGTTAATTACATCCCAAATGACGGGAGTCACTTGAGAAAACTCTCGATAATGATCAATGGTTCTAGTCTTCAAGAATTCAAGGTTCAGGTTTTCAAGGTAGGATGAGAAAAATCAAGTGGGAATGGCTCAATGCGGAACACTTATTTTTAGGAG
>NW_018164444.1:67059441-67061189 GCF_001263595.1 Phalaenopsis equestris | reverse complement strand
TTGAGGGAATTTCACTGTTGATTTAATTAAGGAAGCACGGGTCACGTCTCGGTGCATCCTGGTGTCTAATGTTTTGAAGAAAACCTATACTTTAGTTTATGCTTAAGGTGATTTAAGGTTTTCTATATTTTCCAATTAATTAAATCATCAATCCCCATCTTTATGACTTAACCATTTGAAAATAAATAAAACAAAAGAAGGATAAGACAAGACCCCGCTTCCAAAGCTAGTAAAGTCAAGGGGGAAAACAACGAGTGAATCGACCTAAAAGCGCTTAAATAACAATCAATTGAAACCCAAAAAGTGGGCAAAAAGGGGTCCGTAAAACCAATTCTAAACCGCATGTAAATCAGCACTTAAAGGTTACATAAATCTTGCCAAAATAGTGTGTAGATTGCCTCAAAATTAGCCCACCAAAATGCCTCAAAACATGGATTAAAACAATCCCACAAATGCTGGGTTTAATGCCTCCAAAACAGTAGACAAAGCTCTCAAAATCCAATATCAAAACAGTAAATAAAACTATCAAAATCAACCCCAAAACAATAGACAAAACTCTCAAAATCAGCCCTAAAACAATAATTTTAAAATTCCGAAGCAGCTCTCATGTAAGCTCAAAGCATCAATTTCAAATGTCCCAAAATCAGCTAGGAAATCCAGTCCAAGATAGTGTGCAAACTCTCCTAAATCAGTTAACAGATTGGCTCTAAAATAGTACGTGAATCAGTAGACAAAGCCCTAAAAATCATAATGTTTAAACCCACCAAACAACGGGTAAAATAGCCCACAAGGGAGACATTCGGAAATAAAAGAACATAGACCCGCAAAGAAGTATTCAAGCCCTGGAATAACGGTCATCTCGAGCCTCGTAGTATTCTATTTTGAGTGCTTGAAGCACAATCAGCAAATGAGTGTTTAAGATCAACAAGTAAACGGTCATTGGGACCTCACAATATTTGCATTTAAGTGCTTGAAACATAAAACCAGCAAAGTAGCATTTAAAATCAGCAAGTAAATGGTCATTGGAACCTCACAATATTGCATTTAAGTACTTGAAACATAAACCAACAACAGAATATTTAAAATCAGCAATTAAATGATCATTGGAACATCAAAATATTTGCATTTGGGTGCCTGAAACATAAAACCAGCAACTAAATATTTAAAATCAGCAATAACACATTCAAAATATTGTTTATATTTCTCCAAAAAAATCAGTAAGAATGTATGGCCAAAGCAACATTTATAGTTCTCCAAAGATCGATGCCAAACATTTGAATACACAATAATGATCGACGCTCGTTCAATGGAATGCAGTAAACATTTGCTACTAGTTGCGTTAATATGACTAGAATCATTTATTTTTTTTTTTATCCATGTTATATTTGTCCAGTCAAAGTAAATCACAAAATTTTTTTATGTTGAGAAAGAAGAACGAATTGATTTAGGATATACATAAATGATAACAAGATTTTTTTTTTTTTTTAATTGAAAATAAAAAAAAAATGAAAAGAAAAGGGTGATCTAGAAACGAACCTGTGTTTCGCTGATCCCGTGGTCGCTTTTCTGGCTAACTTTAATCACGAGTGTTTCGCTGAGCGGGAGAAAGGAGCTCGGTTCGCAGCCTCGAGTTGGAAAGGAGAGCGGACGAGCGGAGGAATGGGATCGAGAGCAGCGTCGGGCGGCTGTTTTGTCGCGCGCGAGAGGAAGGAGCGCAGCAGATGCTTCGATCGGGAGGTCCGACCCAG
>NW_018164444.1:67017211-67058826 GCF_001263595.1 Phalaenopsis equestris | reverse complement strand
GCATCGATTTCCGTGCCATATGTGCGCGTGTGTAACCCTAGAAATATGGGTGTCCTTTCTAGCTAAAGTTGACATTCCGGACGTGTTGGTGTGGTCTGTTTCGTCATCTGGGGTCGTTCGGACGAGTTCGCCGATGGACGAGTCAATTCAAGTCAAAGAGTCAAAGTCGTGTGTGAGTGTGTGATGCAGTGAGTGCGTGAATTGCGGCGTTTGCGAGTAATCGAGTCATAAAAGGTTCACATAAGGCCGCTTATCCTATAGGAACTCAATTTCGGGCTCTCTACATGTTGGTCCTTAGCCCTTGCAACTAAAAGTTGAGTGCTTGGAACCACTCATGCGAGTTCTTCACAAAAATGAGTCAAGAAGTGACTTGAAGTTGGAGGTGGGCTCCATTACTAGTCCGCTAGGATGGTCAACCAGGAACTCCTAAGGCTAGATTATAGGTTCTGGGAGTAGGAGACTAAGATCTCACAAAAATGAGGTCAACAACCCAGTAGATAGCAGCCCTAAAGAACCTAAAAAAGGCAGAAAATAAATGTCAATCGATTTTGTGTCATCACGAAGCCCCATCTTGTGCCAATCAGAGCCTCATAATTTTTTACAAAGCTTCATCAACTCTGGATGACAATTTTTCACTTTTATTGAATACAAGAAGGAAGGGAGGTCTGGCAATGATTTGAGGAGTGGAATGCTTCTTAATTATACACGGTTGAGGGATGGGATGACCAACAAAGAAGATGGCTGGCACTGTCGGTTATCAAGATTATTTATATACAGACCAGAAAAAGAGGAAGGGAGTTAAGGCAATGATTTAAGGAGAGTGGAATCTAGATGCTTGATGGATGAGATGGCCAACAAAAAAAGT
Source organism: Phalaenopsis equestris (assembly GCF_001263595.1). NCBI lineage: Eukaryota > Viridiplantae > Streptophyta > Magnoliopsida > Asparagales > Orchidaceae > Phalaenopsis > Phalaenopsis equestris. The sequence continues at coordinate 67,057,961 of NW_018164444.1, read as the reverse complement.
GGCAGGCACTGTAGGTTATCAAGACTCCATAGAAACAGTGCCTTCAAGGACGAAGGGAGATCTGGCAATGATTTGAGGAGTGGAATGCTTTTTAAATCTAGAAGATCGAGGAATGAGATGGCCGACAAAGAAGATGCAAGGTACTGCAGGTTATCAAGACTTCAAAAAGACAATATATGCAGGACAAAGGGAGGTCTGGCAATGATTTGAGGAGTGGAATGTCATTTAAATCTAGAGGCTTGTGGGATGAGATGGCCGACAAAGAAGATGGCAGGCCCTGTAGGTTATCAAGACTACATAGATACTGAATCAAGAAGGGAGGGAGTTGTGGGAAAGATTTGAGGAGTGGAATGCTATCTAACCTTAGACGGTTGAGGGATGAGATAGTCCACAAAGACATTGGCAGGCACTGCAACGATTCCAGGTAATTAATACGTAACTCTTCCAGGGAAGCGAGGATGTGTATAAGCTGCTGGAGCTGAGAAGCTCTTACGACTCATAGAATCTTAAGCGAAGAGAGGTGTTCCAAGGAGGAAGGGAGAGACTGCAGGGATTTGAGGCCTTTAAAGCTCAACTCACGAAAGGATGAGTTACATGCGGAAACCACTGCTCCTCCTCAATTGTAAAAGAAACCAGCACATCATTTTTACAACTTCTCAGCTTTTCCAAGGAGGCCATACTTACCGCTGGCAACAAGGATGAATCATCTATAACAACTTCACTGAGAATAAGCTGGAATTTCTCAATGCCACTGTCCACTTGTTGCAGTCCACCAAGAGAAAGAAGAGATGTGATGTTTGGACATGAAAAGACCTCTAATGTTTCAAGGGGAATCGATTTTGAAATGCCGCAACAGTTGTTGGTTTCTTGCTTGCAGTTCAAAGCAGCCTTCCATCCAATGTTCTGTGTCTTCATTTTCTTGAACCTAGGAGCCAAATAGGAAAACTCCTACAGTATTGGGCAGTTATTGAGGAAGAGTTCAGTTAAGCAAGGAAAGGAGCAGTCATATGCTGCTGCTTCTGCTCCATCAAACCAATCCTCCAATACTTGTAATCCCTAAATATTTAGCACCTCCAAGGATGGAAACACAGAAACCTTGTCATTCCCATGTATATTTTGTAAAAACAAATCAGTTTTATCTTAAGGGTAAAGAGTTACTCTAACTGACACACATTAATGAGTTTTCTTTTGAAGATGACGCACTTTACTTGTGTATTTAAACACAGCAAGAATTTCAAGTCTAAATCATCCTCTGGCATCAATATACAGAACATTCAACAGCTGTACAAAAAAAGGAAACAAAAACTGAATTTCAACTTCGCCAAAATTGCAAGAAACTAATAAAACAAATCCATCTTTACACACACACACATACAAACATACATACATACATACATACATAGACAAACACAAATTTGGCATTCTACTTGGATTTGTGAACCAGAGTGTTATATTTAATACGGCACTGAGCGCACTATAAGCTAAATTTGGCGTAAATTTATTTCATTATACAACCATCCACCAAAACTAGACAGATAGACATGCGGGTCCGCCCGCCCGCCCGAACGCTGAGACGCACGCACACACACAGATTTGATTTTATGTCTGCTATATTACGGTCATGATTGTAGCCCATATTTTTCGTAAAGGTAATCTACTTCTTAGAGTTGTGAATCAGAGAGTTATATTTAATAAACCACCGAGCACTCTGTGAACTAAAGTTGGCGTAAATTTATCCCATTATACAAACATCAACCAAAACTAAACAGATAGGCATGCTATAATTTGTCCCTTTGGCCTTGGTTTTGATTTGCAGCATTTGTGCCTTCCTTGGTTTTATTTTCTTGCTTTCTGAAACGTTGGCTCTCCTCGAGATTTGTGCTGACACATTATCAAAGCATAATAAAGAGAGATTTCAATAAACAACTTTCCTCAGCTAGCACATTCTAACAATGTAAAATGCTCAATATCACCAGTAAGATTTCATAAAAAAATCGCAAAAAAATGAGTCAAAATAGAATTGTGACAGCTATCATACTATCATACTATCATACATACATACATACATACATAGAGAGAGAGAGAGAGAGAAATTTAACTTTGATGCTTCAAAAAAGGCAAAATTGAAAAAATTGAAGCCATCCTTAATCTTTGACGCCAGCTTGAATATTAAAATTTAAGCAATAGTCAGGTAAATATATGAGAATTAAGGGTGATGCATTCAAATTTTCATTTATATATAGGGAAATTTACATGCATACCACACATTTCATATATATTTAGATACCCAACTCCCAAAGTTTGATATTTATAGTTGGAACACTTTGGTTTCATAAGACTGGTGCTATTTTTTAAGTGATTAAAAATTTGACTGATGTTAATGTAAATATGAATGTTTAGGTTCTATACATGTAAATATATAAGAATTGTGTGGAAAAGTACAAATAGTTTGGACAACAGGGCCCAAATTCACACCCGAGCCACCCATCATACAACACACTTATAAATACATGTATACCCAAAAAAAGGATTAAAAAGTAGACAGAGAAAAAAGTACGTCAAGAGTCAGCCAACACTCACAGAATCAGTTAGCATGCGAAATATCCAATTTAGCCTTGCCCATGCCTCTGGTTCTATGACAGGAGTCAACTAACAAATTGTTAAGTTTACTGCCATTACCCGAAACAACTAATGTATCATCCATCAAGTTTGATAAAAGGCCTTCATTCTTCTTCTTCTTCTTCTTCCTAGATGTATCATTCCTCATCTGATCAGTGGATTGGTCCAAAAGTGTAGCGAAAGATGTAGGCCGTTGCACACCATGAGCACCATATGTCTGAGTAACAATAACAACTTGTACGTCCTGATGAGGCGTTAGAAACTCAGTAGAAATATTGCCACCTGTTACATCAACGATAGTTTCTAGGGCAGGTGAGGTCTGAAATATCTCCCCCGCCCCCACGAAAAGAGATACTATAGATGGAAAACCTACATCATTATTGTATATATATATATCTATCTATATAAAGAGAGAGAGAGAGAGAGGAGATTTAACTTTATATGCCACATAATAGTCAAACAAATGACTGACAATCTTTGGTGCCAACACAAAAATCAAAGTTTGTGTAAGATATGTAAATACATAACAATTGCAAAATATATATGCAAATCAAAATTCAATCAACAGATTTCCTTAGCAAACACATTCTAAAATTCTCAAAAGCTCAATTCCACCACTGAATTTTTTTAAAAAGCAGCAAAAAATATTATAGCCAAACAGAGATGGGGAAATTTCTAGAGAGCCATTGAAAAAGTAACCACAAAATACCAAACTCTCTTATATTCTTTTGGAGCAAAGCTCCTCTGAAGTATTAATACATAACATCTGTGTCCTGGCCTACCTATCTATTGATATATATAGAGAGAGAGAGAGAGAGAGAGAGAGATTAGACCTCATGTGCCACATAAAAGACAATTGGAAAATTGAAGCCACTTTAATGTTTCTGGCCAACATAAATATTAAATAAATATATAACCGTTAAATGGTATGCATGCAAATCCTCTATAATTTCATTTCACTTCTTTTTCTTGAATTTGAAAAAAGCACATTAGAAAATAAGAGAAGAAAATAGGATAGCCATTCAAAAAAATCATCGAAGCAAAAGTTACCTTCATAGATGCCACTCACAGGCATGGACGATCCAAGCTACTCCCGTGCTCAGAAGAGGGCCTATTTATGTAGCACCACAGACCCAACGAGCTAAAGAAAAAAAAAGGTTAAAAAATACGGGGAAGCTGCGGTTCAGAATTTCCTTAATTCCATCAAAAAGCAGTGAAAAGCACATACATCCACATCTTCTCTAAAAATGACATTGGATGCAGCGATTACCTCCTAAGCATAAGGTCATCCAAGCAGACACATTCATGTTGATTTTATCATCTGCGGTGCTAGAATCGTAAAAAATTATCAATGCTCATGTACCGCTCTTAAACATATCAAGCACAAAATATTTAATCGCGTCTGGATCGTTTGCTTAGCGAGCTATTCACGAACAACGAGCCGTTATATTAAGGGTAAGAGCAAGATTTAAATCTTTTTATTCTATTTTTAATTAAAATTTAATTGATTATAAATCTTTGTAGCCTTATAGTCGATTAAATTTTTTTTAAAAAATACTAATCATATATATATATATATATTATTTTTTTCACGACAAAATTAGCAGAACTCAAACGAACAAATCTTTGTTTGTGTTCAACTCGTCTATATATCGAGTGCAAAAAAAATTGCTCGTGTTTCGCTCGTTTACAAAAAAAAAAGTGTTTAGAGAGAGAGAGAGAGAGAGATTTCAATACATAACACTCAATTTTTATTTATTTACATATCTAAAATCCAAACATTATTGGGTGATATAAATGCAAAAAGTAAAATTCAAGAGACTAGTAGCGTGACTTTACACCTAAAGCTTCCTGACAGTCATGATTGGAGCTAGTCGGAGAAGCAACAATGCGATCGCTGCCTACAAAGTCCCACTAAAGTCCCATCTTTCTCCTTCTGCTTCACTCCTACGTAAAACCAATGAGGGTAACCCTCACCTTTCTCCGCTCTCCTCTCACCAGCCCACACAATTCAACTTCTCTAAATCACGTAAAGCCCTCTTCAAAGGGATACTAAATCCTGGATTTTGGGCAAAACAGAGGAAAAGTGGGATTTCAGAGCCTGTGGGAATTAAAAATGTCATTTTTGTTATTGGCCCCCAATTCACTTCCTTCTCTTGACAAAAAAAAAAGAAAAAAAAAAAAAAAAAAAAAAAAAAAAAAAACAAACAAACAAAGAAAAAAATAGGGGAGTAAATAAGACTATCATACGAAAATATCATGGAAGAACAATTGCTATAACAACTGTTCGACACAGTTAATCTATCTAAGCGAACATTTAAAAGACTAAAATGAAGAGTCAAAAGCAATGATTCGCCTGTGTTTTATCCCAAAGAAGATACGCCCATTTCTTAGTCAACATGAAACTGGTGCAGCAGTTGTCCAAAGATTCATGAGCTATCATAGCTGCTCCGTTCCAAGAGAAAAATTTGCGTACGTCAAGGAGGTTATTCAGAGGGTATTGGGGGGTTATATCCACGTTCTACCCCCTGTAATCTACCTGTACAACATAATAGCAATGAAGCATTAATATCTCTGAAGCACCTTATAATATCATTGGTCATGTAAAAGAGAATGAGAGCAAGCCATTCTAACTTTAAAATTATATTGAAGTAGAAAGGAAAAGGGAATTCATACGCTCAAATTCACCCTAGTTCAACATCTTCCCTACCAAAGACAAATGGGCGTAACAATTACTTGTATAAGCATAAGCCATCCAAGCTAATCCATCGCCATGAGAAAAGCAAAGAATACTTAAAGACCCATGATAAATTTAATCATATCGCCTAATCACACACTTGAATTCATGGATTCAAAGATATAAAATTTGAGTAATTCATCACTATTGTTGAGATCCAAGTAGACTTTTTTTATATTTGAGAATTTTCAAGAATAATTTTGTTGTAAAAGCATTAGTTGTAGCATTACTAGTTTGGGATTGCATAATAGAAATTGAACCATTTTAAAATTCGGTCATGTCACAGCATACAACAAAAGATTAAGCGGAAAATTTTCAGGAAAAAAATTTGCGTCTATTCCTAATCTAAGGGCAAGTTTGTCTTTTGTATGCCTGGACAATTTAGTCTTTTATTATTATTACTTTTGGGTATAAATAGACTTAATATGTTTAGGATTTGGGGGGATGCATGAGATTGAATTGTAAGTCTTGGGTCTAGAGTTTTTGAGAGATTTCCTACCACTCAAATTGCAGGAATTGGGAGAGATCGCCTACTTCTCGAATTGTAGAAACTTATCTTTTTTATTTATGCGAGTTGTTTGGATTTTTGCAATAAGAATTTCTTTCAGCCCTAATTTCTTCAAAAAAAATTGTTAATCTCTACACCGAATCGTATAAAAAATCTTTCTGAAATTTGGCAAGAAAAATGTTTATGAGTGCGCCATAAAATTTAATTAATCAATGAGCAAAAATAAATTAACTTTGTATGCCACATGATACAAGCAATTAGCCATAAATTCCCACAACATATTCATTTGTAGAAACATTGAAAAAAATCCACTTTGGATAAAATTACAACTAATAAGAGATAATCTCTAATAATCGAGGGTTGCTTACTGAAGTACATGCCCTCTGAAACTGCTTAGAACCCAAATTTGAACTTGGTTCAAATCTATATCATTAGACTATTGGGCAATTTACACATTTATCACACAAATTTTATACATTAGCATATCTGACACCTGGAAAAGGATTATTATTCAAAAGAAAAGATAGTCAAAAGGTAGAAGCCTTTACTGATGCTGACTGGGCAGAAGATATATCCACCCGACGATCTACCTCTGGGTATTGCTCGTATGTATGCGGAAATCTAGTGACATGGAGAAGTAAGAAGCAATCGGTGGTATCTCGGAGTAGTGCAGAAACAGAATACAGAACACTGCGCTTGGTATCTGTGAAGGAATGTGGATCAAAAGATTTCTCAAGGAGCTTGGAATTATGGGAGAAAATTCTATCAAGATGTTCTGTGACAATCAAGCTGCAATCAGTATCGCAAAGACTCCTGTTCATCATGATTGAACGAAACACATTGAGATTGATCAGAACTTCATTTCAGAGAAGGTGGACAATAGAATCATTGAATTTGTCTATACTCCTTCTAGAGACCAAACCACAGACATTCTCCCCAAGACTCTCCCTAAGTCCAGTTTTGATGAGCTAACCAACAAGTTGGGCATGTACAATCTGTACAACCCACCTTGAGGGGGAGTCTGGAATTACACCCATTATTATTTACTTTAATTCTATTTAGTACTTGCTATATTTAGTTATAGTATATAAAGAGTAATTTTTAATTATAGGTATTTATGTTTATTCCATAATTATAGGAATTACTTAATTGTAGGAAGATTTCTTTCCTCAGTACTTAATTGTAGGAAGATTTCTTTCCTCTTTTTATCTCTTGTACTCGCCTATTTATAGGTGAATTATCTATGTATTCAGTGAGAAAAAAGATTATTCAAAATTCACAGGGGACAATTCCGAGTGACGCAGATTAGAAAGATTACTCACATCACCAGGCAAGAAATCATCAAGAGCAAGATCTCCAAACCACCTTTTTATAGATTATGAACCACAAATGAAAAAGACTGCTTAGAGAACTTGGCATCCGAGTGAGATTTATGATAATATTCAAACATAAAAAATGTTTCAAGTTTTCAATAGCCTCAGATATCTTTTTCTACCATGGAGAGCATGCGAACAACAAACATTACCCATGTCATTTTCAAAAACAAATGAATGTAGATTTTTAACATCTTTGATCATTCTCAACATTTCTAGATTTTCAGTTTTAACAAATAAATGTGGAACATTTTTAGGAATTTTAAAAGAAAAAATATTAACTCCCACAAATCAGAAACATTCCTCCCAAAAAAGCAAGGGGATCTTGCGAGAATCAGCGGTGAGTGAGGAGAATTACTTGTGATAATTGAAAATTTAAGTAATATCCCCAATGCCCGATTTTAGAAACTCGGGATTATTTAAAACTAGGGAGAAACGGGACTGAAGATTCTATATGTTTTAGCCATGTCATTTTCAAAATTTGGAATGATTTAAGTTAAATCCTGCCTAAATAATTCTCAGTTTCTGCTAAAGATCATGCCCTAAATGCAATTGTCCTTGGATTTAAGGAAACAGTGACTCGAGTCAAAACACCACGAAAGAATGATTTGGGCATACAACCTCCTAAATCAAGCAAATCCACCAGCTTTCTCCATGCTAGCGATGCACAGAGACAGCGGTTTCCGGTAGATTGGTGGGCCATCCAAGCTGCTCCAACGATAAAGAGAAGCATTATGATCTCTGAACCATTCCAGGAAGCATTCCTAAACCGGATTAAGATCGCCTAGCGTGATGGATTTTATCATCATTGCCCAATTAGAGGCTCAAGTTATAGAGAGAGAGAGAGTGACCACTCGTAAGGGTGGTAAGGTCTAAGTAATCAAAGGCTTTGGAAAAGGCTGACAAAGGAGTCGAGAAATCCTCCATGTCACTTTCTCTACGCAAACCCTAAAAGTCTTTTTTTTCGCTATTGGAGAAAGCTTCTCAAGGTCATTATGATAGCAGTCTCACAATGAGAAGGAAAGGCAGGAAAGGTACGAAGAGGCCAATGAGAAGAAAGCAATCCATACGTAGGCCTGCACGGGGAGTCTCCAATGTAGAAAAAAGGCATTGCAAATGAGTCGAGGATAAAAAATGGCGTTTTGAGGAAGAAGATATTTATACAGGAGGCAAAGAGTTCCTCGGTGCAACGTGGCAGATTCGGGGATGGTACAACGAGCAACCAGCCAAATCAAGGGATCTCATGCCAGCATGGCAGATGGAAGCCAAATTGAGAGGTCCAGAAAGGTAGGCATGTTGCTGTAGATTTTAGGTTCTTATAACATTTAATTTTTTATTCATTATAGATTTTTTTGAAAAGTGTGGAAGGAATTGTAGAATCAAAAGCTCCGATTCATTTTTAGTTCTTCTAACAGCAAAACCAACAAACAGTTCCCTGCAGCAGGATCATGGAAGAAGCAGTTACCCATAAACACAATGAGCCAACCAAGTCGCTATACCCCCCGCTGATTGAGAAGAGTGGGATTCATGAAGGATAAAAAATAATTGCCTGAACCAATTATGCACTTCCAAAATTACTCTTTAAGAGTATTATCAAATGCTTTTCGTTGAAACTAGAATTCAATACACCTCCCATCACCTTTGCTTCCAATAGAGATCCTCAAATATTTTTAACTCTACAAAAATGGATCTTATTTTTTTATGATAATCAGGGTTCTTCCCATCAGCAAATGCATAGCTATTAAGAAACTTCAAAAAGACCTCCAAGCCCTTAAATCTCAATATTGTTTGCTTCTTTGCGATCACCTTCACAATCATCAATGTACTTGAGCCCACCTAAGTTGTTATCAAAATCGCACTTCACAAACTTTTATAAGTATTAATTTATGGACATAACCTCAGACATGAGAATCCCTTAAAGTGCATCAAATGACTCCAAATCAGGCCTCTTCCTTTCAAGAGATTCCAACATCTTCACAGGCCTGTTGCAAAAATGTTGTCTTCGTTTTAACCAGAACCCATATATTTTGTTGTACATAGTAGTATCAGTAAGTATCAGTGTGATGCTCATTTGATGGATTCCTCAAAACACATCATGACAAACTCCAGTTTGCCATGGCCGTTATAATAAATTGTAGGCAAAGATCTTATTTCATGTCTTTTGGCTAATGCACGCTGCTTCTTCTGGTTTGTGCTTTCAAAAACATGAAAATATTACAAACACTAGATTAAACTTCGTCAGGTTTATTCACAATCACCTCTGGTCTCTTTTTAAGTCTGGGTCCAATTTGAAATATGCCGGGTGTAAAGAAAAAAACATGTTCAAGTTCAGGTAAAATGGGCTCAGTAATGATCAGTCAGCAGCAGCAAAGGTTGTCAGGTATCTGTCAAGAGCCCAGGCCACATGAAGGAAGCCAAGACACCGCCCAGTTACGTGCAGATAAAGGCTGGGTAAAGTAGAGACACCAAGTGTGCAATCTGCAGTGCATACGTAGCTTTGCATGCGGACTCCAATAATATGCCGCCACGTGTGCTGCACCGGGTCCACCTCATAAAATATTTAAAAAATAAATTTTTTACGCCTTACCCAGCCCACAGCAACCCAAATGCATTGAAAAGGTAAAACGCGCCGTTTGGGCTGTCCAGAAATACAGTTTCAAAAAAGGTTTCCCATTCTGGGACTCCGCTGACCTGGTTTTCTGCTTCAATCTTCATTTTCTGCTAGGGTTTCCCATTGCTGCACGCCGGTGAGCTAGGGTTCGCATTGCATCTGCGCAGAGTTTCGCTTTGACAAAATTGCAAGAATCTACAAGCTTTAATGGCTCATATGGTTGCTTGAAAAATATAGAAAAGTGGGAAGAAGTTGAGAATCAAAAGCTCATAATCGCCTTTGTTCCATTAAAAAACATATACACTAATAAGTTCTTTATCAGGGACTCTCGGAAGGAACTGTTAAGCTCAAAACCAAGAGCCTTCAAAGGTGCTTGCAAATGTATAAGAATTGGATGGTATGTATTTAAATCCACATCCTAATTTCATTTCTTATCCTCTTCTTGAATTTGAACAGATGTTCTGATAAAAAAAGAAGAAGAATATAAAACATTAATCAAAATAGCATGGAAGGGCAATTATTATGGTAAATGCTCAATGCAGCAATTACAAACACCAATCCACTTTAACGCTCCATCTGGTTGCTTCAAGATATAGAAAAGTAAAAAAGAAAACGGGTATCCTTGGATCAAATTCACCTTAGTTCCAACCATAGGCAGATACACTCACATGTTCTCAACCCAAGGATGCAGCGGTTAACTGTAGATGCATGAAAAGTGAAGAGATCCATGAAGCACCATAAATAGGGATAAGATCACATTCCATGTTGAATTTAACTTTTGTACAATGTGCCAGCAGAACCACCTAGCATTTCTATGCCACCTGAACCATGGGATGCAATGGTTGCCTAAGGAAATCCAAGCTGTTTCATGGATATTCAATGAAAAGAGCAGAGATCTCTGAACCCCCATGAAAAGTAATGCTGCTCAACATTAGGACGACCCAACAGCGCCTCCGATGAAGGATTTTTTTACCAAGCCACAATCCAAAGAAAAGTGCATGGAAATCATAATGATAAATATATTGGGTGAATAAATCATTATAAAAAAGTAAAATGATTTTTTTTTTGTGAATAACTAATAATAAATTGCAAAAGGCAGTTTAGCATTACACTACAATTTGCTAAATAAGAATTGAATCCTTTTTTATGATTCATCTTTCTCATCATGGCAGACATAGAAGACGAACATCCACAATTAAAGTAGCCAAAAAATGAAGTGCCACTAAAAAATTACATAAAAGGTACCTCCTGCACATGCATTTTTAGTTTTAAAAAAAGAAGAGAATAGCAAGTGGGCGAAGCACTACCTCCAAAGAAAACATCACCATATGCCTCGAAATAAACTGATGAGATAGGATTTTAATCTCATTGGACTCAATTTATGCATAGCATTGAAATTCACACAACGGACTTAAAACTAAATATGGGAGTAACCTCTCCACGGAGATAGTTTAGGACTTTGTACGTGTTAATAGTGTGATTCCTTTAAAGTAATAATAATTGAGTATAACTCAGGGACAATTACATATATATAGCACTACAAAGCAGTGTAATTATCCCTTTATAGGGAAATTTTAAATATCGGGTGATTACATAACACTCTGAAACATTGATATAGCATCTTTCTTCAATCATTTCTCACAATCTCACTCAAAAATCAAAGTACAAGATAAACCAATATTTTTCAATTTACATATATAAAACTAGAAACTATCCAATGTACATTTCTTCAATCACATCTTTTCTTTCTGATAACTTAAAATCACAACCATAACACATCTATGATATTGTGCATCTTATGACTGCTCGACCCAGTAGATAGCAGCAGCCCTAATGAACATCAAAAAGGTAGAAAATAAATGACATTCGATTTTTTTCATCATGAAGTCCCATCTTGTGCCAGTCAGAGCCACAAAATTTTTTATAACGCTTCATCAATTCTGGATGACAAGTTTTTACTTTTATTGAATGCAAGGAGGAAGGGAGCTCTGGCAATGATTTGAGGATTTGAATGCTATCTAAATATAGATGCTTGAGGGATGACATGGCCGATAAAGAAAATGGCAGGCACACTAGGTTATCACAAATCCATGGAGACAGTGAATTCAAGGAGGAAGCGATGTCTGGCAATGATTTGAGGAGTGGAATGCTTTTTAAATCTAGATGATCGAGGACCGACAACGAAGATGGCAGGCAATGTAGGTTATCAAGAGTACATAGAGACAGTATATACAAGAAGGGAGACGGTTGAGCGATGAGATGGTCGGCAAAGACGTTGGCAGGCACTGCAGTAATTCCAGGTATTCAAGAAGTAATTCTTCCAGAAAGGCTGGGATGTGTACAAACTGTTGGAGCTGAGGAACATTTACGACACGTAGAATCTTAAGTGAAGCGAGGCTTTCCAAGGAGGAACGGAGAGAATGAAGGGATTTGAACCTTAAAGCTCAACTCATGAAGAAATGAGCTAACGTGCGGAAACCACTGCTCCGCCCCAATTCTAAGAGGAACCAGCACATCATTATTGCAAATTTTCAGCTTTTCCAATGAGGCGATGCTTACCGTTGGCAACAAGAATGGGTCATCTATAACAGCTTCACTGAGAATAAGATGGAATTTCTGAATGCCACTCTCAACTTTTTGCAGTCCACCAAGAGAAAGAGGAGGTTTCATGTTTGAACACAAAAGGACCTCTAATGTTTCAAGGGGAATCGATTTTGAAATGGTGCAACAGCTGCTGGTTTCTTTCTTGCAGTTCAAAGCATCCATTAAAAAAGTCATGAATGAAATCCTTCTTAATTTCATTTCATTTACTTTTCTCGAACTTGAGAAAAAAAAAAACACTACAGAAAATTAGGAAAGTAGGATAACCGTTAAAAAAATCATGGAAGCAGTGGAAACCCTCATAAACGCCGTCATAGGCATGGAGGGTCAAAGCTACTCAATTGCTATTACATGAGAAGAGTGCATATCCATGCATCACCACAAAAACAAATCATAAGGCACAGATCAGCTTCAAAAATGCATTTCATCTTCATATTAAACATATACAAAAAAATAGAATGCCAGGCATATGAATTGTACCCTTTCGAATTAAATTTTAGGTGTTAGATATGTAAATACATAAGAATTGAGTTGTATATTTGTAAATTTCCCTCTCTAATTTCATCTTATTTTCTGCTCATGAATCAGAAGAATCCTTTTAAAAAAATAATGGGAGAAAAAAAGTAGTATCATTCAAAATATGATAGAAGAGAAATTACCATAGCTGCCATTTAACACAGTGAACTTGAAGAAACAAGAGAAGGGAGGAAAGAAAATAGAAAGTCGACCGCTAAGATTCACCTTTGTTCCATCCCATCTGGTAGATGATGCACCCATTTTTCAGTCACCATGCACAAATGCAGCGGTCGCCTGCATATCAACGGGCCATCCAAGCTACTCCATTTGATTACAAAATAATAGTGAAGAATTAATATCTCTGAACCACCAATAGATCCAATCCAATTAGATCATCCATCATGGATATTGAGAATAATTGGATCAAATGAAAAGGGTTCAACTCAAGTAGGTTCTAGTAAATCCTTTGTAGGATATATCCATAAGGGTATTTAACTCAAGTAGGCCATCGTAAATCATCTGCATGATAAATCCATTAAGATAAATAATAACAATGAAAACAGACTGTCTCAACGGGGTGAGAGCTCAAGTTGTAGCATGATACTAACAATAAAAAACTTAACAAATAGTTCAGCTTACTCGAAAGATCAATAAAATATCTTTTAACTACACAACTAAAACATGACTCATTTCTCGAATCTGGTCATATATATCAACTGAATTTAACATTCTCCTCATAAATTTCTTAAATAATAAAACATAGTGTAAAAATTGCTCGAATATAATTTTAATTAAAAATTAACTATATACTTTTTCAACATAAGCTCCCCTCAATGGAAGGTATTGAGGTTCGTATAGTGCGAAAAATTTGAAGTTTGAACAAACCTACCGATAGATTATATACATGCTTTTTCCGTTAGCTTCCCATGATTATAAAAGGAAATGAATTTTTTACAGGCTTTTTGCATTAGCTTCCTATAATTATAAAAGGAAATGAGGTTGACAATTACCTTGACAAAAATACAAAATATCATTCATGAGACCTATCAACAGCAATTTGCGAAAGAAAAGAACAATAAGTTCATTGCCATGCACTTTACCAACAATCCAGTTCCATGATTATTAGAAGATTATTGAGTAATGGTAAAAATAAAATTAGAACAAGAAAAACACAACACGATCACGGATGCCATCATAGCTGTTACACTGAAGAAATTTCCAGGGTCTAAGTTTACAAAAACAATAAAACAATGTTACTTTTTTCAAGAAAACCTGAACTTTAGGCCAAAATAATCTAACAAAAGGGTTGCGATACAATCACATTCACCAATAATTTCACCCCGATAAAAAGAAGAAAGCGGTGTGAGGTTGCTAATTTTAGGCAAAGCTTTTGTTTTATGATCGATTCAAAAGCAGAAATCCAAATAATCTTTAATTAATTAAAAAACAAAAAAGCATTTAATTCATCAAAACCAAATAAAACATATGTATTAGGTTTGATGAAGAAGTATAGAGAGAGTAAGGAGGATTGACATATGATTATTATTGATTTAGAAAGAAACTTACAATAAAAATCTTACAATAAGGTTCCAAGAGAAGTTCTTCGGAGAGTTCTAGAAAAGAAAGGCGTTGATAAGTCTTATATTCAAGTCAATAAAAATATGCATACTAGAGCTGTAACTTGTATTCAAATAGAATGAGGATTGATAGTATTTTCCTATTTCAATTGGATTACATCAAGGATCCTCTTTAAGCCCATATCAGTAAACTACTAATTCACTCAACCAAACGGCCCCTTAGTTATGGATGTTCTTACTAGATATTTACGGGAGGATGTACCTTGGTGCATGTTTTTCATTGATTATATCCTTCTTGTAGATAAGGCTAGAGAAAAAGGAAAATACTTTGTAATCCAGGTTAGTGGAATAAAAGCTAGCTGTTGTTGTTTATACATGTATACAACAAAAATGTCGACACGAATCACAAAGGGAGCAAACAACAATGAATGGAGTCTCCGAAGTTCTAAGCTAAAGAGCGAGATGTGGACTGGACAAGCAATTGATCGTCTACACGGAGAAATCGACCGACGGACCAATTGACGGACAAACCTCTCACTAAAATCAATCAGATGCCTTTGATCAATAAACCGGTCTCCTTAGCGGAAGTGATCTGATGGCCAGCCAAAGCTGAAGCATTCGGCGATCAAAAACATTATATTTCTTTTGTATTATAATGTAATTTTCACTCGACGAACACGTCAATTCTGTCATTTGGTTGTTATTATGCCTGTTCGCCCTCTTTTCTATAACGGTATTTTAGACACCTATATGTAGAACGTTAGGACATAAATAAAAGGCGGACATTCTCTCCCTCTCTACCCTCAACTAAATTTAAAACTTATGGAGCACCCTAAAAGCCAGTTTTACTATGCCTGGTAAGAAAAGCATTATCACCTTCAATGATGGATTATTGCCAAATTAGAGAAAACTAGAGAGAGAGAGAGCAAAGAAAACAGAAGCTATAATCAGCAAAATACAAAAGAATTGCAGTTGATGACAAGGAGAATTAGCCCCCATAAACATCATTTAAATCACAGTTTTCTTTGAAGATTGGCATTGTGTTAAATCTGCAAGCAAAGTACCAACCATTCTCCACCACTGATGGAAGGAATGCAAAGATTATCTGCGTGTACATGGGCCGTCCAAGCTCTTACTCAACATGAAGGGGGGCACAGATCATCTTCCATGAAGGATTTCATCAGCATCACCCAATACAAAAATAAATTCAAGCAGAACCACCCCCATTGAAAACCATCACACAAAAGTGGGGAAAGCTACTGAAAAAACTGCCACAAGCCCTTAAACTAATGATTTTTCTTTAAAGAGTGAAGCGTCACTGATTGATTAGTACAGAACATCAGAGGCATGATTCCATTAACAAGCAGCATTTCAATACATATCATTCAAATCAAGGAAAGTAAAGGGAGCCGAGAAAGATTACAGCATCAGATAAAAGAAAAACCTCTATCCACGTTAAGGACCCAATTAGAATGTTTCTTGCTCAAAATGAATCAAGACTCATGCCCGATGCTAAAAATTTTTTGATGACACATCAAGGCCCAAGTAAGCTGATTGAAGATATAGAAAAGTCTAAAGGAAATGGGATTTGTAGGCCCAGATTAGCAAAGTTAAAAAAAAAAAACAAATACATCCAAACATCATTTGAATCACAGTTTTCTTTGAAGATTGGCATTGTGTTAAATCTGCAAGGAAAGTACCAACCATTCTCCATCACTGATGGAAGGAATGCAAAGATTACCTGCGTGTACATGGGCCGTCCAAGCTCTTACTCAACATGAAGGGGGGCACAGATCATCTTCCATGAAGGATTTCATCAGCATCACCCAATACAAAAATAAATTCAAGCAGAACCACCCCCATTGAAAACCATCACACAAAAGTGGGGAAAGCTACTGAAAAAACTGCCACAAGCCCTTAAACTAATGATTTTTCTTTAAAGAGTGAAGCGTCACTGATTGATTAGTACAGAACATCAGAGGCATGATTCCATTAACAAGCAGCATTTCAATACATATCATTCAAATCAAGGAAAGTAAAGGGAGCCGAGAAAGATTACAGCATCAGATAAAAGAAAAACCTCTATCCACATTAAGGACCCAAGTAGAATGTTTCTTGCTCAAAATGAATCAAGACTCATGCCCGATGCTAAAATTTTTTTGATGACACATCAAGGCCCAACTAAGCTGATTGAAGATATAGAAAAGTCTAAAGGAAATGGGATTTGTAGGCTCAGATTAGCAAAGTTAAAAAAAAAAAACAAATACATCCACATGCTCTCTAATAATGACAAATACACACAACGATTACCTACAGAAGCCTATGGGCCATCCAAGATACTCCACTGCCACAGCATGACAAAAAACCAAGATCCAGGAAGCACCATAAACTTTCATATTTGCATGCTAACACTCAAATCCTTATGATTACATAAAAAAAGCCAGATTTAATAACATTTTAAAATTGGAATACACCTTTTCAAGCAAAATTTAGGAATTAGGACACAAATGTGTTAGAGATGTAAACCAATAAGATATGTTTGGTATAGCAAGTAAAATTCACAAATTTTATCTAATAAAAAAGCACAAGGAAATTTAACAGCACATGCCTCAAAATATATTAATTATCCAAAAATCCGTACGATATGTTCATTATAGAAACCTGCATCCCAGACGAAATTGTAAGTTGAGGGATGACATCTAGCATTAGAGGACTAGCTATAGAAGTATGAGCTTTTTGAAACTGATTTGAGCCCAAGTTTGCACATGGTTCAAACCAACATCACCGAAATATTGGGTGATTTACATATATACCACACGTCTTGTGCATTTACATATTAAACCCCTAAATTTTGATATTTACACATATAACACTTCCGTCATAATCACATCATAATATATGCAAGAAAAGAGGAATTGCACTTGACAAAAACTGATATTAGCAACATTTTTATATGACTAAAAATTGTTGGTCTGTTCCCAATCGGACAAAAAATGGATCATCTTCAACATTGTTCAATTAGACTAGTCAAGATGTTAAATTTGACAAAAAAAACAGCAGAAATAAAAGTTCAAATTAGTCCTCAATGTGACCCCAAAGGTTTACAATCGAAAAAATGCATGATCAAGTGGATTTTATTTGTGACATATCAACAATATGTTCCAGTGTAGGTCAAATCCAGCACCCTGAAGATAGAAAAAAGGTGAATAAAATGAATAAAAAATTGGGATTGGAACCATCCCTGTAGCAACTGCCAAAAACAGACGCTTGGACTAATGAGTTTTACTTAAAGCGTGAAGCGTTACTCTAAAGTGTGACACATAAGCTAATGAGTTTTCTTTAGAGGATGAAGCATTATTCATGAATTTAAACAGAGCATGGAGTTCAGGCCACATTCATCCTTCAGTATCAATATATGGATCATTCAACAACTCTACGGACAAAAAGAAACCAAAACAAACATAACTTAGGGTTAGATTGCAAGAAAATATACACTTTAAGAGCTCACTTGGTTGCTTGAAAATATAGAGAAGTGGTGAAGTTGGAGAATCAAAAGCTTCTTTGTTCCATCAAAGAGCAGAAATATCATATCCAAACAGTTCCCAACCAATGGCAAATGAAAGCAGTGATTATCCCCAAAGGCATGGGCCATCAAAGCTGTTTCATCGCCATTGCATGAGAAGATGGCAGATCTCTGAAGAACCATGCAATTTGAATTTATTTTTCCACTAATTGACGGCATAACAGATGTAAAAAATCAAAGTATAAGTGTTAAATATGTTAATATATAGAAATTGGTGGTATTTATTTGAATGTACATTTCACATATTCAAGTTTTTAAGTAGATATTTAAAGGTTTTATTTAGCTCCAATGACCATCATAATCAACTTTCAGTGTTTTAATTATATGAAGATATGGGTCGCATAAATATTAGAAGCAAAGTTTAGGTATTAGATATGCAAATACATGGGAACGGAGTTATATGAAAACGCCCCTTTAATTAAACCATATATTGTATTCTTTTTTTGACATTCGGAAAGCACCTCTGAAGTACTAGTAAATATCATCCGAGTTTGGGCCTATATATATATATATATATATATATATAGAGAGAGAGAGAGAGAGAGAGAGAGAGATAACACCCATATCACCTCCATTATGTACGCAGCGCTGCGTATGTCTTACGCACGTAAATGTTTTCCCAAAATTGGAAAATTGAAACCGTTATAAACTTTCAGGCCAACCTGAATAAAAAAATTTAGGTGTCAGGCATGTCAATGCATAAGAAATAAGTGGCATGCATGTTGTGAAAATATGAGAAGATTTGGTTCTTTCGATATTTTTAGTAATTCAACATGCAAATCCTCTTTAATAATGTTTTACTTTTCAAAACACTCGCCAACATCCCTCCCTGCTATTCCGATTTCGCCCAAAATCATCGCCTTCGTGACCAAACCATAGTGATAAGAGTCACAATTAGAGCTAGCTGGGAAGGCCACAAAGAGACCGCAGCATACAATGACCATCAGATTTCCCATCTTTCTCCCCCTTCCGCTCCGTTCCTTCTCGAAACCATTGCTTCTAAAAAATCCCGTAATTTCGTCTTCCAATGGGATTAACTAAATCCAAGATTTAAGACAGCAAAAGGAAAAGAGATTTAAGAACATGTAGAACTTAAAAATGTCATTTTTGCTGTTCGTAGGATTCAGGCTAAATCCTGCTCAATTCCTGCAGCCAAACAACCCTGTAGGATGCAGAATTAGTTGCGTATTTATACAGAGCCATGGAAAACCTCTCATAAGAAAAGGTTAGAAAAGAAGGAAGGAGTTGGAGGGCTCAGATTCATCTCCATTCCAAATCAAAGCTGACCAGCTGATCTGCAATTCACAGTTTTCCTGCAAAAGCAGTGATTTCCCACATATGTCCAGACCATCCAGGCCATTTTAACACCATCGCAATTAAATAGCTTATCAGCATTATGATCATCACAGAATCCCCATCTGAAGCATTCCTAAAACGGGCCAAGATCATTTGAATCACAGTTTTGCTCTCTACTGCAGCCTCCAAACCCTCCTCCACATACGTTTCTTCCTCCCTTCTTCCCAGCCGCAGACCCAACCTTCCTACACCCTCACCTCCCCTCCCCTCCTTGCCGATCAATCACAGCCCACCCTCACCATCCTCGGCCTAGGGTATCTTTTACATTATTATCATCACTTTCATGTTTTGAAAAGTCATCGTTGTAACTAATTTAAATTTCATTAATAATAATTTATTTCTATTGCGATTAGGTTTACTCCGGTATCATGTATGTATGTATATATGTATATGATGTATGCATGGATGCATCTATATAGAGAGAGGAAGATTTACAAACAAAAAACTGAATTCATATGTATTTACATATCTAACACAATCTTTAATTTTTTCATATATATATATATACATACCAGCTTACCTATGAATGAAAAAAAGTATTTCATTTAAAAAAAAAAGAAATAGTAGTAATTTTTGTGACATGAAACATTTTGGTGTTATAAATAGAAGGCAAATTTTATGAGACAGGTGGGAAAGCAACGGATTTAACACCAAAATCCTAATGATACAGTAAAGATTAGAGCTAGCTGGGAAAGCAACAACGCTCCAACCAAGAACCATTGAGGCAGGAAAAACTTGCTTTTATTCCCCTTCCTCCCACCCGCCTTCACAGCTTCTCCAAATAAAAAAAATCCAACCTTCAACAGGAAATACTAAATCCTGGATTCAAGCGGATGTTTGGCTGCATTAAGGATATATCGTTAGTAGGATTTAGTAAATCCTCCTTGCTGGATTTATTAAATCCGGATTTAATATGAATCAAAGGCAAAATTCGGACTTTAAATCCGAAATTTCATAAATTCATGAAACTTGTGTTTTTTTTTTTGTGTTTGGCTTGATTTAGCAAATCCGGGCCATAAATCCTAATAACAGGAAGCTACCAAACACAAAACAGAGGGAAAAAAAGGAAATTAAAAAACAAGTAAGAATTAAAGATGTCATTTTTGCTGTTGCAGAATTTAGGCTAAATCCTACTACCAAACAGCCCCTAAATCTAACTTCTTCTATTTGATTACAAAAAAAAGCCTTCCAAAGAGCAGGGAGCCTTCCAAAAAGCAAGGGATAATATACGGAGCATCATTCAAAACATCATGAAAAAGCAATTACCACAATAACCGCTCAACATACTTAACAAACCCATAAACTAATTAGTGTTTTTTCAAGAGTGAAGGATCACTTTTGTATTAATACTGATCATCACAATGGTATGTCCATTATCATACAGCATTAGAATACAGATCATTCTAAACAAGGATAAAAGGGAACCAAAAAAGATTACAACTTCTGATAAAAGGCAAACATTTATCCGCAATAAGGCTCCCTTTGGTCGCTTGAAAAATAGAAAAGTTTAAATGAAAAGAAAATGGTAGGCACAGATTCGATAATGGTGTTTGGATCATCAACAATTACATTTAAAACAGAAAATGGAATTTCATTCAAAACAGAAAATGATGTTTGAATCATCAACAATTACCAAGGCACCTGCACATGCTTAGTTCATCCAACAACGTTAACAAATGCAATAAAAAAAGAACATTTTACCACATCATTGTTAGATGTTCAATCTCGGCACAACATTTCTCAAAAAGAAGCAAAAAAAAAAAAAAAAAGGTACACTAACAGGGTTTGTAACTTTCTAGAAGCCATTGAAAAAGCTGCCACAAAAGATCCCACAGAAGCTGCCACAAAAGCAGTTTTATCTTAAGGGTAAATCATTTCTCTAAACTGACACTTATAGTAAAGAGTTTTCATTTTGAAGATGAAGCATGTTACTTGAGTATTTAAACAGCGAAAGAATTTCAAGTTTAAATCATTCTTATGAGAAGAAGAGATCGTGGAAAATATAAAGATTGTAGGGTCATTTCAAGTGAGGATTTAAATACTCGACATCGATTATTAGTTTAGATTTTAAGATGAAGAGTTAGTTGTAAAATAAAGAATACTAGGAATCAGTGTTTTAGAATTAAATGAGCGCACCTAAAAGACACAAATAAAATTAATTTTCTAAGTAAACTTCAGGATTTCAAGATTTGAGATGTTCATATGGAAGCAAATTCGATGTACGATAAAATAACAAATACTATTAAACAAGTGACAAAAGATTTGTCTGAAGAATTAAAAGAAAAAATTCCTATAAATAAAAATAGTTGGTGGTGGAATAATAATGTGCAAGAAAAGATAAAATATAAGAAGTTATGTTATAAAATTGGTTTAAATGAAAAAGCCTAGAGAGCTTGGAAAAATATAAAATAACCTGTAGTGGGTCTACGCCTTTTTAGGCCTACCTCAGCCTTGCTTAACATATGCCAAATCTAAAACATCAAATTATCTAACCGAAGTACAGATGATCGACGTTTAATGAGAACAATCCATCTAAGAAGACATTCCCTAATCTTGTCCGCACCGGAGCTACACAAACCCTATCACGAATATCTTCATTTCATATTTTGTCGCTAAGCATTCTCATCCAAGCAACTTTAATTTATGTTTGTCTTTTAAAGAACATTTTTCACCATAGAGCAAAAGCAGCAGATGATAAGAAGGGAACATTTTGGGTGAAAATATCTCATTGAGATTTTGTGAAAAATGTTTTGAGATGAGTGCAAAATAATTTTTAAGGTGCATTTATACACATAGCACATAATTCTCATGAATTTACAAAACTAAAAACTAAACTTAGATACTTACATAGATAGCCCGCATATCTTTAATATTACATAAAAAAATGCCACTATTACTAACCCTTTTATAAGTGACAAACCATTCCATGCATATGTCATGACAACAAAGAGCTAGATATGTAAATACTTCAAAAAAATCACAATTAAATTTTACATCATATGCCGCTTAATATCAATATTCAGCCTAATATTCCAGAATATGTTCTTCTATATAACATGCCCAAAAAACCATTTTGGACAAAATTACACCAAATGAGAGATTAACTCCAGAATTTTAGGTCTACTTATTAAAGTTTTAGCTTTCTGAAACTGATTTGAACCCAAAATTAAACGTAGTTCACATCTATATAACTAAAATATTGAGATTTACATACATACCACACAAGTTTTAGGTATTTACTAATATCTAAACTTTAGTATTTACACATGACACTTCAGTCACAATCACACCAAAAAATATGCAATAAAAGGTGTATTACACTTAGAAAAACACAGTAGCATATTAATTACTAATCAACTAAATTAGTAGAAATTAACTTGAATAAAATATAATTAAAACCAAAAACTTATCTTGCCCATCCCAGCCCTGCCCAAAACCCTCGCCCATCCCACCCCAATCCTCCCGATTTTGCACAAAACCATCACCATTGTTACAAAACCCTCGCGATACACTCGAGATTATAGATAGTAGGGACCGCAACAATGGGATCCTGGAGTACAAAGACATCCGAAGCTCCCATCTATCTCCTTCATAAGCCTAGTGAAACTGCTGAGTATGCACAAAAAAAATAAAAAATAAAAAATAATAAAAAAAGCCACGAGCTTATTGCACTGGTATCTTCTAATTTTTTACTTTTTTTATTTTTTTGTCAAAATCCTTTAAAATCCTCAGAACTGCAGAATTTAGTATCCTCAAAATTTAGGCCAAAACCGAGGCAAAACGAAATGTATGATAAATTCTGAATAAATCCAGCCCTTTGGAGAATGACTATCATTGTGGGGTAAAGCATTACTTACATTATACAGAGCAAGATAAAACCTGCTTGAGATACGATGGGAACAGAAAGGACGATTTGAAGGGTATAGCTTTGTCACTGCTCCATCATCAAAGAAGAACTGCTCATCTGCATTTCACCATTACAGTGCAGGCAGCACTGGTTTGGGGAGCAGGAAGAGTTCGAGCAGCACTGGAACTCGACTCCTGATCAAGCACTAGGTCTAAATCTTTCCTCCTTCCATGTATGAAGTAGGACGCTATTTATAAATCTTTGGAGTGCCATCCCCCATAAATATTGCAAGAATCTAGATCACTCTATCGAATGGGCCTGAGTGATTCCCATGATCAGATAATGTTTTGTGAACATTTGCATGGCTTAATGATGTCGAAATTGTGATCTCGAGCTAGTTAGCTTCGTCTCATCGATCAACTCGATTTGATTATAAAGTTGTGGGATTTGGAATCCATTTTACGCTACAAGTGAACACCTAAATCTATAAGTCACCAAAATAGGCCAACACCTAATACAGGTTTATTTAGAAATATAATGGTGCGTATACTATCATTTTTTACATACATTTACATACATGACAATAAAAGCTAACGCATTTCCACAGTGCACCCCAACATATCAGTTATTTTTTGAGAAAGTCAAATCGCAACCAGCATGCATCTTTGTTATGATGCATCTTAAGACTACTCAACCCCATTAGATAGCAGCCCTAAAGAACATCCAGCAACCACAAAAAAAAGAAAAAAAAATTACAGTTTGTATATATGTGTGCGTATGCATATATGTTCTGTAAAAGAAGGAAATAGAAGTAAGAAGTTCCTATAAGTTTTCTTTTGAGTCGATAGTTTTTTTCTGGAGTACAGCATCACTGATGTATTTATGCATACCATTTGAGTTTGGGTGTGCATTAGCTTGCAACTTTAGTACAAGGATCAATTCAATAAAAAAAAAGGTAAAAAAATAAGAAACTAAAACAGAAAAGTGGAAAGAAAATGGGAAAGTGAAGCTCATATTTGCCTTAATTCCATTAAAAAAACCAATGACATGAAAGCAGCATAGGCCATACAAGCTGCTTCATCGCAATTGCACGAGTAAGTAGGTCTCTGAAGCATCTTTTATAGGAACAAGAACGCCTTCCATGTTGAATTTAATCATCACCCACAACAAGGACTACTTGAGCTCAAATATAAATTGTCCAGGATTGATTTGACACTTTATTTATTCTGGAATTAAAATGACCCGCATAAATAGTCAGAGGACTATTTTGACAGCTCGTTGAAAAACAAAGTTTTACGCTTCTCTTCTAAATGCCTTCGTTTGAGTAGATCTAAAACTGAACGTTGAATGTAGTTTTAGTAGTAGTAGCTCTAGTGACAGAATTGTATCTATGGGTGATCAAATTATTAAAATGTGTGAACGTTTTAGATATCTCTGGTCTACTGTTCAAAAGAATGGCGATATAGATTGGGATGTTATTAGTATAACTCAAGTTAGTTGGTCGAAGTGGAGGAATGATTCAGACCTACTGTGTGATATAAAAGACCGCTTAGGATTAGATGGATAAGTGGCCTTTAAAGAGAAGCATAAAACTAAATTGAGTGTTGCTGAGATGAGAAAGATTAGGTGGATAAGTGGCTTTTCACTTGAAGACAAAATGTGAAATAAATATATTCGTGATGAGGTTGGTGTAGCATCATTGTCCGACAAAATTAGAGAGAGTCGTCTTAAATGGTTTGGTCACATTAAACGTCGACCATTTGATTGA
Organism: Phalaenopsis equestris; assembly: GCF_001263595.1. Lineage (NCBI taxonomy): Eukaryota > Viridiplantae > Streptophyta > Magnoliopsida > Asparagales > Orchidaceae > Phalaenopsis > Phalaenopsis equestris. The sequence continues at coordinate 67,032,865 of NW_018164444.1, read as the reverse complement.
TGATCCGATTAGAAGCTCCGATTAGAAGCAAATGTTTTAGATTCAACTTATGTTAAGAAAGGCAGAGGTAGACCTAAAAAGGCGGGCATATTATATAAAAAATTATCATAATTTATTAGAATTAAATGAAAATATGACACGCAATGGGGAAAAAGTATTCATGCAGCCGACCCCAATCAGTGGGGTAAAGGTTTGTTGTTGTTGTTTTCTGTATTAAAAAATAAATACATCAACCAATAACTCATGAAAGCAACGGTCAAGCACAAAGGCACGATCCTTCCAAGCATCTTCATCGCCATAGCTAGGGCTGTCAAAAAAGCTCGTTGTTCGCGAACAGTTCGTGTTTGGTTCGTCAATAAGTTCGTGTCCGATTCGTTCGATAAGTAAACGAGACGAACACGAACAAATTTTTTTCGTTCGGTTTGTTAAACGAACCAAACAGGAACAGTGATGCGTTCGTTCGTGTTCGAATCGTTATTGTTTGAAATATAAAATAATTTAAAATAATTATATATAAAAAATTTATGATATTTTAAAACATTAAATTTTATAAATTATAATATATAATAAAATAATAATAATAATATATTAATATACTATAGTAGTAATATACTAATATAGATATTGTATATTTATATAATATAAGTTATATAATTAATATATAATATTATTTTTATATATTAATATTAGGGATGTCAAACTGGCTAGTCGTTCGCGAACAGCTCGTGTCCGGTTCGTGTTCGACTCGTTCGTTAAGAAACGAACGAGCTTATTTCAAACAAACTAAATTTTAAACGAACCGAACACGAACACAAGCTTTGTTCGTTCGTGTTCGGTTCGTTTACACCCCTAGCCATAGCACTATTTGTTCTTTTTAAGAAATATAATAAAAATTTGTTGTCAGCCAATAAAAAGATCAAACTTTAGAATTTAGATATGAAAATACATGGATCTCACCACCGTCATTTCTTAAAAAGCAGCAAAAAAAAAAAAAAAAATAAAAAAAAAAAAAAAAATTACACAATTTTGGCAAGTTTCAAGTAAGCGAATAAAGAAGTTGCCAAAATAGAACAAATAAGAGCTTGTTCATGAGCATTTATCCGATCCTCACCCTTATCTCCTCTCTCTTTCTATATATATATATATATATATATATATATAATACACGAGAGAGAGAAGGAGAGAAAAAAATGAGAAAAATGAAGCATTTGTAATATTTCGGGCCAACCTAAATATTATATTTTAGGTGCTGGCATGCAATTATATAAGAATTAAGTGGCAAGCATGTGAATCTTTTTTAATTTCATTTCAAATATTATTGAATCTGAAAAAAGCACTTCAGAGAATTAGGGAAAGCAAATAGAATTACCATTTAGAAAATTAGGAAAGACAATGAGGTCCAAAGGGTGCGAGAGATCTGCACAATTCTACCCATACATTATATACAGGACTTTTCTATTAGCTTCCCATGATGATAATCGAAAATGAAATTAAAAATTACGTTAACAAAAACGCATAAAATATCATTCATGAGAACCATCAAACTAAGTACAATCTTGAAAAGCAGCCAAAAATATTACGGTCCAACAGAATCGTGGTAACATTCTAAAAATCATTGAAAAAGCCGCCACGACTAAACCCAAAACATTAGTGTATATATATGTGTGTGTATTTGTGAGTGTGTGCGAGCGTACATATATGTATCTGTATCTAAGTATATGTATGTATGGAGAGAGAAAATTGACCTATAAAGGCAGAAATTGGAAAAAACAACCCAATCTTACAGGCCAAATTAAATATTGAAATTTAGGCATTCAAAATGTAAATACTAAAAATTTGTGTGATGCATATGTAAATAAAAAATATAACAAAAGCTTTCCGCAGCTAGCAAATTCTAACATAGTAGAAATTTCAATCATATCAGTTAAATTTCTTAAAAAGCAAAAAAAAATATTACAGTGAAACTGAATTTTGAAACCTTTCTAAAAAGTCATTGAAAAAATTGTCCAAATCATATTCTCCTTTTGAAAGTTGTGAATCAGAGATTTTTTTTTTTTGAATTGCTAAACGCTCATTTTATGCATGCACTTCTTTCAAAGAAAGTGAAACTCCAATATAAATCATCCCAACAACCTCAAAGACCCCCCGCATGGTTTACAAACTTGACCAGCCAATTTCGGCGAATCAGAGAATATATCGGATAGGGCACCAAGCCCTTTGTAAATTAAAATAAAAAAATTTGCCGTCTTAAACAAACATACACCCCAAATCTGCAAGATTTTTTTGGAAAAACCAACCCATGACAGCTAAATGATCTTTCTGTAAGGTTTGGCTCTATGAGTAAATACACCAAAAACCATGACAACCTAGCAGCAGAACCATAGAATTTCAATCAGGTTCAACATCATTTCCCCCATTGTCCACTTTAAGCTCAAAGAGATAATATCAAAACTTCAAAACCTAAATAATTTGCTACTCTATGCTAAGTATTAATATTGCGCGTTTAATGATTAGTCTTAACAAAAATACTCTCCGGTTATCGCAAAAATAATTAACCATAAAGTCATGCGCCTCTGAAAAACCTAGAACTTCAAATCTAAAAATCCTCATTTCGGATAGTGTTTTATCTTTATCTCATCAACTTAAAAATTTCATTAATTTTCTTTAATTTTTCTTCCGAAGGAGGCCAATATGCAGCTCCATCCATCCATCCTACAATATTTAAGGGGCATGGGGGTATTTCTTTTTAGAGATTTTGAAAAAAAACCTTTCATCCATCCATCCATCCTATAATACTTAAGGGTATGGGGGTATGCATATAAAATTTCTCTTTTTATTTCATTTTAGAGATTTAAAAAACAAAGCCTTCCAAGAAAATAAAGGCAAGAGACGGAGTACCATTTAAAACATCATAGAAGCAACAATTATCCTCATAGTCATTCGACCATCCAAGCTGCTATTTCAATGCCATTGCACAAGAAGAATCTAAATCTATGCAACACAACAAAAATAAATAAATAAATTCTACATCTCCATATGGCATGCATCATGGCCTTCAAAATGCATTTCATATCAGGTTGGGGGCTTGAATCCCCTCTGGCGCAGTTGGCCTTAAGGAGTCGGTACTCAATTTGTTAGATACATTAGGGGTGACTGGAGGCTCGTATAATAGCCACTAGTCATTCCTTTATTGAATATGTACACACACAGACACACACGAGATAGAGAGATAATGAGGTTGATTTTATATGCCCCATAATAATCAAAACTCAACATACATGAATGACAATATTTAAAGCCAACATAAAATCAAAGCTTCTGTCACATATGTAAATACAAAAAAAGAATTGTGTGATACATATGTAAATCAAAAGTCAATCAACAACTTTTCTCAACTAGCACGTTTTAACGTTCTAAAAAGCTCTTTCTTTTTTTCTTTAAGAGTAAAGCACATCTAAAGTATTCTATTAGGCGTGTAAATGAGCCAAGCCGACTCGCGAGCTGAGCTTATCGAGCCACGAGCTCGTGCTTGAGCTCATTTATTAAACAAGTTCTAGCTAGAGACTTGTCCTGACTCAACTCATTAGCTCGTGAGCCGGCTCAATTAGCCTATCATTAGCAATTTCGATACAATTTCCGGTGAGTTTTTGCTGCATCCTCCTCCCTCACCTCCTCCGGCCACCCAAAACCTTTTCCGGTCATCTACCATAAAAATTCTACCTTTAGTTCAAGCTCGTAAGTAGCTCGCCGCCTGCTATCTTTACGAGCCGAGCTCAAGCTCGCCATTAGAGCTCGACTACCCTAATATTAAAATTTGGGTGTTAGGAAAGTAATATATAAGCATTAAGAGGAATGCATGTAAATCTTTCTTAATTTCATTTTCACTTTATTTTCTCGAATTTGAGGGAAAAAAAAACACTACAGAAAATTAAGAGAGAAAATAGGATAACCCTTAAAAAAATCATGGAAGCAGTGGTTACATTATCATTAGCAATTTTGATACATTTTTCAGTGAGTTTTCGCTGCATCCTCCTCCTCCGGCCACCCAAAACCTTTTCTGGTCATCTACCATAAAAATTCTACCTTTATTTCAAGCTCGTAAGTAGCTCACCGCCAGCTATCTTTACGAGCCGAGCTTGAGCTCACCATTAGAGCTCGACTACCCAAATATTAAAAATTGGGTGTTATAAAAGTAATATATAAGCATTAAGAGGCATGCATGTAAATCCTTCTTAATTTCATTTTCACTTTATTAACAGAAAATTAACAAAGAAAATAGGATAACCCTTAAAAAAATAATGGAAGCAGTGGTTACCCACATAAACGCCATCATAGGTATGGGATGTCCAAGCTACTCAATTGCTATTACATGAGAAAAGTGCAAATCTATGCATCACAAAAATAAAAAAAATCATAAGGAACAGATCGCCTTCAAAAATGCATTTCATCTTCATTATTAAACATAAATATATATACAAAAAATAGAACTCCAGGCATATGAATTGTACCCTTTCGTGCCAACATAAGAATTAAAGTTTGGTGTTAGATACGTAAATACATAAGAATTCTGTTGCATATTTGTAAATTCTCCTTTCTGATTTCATCTCATTTTCTGCTCATGAATCAGAAGTGAAACCTTTTAAAAGAAATAATGTAGTATCATTCAAACCATGATAGAAGAAAAATTACCATAACTGCCATTCAACACAGTTAACTTGAAGAAACAAGAAAAGGGAGGAAAGAAAATAGAGAGTTGAACGCTAAGATTCACCTTTGTTCCATCACATCTGGTAGATGATACACCCATTTTTGAGTCACCATGACACAAATGCAGTGGTAGCCCTTACATATTAGGTGATTTACATATACACCACACGTCTTATGCCCTTACATATTAAAAATCAAAGTTTTGATATTTACACATACAGCACTTCAGTCATAATCACATCATAATATATGCAAGAAAAGACGAATTAAACTTGACAAAAAATAATATTAGCAACATTTTTATATAACTAAAAATGGTTGGTCTCTTCTCAATTGGACGCAAAAAGGATCATCTTCAGCATTGTTCAATTAGGGCCCGTTTGGGGCAGTTTATTTGATGCGGTGGCGTTTTGAAAATGCACCTTGCCTGTTTGGGTAAACTGCGTTTTGGCAGCTTATGTGTTTTCAAAATGCTGAAAACAACATTTTCACACCGCACTTATCTAGATGCGGTAGTAGTTTTCTAGCTACGGTCTGACTATTCAAAAAAATAAAAATTTGCACTAACCATTGCACCTAGCTTATCAGCAGATTATTTAATAAGCTACAACTGTCTTAGTCTCGTCAAGGGGTTCAATTTGACACAAAATCAGCTGAAATCAAAGTTCAAAATAGTCTTTAATATCACTATTTGTGAATAAGAAAGTGAGCAATTTTTGTAAGTTTCTAAACAAAGAAGAATTGATTTCTCAATATATATGTACCCTATTTGTAAATAATAAAGTGAGCAATTTTCCTCCCCAAGTAATTCAACACATGTAAATCCACTTTAATATCACTTTACTTCTAAATTAAATAAAGCCACAAACCCATCTTCCCCTTCCCCTCCCAAATAAAAAAAATTAATCAACTATAAATAAATCATTATAATTAGATATGATGATCTCCAATTACTGTGGCCTGAAAATGAAATTTCATTCAAGACAGAAAAAGGGTTTGGATCATCAAGAGTTACCAAGGCACCTGCACATGCTATGTTCATCCAACAACGTTAACAAACGCAACAAAAAAAAAAAAACAATTCAACACATCATTGTTAATGTTCAATCTAGCCACGGACATTTCTAAAAAATCAGCAAAATAAAAGTAAGGTTACAGTTGTTGTAACTTTCTAAATAACCATTGAAAAATCTTCCACAAAATAACCCATAAACTGAGGTGTTTTCTTTGGACAGAGCATAGAGCTATATGATGAACCAATGCACTTGATAAACTAAGGTGTTTTCTTTGGACAGAGCATAGGGCTGCCCAAAGCTGGTACGCACAGGCCATTGCAAACATCATTTGATACCCCACCTTAATTTCATAAATACATAAGAATCGAGTGGTATGCATGTAAATCCCCCATCTTAATTTCATATCACGTTTCCGTATTGAATATGAAAAGACATTTTCAGAAAATTAGAGGAAAAAAATTTGGTGTGGTATTTAAAACAGCATGGAAGGGCTTCTTCTCTAAAAATGGCACAAAGATACAGCGGTTACCTGCGGATGCATAGGTCATCCAAGCTGCTCCACCATTGCAAAAGAAAATGAAAAATCCCTGGAAATGGACAGCATCGCTTTCCATGTTGAATCACTCTCGTCAAATCTCTCTCTCTCTCTCACACACACATAGGGGAAGAGAGAGCGAGAGACTTTCTTCACCTTATAATAGCTCAAAATCGAGAAATATGGGCTAACAAGAAAAACTAAACTTTAGATTTTCGATATGTAAATACATAAGAATTGTGCGGTATGCATGTGAATGTCTCAAAAAAGAAACCAATATATACTTCAATTCTCTCTTGGTTGCAAAAATTATACATTTTCAAGACTTCACATGGTTGCTAGAATATATAGAAAATTGCCGAAAGAATCACAGTATCAGAATCTTAGATTTGCCATTGTTCTATAGATGTTAAATATGTAAATATATAAGAATTAAGTGGTATACACGTACATCTTCCTTAGTTCATTTCACTACATTCTTTTGCATCTAAATAATAACCTTTCAAAAAGTTAGGGGAAAAATACAGAGTACCATTATAAACATCATGGAATCAATGGTTATTCAAATACACGCACTAATAGGCAGGGGCAGCCTAAGCAGCTCGATTGCCATTGCATGAAAAGTACAAAAATATGTAGCGCCGCAAAAGAAAAAAGAAAAAATCTTACAGTGCCTAATGGCAGGAGCCGCACCTTCCATGAAGCATTATGCATACAAAGAAATAGTCATTATGGGCCGGCATAGAAGTTAACAAGCCAATGGATGCAACCATAGCCCACTTCTTTCAAAACTAGCAGCTGAGTGCCAGCTGTCACATCAATATGACAACGTTAAACTACATCCACGTCACTTTGTACTAAATTTATTGTCATATAGTCTCTTTGTAACCTGACAAGGGTGGGAGAGACCACCTCAACCCCTATAAATAGAGAAGATCACCTACTCTTGGGAGGATCTCTCTCTTCACTTTATGAAAACAGTGTGCATTATAGCTCAATGGGCTCCTTCCGTATGTCTTAAATATCTAACACCTATAGAACAATGGTGAATCCAAGTTTCTCATTCCCCATTTCTTTCTGCAATTTTCAATAAATTCTAGCAACCTAAGCTCTCGGGGCCGAAAGCTTTTTCGTGATTTTGAGAGGAGAAGGAGAAGACTCTAAAGAGGGAGAGGCGGCCGAACCCGAAAGCTTTCGCAAGGGGAAGAGGAGGCCGGAGATTACGGTTTTTTTTTGTTACATAGTACATGATAATAATTATAAAATTTATATTATATAAATATATAATATTTATATACCTAATAGTAATATACTGTTATTAATAATTTATATATATTATAATTTATAGGACTTAATTTTATGAATTTCTATGTGTGCAAGTGTGTGTATATATTTATTTTTTTTATTTTAGAGCCAATTCGAGCCGAACACGAGCGAACAAATTTTTGTTCGTGTTAGTCTCATTTAAATTTCAAGCTTAAAAATTTATTCGTGTTCGGCTCGTTAGGCTTAACAAACAAGTAGTTTGCGAACAACGAGCCAATTTGATAGCCCTACATGTATGAAAAGAGTGCATATGCATGCAGCACCACAAAAAGGAATCATATAGCACCATATGGCGGGCATAATCACCTTCAATGCTGCATTTCACTTTCATCACTATATATATGCATCAATGCATACATAAATAAATATAGGGAGATATTAAAGAAAATAGGGAGTTGAAAGCTAAATTCACCTCTATTCCATCCAGAAGTTGAACAAACCATTCCTAGTTGACCAAACAATTCCATTACAACGTTATATTGAAGAAGTATTAATATTTCTTAACCACAGTAAAATCCAATCCAAATAGACCATCAGTCAATGAGTTTAGAGAAATCGAATAGAAAGAAAAGGAGCAAGCCACTCTACATATGTCGTGAACTAAAGACTTCGGGATTGTTTGGCTACATATAGGTTTCAACTCAAGCAGGTTCTAGTAAATCCAGCGCAGGATAAATCCATCAGGGTATTTAACAAAACATTGTAAATCATATACATGTAAATCTAACGAGCAGGCTCTTCTATTATGAAAGAGAGAAAGCAATATTATTTGAAACTATAGTTAAAACAAAATAACAAATATAATGCGCGGTTAAGAAATAATTAATAAAATGGTCAATTGATATATAGCATTAAATATCATTTCTTCAAGCATTTTTAATAAATGAAAAATGAAGTTTTCAATTTTAGTATATTTTTAAGTATATTTTATTTTAATACTTTCTTAAATGAGTCGGCACGCTAAGCATTAATACATACCGTCTGAGTTAGATCCTAAATTATCTTGAAGCATTAGCATACAATATTCATACAGAGCAATGGACAACCTCTTAAGAGAAAAGACTAAAAAAGAAAGAGGGAGTTGAAGGGGTCAGATTCATCACCCTTCCACATCAAAGCAGAACCGCTGATCCGCAATTCAGCATTAACCTGCAAAAGCAGTGTTAGATATGCAAATACATGGGAACACAGTGGTATCTAAACGCCCCTTTAATTTAATCATATACTGTACCTTTTGTTTACATTAAAAAAGTCACACAGCAGCATTTTCCCACTAACACGTTCAAATTTTGTAAGCAGTTCAATCTCACCAAGGGAAGTTGTTAAAAAGCAGCAAAAAAATTACAGTAAACCGGAATTGTGGTCACTTCCTAAAAAAGCCATTGAAAAAGCTCCCTAAAAGAATCCACAAACTTCTGTTTTTCATTTGGTGTAAAGCACCTCCGAAGTACTAATACATATCATCTAAGTTTGGGCCTACATATATATATAGATATATATGGAGAAAGAGAGAGAGAATTTCGATTTCATACGCCACAAAAAAAAGCCAAAATTGGAAACTTGAAACCATTGGAACCTTTTAGGCCAACCTGAATAATAAAATTTAGGCGTCAGGCATGTAAATACATAAGAATTAAGTGGCATGCATGTTGTGAAAATCTGAGAAGATTTGGCTCTTTCTATATTCACATTTCTCATGTGGCACTGCAAATCTTGGAATATATGATTAGGATATCTTAGGAAACGTTTGGTTTAGCTTTTCCCTTCCAATTTTATGTTTTTCCATCTCTTTATTCAAAAATATTTCCTTACCTAATTTAGGCAATATATATTTGGTAAGTTTCTAAACAAGGAAAAATTGATTTAGCTTTTTCCCTTCCAATTTTAGGATATCTTAGGAAGAATTGATTTAGCTATATGATTAGGATATCTTAGGAAACGTTTGGTTTAGCTTTTTCCCTTCCAATTTTATGTTTTTCTATCTTTTTATTCAAAAATATTTCCTGACCTAATTTAGGCAATATATATTTGGTAAGTTTCTAAACAAGAAAGAATTGATTTCTCTAAATATATGTACCCTATTTGTGAAAAAAATTTTCCATACGGAGTCCGGACATAGAGCTAGCTGGGAAAGCAACAATGAGATTGCCGCATACAAGGACCTACAAAAACTCCTTTCTCCTCCTGCTCCGCTCCAACCAACAACCATCGAGGAAGGTAACACTTCCTTTTCTCCTCCTTCCTCCCACCCGCCTTCACACGCTCCAGCTTCTCTAAATACACTAAATCCAACTTACAAAAAAGTGGGTGTTTGGCTGCATGAAGGATTTAAATGCACCTCCTTGCTGGATTTATTAATCCGGATTTAATATGAATCGAAGGCAAAACATTTATCCACAAAAACGCTCCCTTAGGTCCCTTGAAGAAATAGAAAAGTTTAAATGAAATGGGAATTGTAGGCACATATTCGCCTTAGTTCCATCAAAAAACGAATACATCCACATGTTCTCTACCAGCATCACATGGACACAGCAGTTACCTACAAAAACAGAGGCCATCTGAACTGCTCCATCAACATGTCATGAGAAAAGCAGAGATCTCTGAAGCACCATAGACAGGAACAGAACCAACCTAATGTCAAACTTAATTATCTCCTAATCACACACACACAAATAGAGAGAAAAACAGACAGACAGAAACATTCATGGAATTCAAATAGAAAAATCCAAGTAAATCATTATTGTTCTTGAAGAAAATAGACATTTTTTTTTAACTAGAGTATCTTCAGCTTGCATAAGAAATTCTAAGAGTTTTTTTTGCTGGAAATGCATAAGGTGTAAAATTAGTTGTTTAGAATTGCAGAATAGAAATCGAACCATCTTCAAATTCAATCATCTACCACCACATATCAGCAGATAATAAAAGGAAAATTATGGGTTAAAATATCTTCCTAAAATTTGGTTAAAAAATATTTTGACAAGAGCGCAACATAAAGTTTTAAGTGGCATTTACATACATAACACTTAAATCTTAAATGTTACACTAAAAATGCCACTATTACTAACTTTTTACAAGTGAAAAACACATTGTCACACATAAGCTTATAACTAATGATCAAATAAAAAAGGCAAAGGTCGTCTTATTCAAGAGCCCTCCATTCTCTCCCACTTCACGCCTTCGATCGTACTGTTATTCTAGAGAAAAATGAGCTTTCACATCTTCTTAACCCGAAATGACTGAGGAGAGGAAATGTTCTCTTTTGAAGGTACTCCCAAGAACAGATCCAGTGTAGACGGGGTGGGACTTGTAGCTCAGAGGATTAGAGCACGTGGCTACTAAGCACGGTATCGGGGGCTTGAATCCCTCCTTGCACACAACCGGCCCAAAAGGGAAGGGCCTTTCCCTAACTGTAGCCCCGGGATTCAAAGAGCCATTAAAGCTACTCAATGGACACTCAAAGAAAATAGAGGAGGTTTCTTGAGCACCATGAAAAGGAATCCTGCCCAACATTAGGGTGGGCACACAAAACCATCATGAAGGATTTCTTCAGCATGGCACAATCCAAAGAGAAATTCAAGGAAATCATAATGATAAAAATATTGGGTAAATAAATCATTATAAATATTCAAAAGGAAACATTTGGGTCAACAAAACAAAATGCAAAAAACACTGTAGCATTACTCTTCAATTTGAAGAATAAAAATTGAGTCAACCATAAATAAATCATTATAATTAGATATGATGATCTCCTTCTGGGGTTTGCATCACGAGCCCCATACTTAAACTAATGAGTTAGGTTTTCATCTCACCGGACTACTTATATGCACAGCATTAGGGGTTAACAAGGCAGGGATTCCGCAGCGGACTTTAATTGTCTCCATGAATATAATGCGAACTAGGGCAACAGTTTACCAAAAATAGATAATGAAACAGCCGGTTTGTGTTAATAACTTTATAGTAACGATAACTGGCGCAAATTAAATAAATACCAGTAAGGTAAACAAAAAAATATCCACATGTAAATATCTCAGTGATAAAAGAAAAAATGAAAAAAAAAATACAGGCTTAACTTTCAAAGAATAAATAAAATCATATGATATGTATGACATTTTGAAGTTAAATTTGCATAATATTTACGGGTTTAAATAGCAAAACTCTCATCTTTACATGCATATCACTCAAATATTTAACATAATACAAAAAAAATGTTACCATAACTATGTTCTTAAAAGAAATAAATTTCTAACAGAAGTTTATGATAGTAAAGGATTTAAAGTATAAATATCAAACATTTGAGTGTTAGATATAAAAAAATATTTCATGTGTGTTTGTGTGTGTGTGATTTGGCCAACAAACCATTATGCCATCGGACTGACTGACAATCAAGGCAGAGCATAATAACAGCTTCTTGTAGCTCCCTTGTATATGAGAACAATTTTTCCTTTTTTTTTTTGGGACAAGTCAGAGCAGGTTTTTTCACAACTAAAACATTCTAGCATATATCAATTTTAGAAGTTCAAACTCGCCACTGACAATTCCTAAAAAGCAGCAAAAAAAAATTGAGATCAAACAGTTGTGCCAACTTTCTAGTAAGCCATTAAAAAAGCTGCCACAAAAGAGCCCATAAGAATGCGTTAACTTCACACAGTGAAACACCACTGATGTATTAATACAAACCTTTATCATGCGGCATCATTATATGTATGAATCAAGTCAAAGTCAAAAAAAACAGGAGCGCACACACGCCCAAAAAACAAAGATTACGAGTGCCAAATTGCAAATATCTATCCATTTAAAGGCACAATTATTTGCTTAGTCATACAAAAATGAAAACAGAAAGGAGAATCGCTGGCCTGTATTTGCCTCAGTACATTTAAAATGCAGACACATCCACATTTGCTAAACAAGCGCATTCACAAAGCAGTTAAACATCGAGACAAATGTGATCCAAGCTCCACCATGATCATTCATTGAGAAAAACAAAGATCCCAGAAGCCCCCTTAAGTAGGAAAAGATCGCCTTCAATGTTCAAGTTAATCACCATAAAAAAAAGTAACTACAATACTCAACCATGTATATTTTGTAAAAACTAATCAGTTTTAACTTAAGGGTAAAGCGTTACTCTAAACAAACACACACTTATTAGTTTTCTTTTGAAGATGAACCCCGTTACTTGTGCATGTAAACAGAGCAAGAATTTCAAGTTTAAATCCTCAACTGGCATCAATATACAGAACATTGAACAGCTATACAAAAAAAGGAAACAAAAACTGACTTTGAACTTCGCCAATATTGCAAGAAGCTAATCACACACACTTCGCCAATATTGCAAGAAGCTAATCACACACACACACACACACAAACATACATATATAGACACACGCTGATTTGACTTTATAACTGCTATATTACGGTCATGTTTGTAACCGATATTTTCTAAAGGTATTCTACTTCTTTGATTTGTGAATCAGAGTTATATTTAATACGGCACCGAGCACTTTTAAGCTAAAGTTGGTGTAAATTTATCCCATTATACAAACATCAACAAAGACTGTACATATAGGCATGCGGGCCAATATAATTTGTCCCTTTGGCCTTGGCTTTGATTTGGACTACTACGTCTGATTAGATAAATGAGCCTCCTGGTTAGATAAACGAGCCAAAATTGCACGTGTGCCATCCTTGGGCTTATCTTTTTGCTTCTGAAACGTTGGCTCTCATTGAGATTCATGTTGGCACAATGTCGATGCACAATATAGAGAGCTTTCAATAAACAATTTTCAAGTTAATCACCATAACAAAAGATCGCCCTCAATGTTCAAGTTAATCGCCATAACAAAATCAAGAGAAAAATTCAAGAAACCCAGAGATTTTGTTAAAAAAGTAACCATCACATATGTATTAGGTTGTTGATCTCATTTTTAGTGAGGTCTTAGTCTCCTACTCTTAGAACCTAGGATCTAGCTTTAGGAGTTCTTATTGACCATTCTAGCGGACTAGCAATGGAGCCCACCTCCCGTAGAACTTCAAGCCACTTCTTGACTCATTTTTGTGAAGAACTCGCATGAGTGGTTCCAAGCACTCAACTTTTAATTGCAAGGGCTAAGGACCAACATGTAGAGGGCCTGAAATTGAGTTCCTATAGGATCAAACAGCATTAGGTGAACCCTTTGTGTCGATTACTCACGAACGTCGCAATTCATACACTCACTGCACCACACACGACTTTGACTTGAATTGACTCGCCCGTCGGCAAACTCGTCCTGACGACTCCGGATGACGAAATGGACCGCGCCGACGCGTCCGGGACATCGACTTTAGCTAGGAAGGGCACCCATATTGTTGTGATTTCGCACGCGAGTGACTAGCACAGATATCGATGCACCTTTTTATTATTATTATTTATTATTTTTATTTTTAATTAGCGGGGCGCGGGCCCGGACTCAACCCAGGTTCAACTCAGATTTGATTTGGGCTGGACTCGGGCTGAACAAGGGTTAAACGATTTTGAATTTTAAATTTTTAAATTCTTAAATTTCAAATTCCTCATTTTAATTTTATCTTAATTTAATGTTAAATTTTTCCATTTGAACTCAACCTGCCTAAATAGAAGTATTTTAATTCCCCGCCAAGGTAAAGGTAACGACTCTTTTAATTAATTCGGCTCCCCCACTCCAATTCTAAAAGGAAGAATCGCCTTCTTCCTCCGGATCTCCCTTCTGGGCCTCTCCCGAGCTCCGGCTCATCTACCATCATTCAATAGCCTTCTCCCACTCGGCCCCCTCTTCGTCCCCGCTCGTCTCCTTCCTTGGTCGCAAACGAGACCTCTCGCTCGACTCTGTCTCCTCTCTTCCTCCACCGATCGAAGCACCGGAGGGCCTCGCTCGACTCTCCCCCCCACCGCCCAAACCTTCCACCGCAACTCCTCCGCTCAATCCCGACTCCCTTCTCCCGCTCGGCTCGGACGTTTCCAGCTTTTTCCTCGCGTTCGATACTGCTCGACAAGAGCGCTCGACTCCTTGCTGCGCCAAAGAATTCCGTCCGTGCCCGCTCGCCTGCTCCTCCCTCTGGCGCACGACAAAGCTGTACGCTCGGTCCCCTCGCTTGCCAAGTTCTCGACCCTACTCGAGCTTGCCTCCTCCCTTCTTGATCGACAGGGCCCCCGCTCCTCTCTCCCGCTTGCCTCGTCTATTCTGCACGGAAGTAGCCCTAAACAGACTCCTCCTTTTAGCTGTCTTCTTCCCTAAAGGTTCTGAGATTCATCGCTACAGGTTCTATCTCCCTGCTTTAATTTTGTTTTCAGATACCTTAATCGAAATTTTTAAAGTCTGCTTTAAAGTTGGAAAAGAGAGGGGATTTAAAAGGCGTTAGGAAATCATCTTTACTGGTTTGCAAAATTTGGGGTTAAATCTTGCTAAAATCCTGCTGCCAAACTGCCTCTTGGGGTTTTATGCTGAGCGAGTCAATATGAGAGTTTAATAAATGATGCAGAAATGATTGCTGTTATAGCCTAATATTTGTGTAGATTCTTTGATCTTGATAGATTGTTGGGTCATGTCAAGGCCTCTGTTGGTTGATTATTATTTCTTTTGTTGCTTTCCATTGCTGCAAAGATTTTGAAACAGCAGGTCAAAGAATTCGGTTTACTTGTAAAAGGCCTTAGGATGTGGTAGATTTGTTGATACTCTTACAGAAGGAGCGCAAAGTTTCTTTCTTGTCTAAGGTTGTGAACTTACCCTTGCCGAGCGGACTTGATGAGTTAATTAAACAATTTGAAGGAACTATCTTGAAATTCAGAAGGAAGATTTACATACATGCTACTTAACTTTTATGTGTTTTTATTTCTAACACCCAAACTTCAATGTTTACACACATACCACTCAAATTCTTCCTAACACATAACAACTATCACCATTTTAATTTTTTAAAATACACATGTTCATGCTTAGGATTTATATGTTAATTTGGAAATAATTTGGGCATCATTTTGGAATAATTTCGACACTGTTTTGGGGTGCTTTTGCTTGCTGATTTAGAGAGGCTTACAACAATGTTTTGAGGCTTACACAA
>NW_018164444.1:67015841-67016854 GCF_001263595.1 Phalaenopsis equestris | reverse complement strand
GGGAACTTCTGATTTAATTAGTTGGAAAACACTTATTTGAGGGTCAAATGTCTTAAATCAGTTTAAACACAAGTTAAAACATAGGCTTCTAGATTTTTAGGAGCACACTCTAGGTGAGAGTCCATCCACCTAATCCTCAGCATAGACTTTCCAATTTTTAGGAGCACACCCTAGGTGAGAGTCTACCCACCTAACCCTCAGCATAGACTTCCTAATTTTTAGAAGCACATCCTAGGTGAGAGTCCATCCACCTAAACCTCAGCATAGGCTTCCTAGTTTTTAGGAGCACACCCTAGGTGAGAGTTCACCCACCTAGTCCTCAGTGTAGACCTCCTAGACCTTAGGTGCACACCCTAGGTGAGAGCCCATCTACCTAGTCTTAATGTAGGCTTTCTAGAGCTTAAGTATACACCTTAAGTGAACGTTGATTCATCTAATCCTCGAATGCACAGTGAAACTAAACACTTGACCCTGATTCACAAACTGATGAAGATACTAGACACCAGGATGCACCTAGACGTGACACATGCTTCCTTAATTAAATCAACTATGAAATTCCCTCAATGACTTGACCTACAATGAAACCCAATGCATCGGGATTTGAGCTTAGATAATATACTCAAATCCTCCTGGCAATTACGGAAATTTGTTAACGCCACATATAGATCATCGGACTAGGATGAGTCTAGAGTCTAAGTGGCGAGGGCGATGACGACATTGCTTATGTGTGCTTAAACGAGGGATACGAAGTGAAATTATTAGAATAGTATCTCCTACCTTAAAGATCTTCAACAAGAGAAAGGAAAGGATCCAGGATACTATTCGCCGACTCTTGCGGGGATCGTTGCCCCCGACACTCTTAGGTTGTCAGTAGTTCTAGCACGATTACAGTGACTAGTCTGTGGACTGTACGACTTTACTAAAACATTTATAAAAATAAAACAAAAATTTCTTTTGCATGTTAAAAATAACTCTGCATAAAAAAGACTTAAATAATAACTTTTGCATGAAAA
>NW_018164444.1:67014850-67015806 GCF_001263595.1 Phalaenopsis equestris | reverse complement strand
ACTTGGATTGAGGTTAAGAACTACCTCCTATAGAGTGTCGAGTTGACAACTCTTATTCAAGATCGGGAAGCACACAGCTCAGCTCTGAGCCCCCACTTTCACCAAAGTTTTATACCCAGTCCTGCTCTTTCATATGTCGTCATATGTTTCTTTTGCTTGTGATTTTTACTACTCATTTGTTATGACTTTCATGCTGGGTTTTCTTGCCTTATTTATTTTATTGCAAGTTTACTTAAATCTACTGCAAATCACGCTATGCCCTATGCTCGCAACATTAATCACGCAACAGTAGCAGATGCTCAGGTACGCTTTTACAGTTTATCTACAACATTTTACTTTATTGCATTTTACATTTCAAGTACATTTTATCTACCTGCGATTTGCTTATTCTCCATGCAAAACCAAAACTGAAACAAAACGAAACCAAAACATTGACACCAAAAATGTGAAGCACAAATCTACAATTTTCAAACACTTAAACCCTGGAGCTGGAGTGACAAGAGCTTGGAGCCAACTTTGTGGGCAGCACGACGAGGAGCTTGAAGCGAGCAACAAGAAGATCTTCTTCAACATTATCCCTTCCTAGCATAATAACAACTCATAGGACTTCGAGGTAGCTTGCCTAGCGCGACGTAAATCCTCACATTCCCTTTTGAGGCACCTGTGCAACAATATTGTGCAGCATAAGTCTTAACTCGCTTTACGTTCCGAGGTTGTTGTGTGGTACGACGTAAACCCTCCTTTCTCTCTGGGTTATTTGCATAATCGAGTATTATACAAATGTAAGTCCCAAATAATAAAATTGGCAGGATTGAACATTTAAATAAAATAATCTCTAAAAATGCAGCCACACAGTAGAGCCACACAGTAGGTCACTGGGATTCTCCTCAGGATCTATGACATCCCCTACCTTTTCTTTTATTTGGACTCCTGAAATAACTGTTCCTATTTGAGCC
>NW_018164444.1:67001126-67014485 GCF_001263595.1 Phalaenopsis equestris | reverse complement strand
AATGAGATCTATTTGGTCTCATTTTTCAAAAATTAAAACATACTACTTTCAAAACCCAAACTATATATCTTTTATATTTAAATTAAATCTCAAAAATTATTTTCATATATCATATTTTTCAAATAAATCTAATCAAAGAAAAGTTGACCGACACCATCATACTCAACCATGTATGTTTTGTAAAAACAAATCAGTTTTAACTCAAGGGTAAATTGTTACTCTAAACTAACACATACGAATTAGTTTTCTTTTGAAGATGAACCCCATTACTTGTGTATTCAAACAGAGCAAGAATTTCAAGTTTCAGAGCAAGAATTTCAAGTTTAAAAAGAATTTCAAGTTTAAATCCTCCTCTAGCATCAATATACAGAACATTCAACAGCTGTACCAAAAAAAGAAACAAAAACTGAAGTTCAACTTCGTCAAAATTGCAAGAAACTAATCAAACCAATCCATCCTTTATAATCAAACCAATCCATCCCAGAGAGAGAGAGAGAGAGAGATACACACACACAAACAAACACACATACATACACGCATACATGCATAGACACAAATTTGACTTTATATTTGTTATAGTACAGATTTTTTTTCTAAAGGTATTCTACTTCTTTGACTTGTGAATAATAGAGTTATATTTATTACGACACCGAGCACTCCCTAAGCTAAAG
The DNA here is from genome assembly GCF_001263595.1 of Phalaenopsis equestris. Taxonomy (NCBI): domain Eukaryota; kingdom Viridiplantae; phylum Streptophyta; class Magnoliopsida; order Asparagales; family Orchidaceae; genus Phalaenopsis; species Phalaenopsis equestris. The sequence continues at coordinate 67,013,814 of NW_018164444.1, read as the reverse complement.
TTGGCGTAAATTTATCCCATTATACAAAGTATCTACCAAGACTGGACAGATAGGCATGCAGGCCAATAAAATTTATCCCTTTGGCCTTGGCTTTGATTTGGACTACCACGTTTGGTTAGAAAATCGAGCCTCCTGATTAGATAAACGAGCCAAACTTGCATGTGTGTCTTCCTTGGGTTTATCTTTTAGCTTTCTGAACCGTTGGCTCTTCTCGAGATTCGTGTTGGTACATTATCGATGCACAATAAAGAGGGATTTCAATAAACAACTTCGGCTAGCTCATTCTAACATTGTAAAATGCTCAATATCAGCACTTAAATTTCATAAAAATATCGCAAAAATATGAGGCCAAATAGAATTGCCACAACCATCTAAGAAGCCATTCAAAATGCTGCCATAAAGGAACCCATAAACTCTTTTTGTTTATGCATTCAAGAAACTAAATGTGTTAGAAAAAAGACTATAGAGATTGATAACTTGGTTTTAAGCATCGATATTCAGATAACAGTCCCACTAGAAATAGTATAGGTGTAATTATAGATGAATTTGAAAGATAATGTCGTAAAAATTAATAGAATTAGGGATAGAATTATAACCCTTAATATTATTGATGGTTCTAAGATTTTTAATATTATAAATGCGTATGCTTCTCACGTAAGTTTAGATATAGGTTCTAAAGATAAATTCTGGAATGAACTAGAAGACTTAATACAAATGAGACCTCTTGAAGAAAAAAATTTTATTGGAGTAGATTTAAAATAGACAGGTTAGTAGAGTGGTAGAAGATTTTAGAAATATTCATGATGGCTACGATTTTGGAGTGATTAATAAAAAAGGTAGAGCCATATTAAATTTGCTTTGTTGCATGATTATGTTAGTGCTAATACTTTACTCAAGAAGAGAGAAGGGCATATTACTACTTATAAGAATGGATATAATAAAACACAAATTAGTTATTTTCTTATGAGAAGAGAACGCAGAGAATGCAAAGATTGTAAGATCATTCCAAGTGGGGATTTAAGTACTCAACATCAATTACAAATTTTAAATTTTAAGATGAAGAGTTGTAAAATAAAGAATACAAGGAATCATGAGAAGAGTAAATATCTATGCAGCACCGCCAAAGAGAAACGAGTTATAGAAGAAAAAAAAAAGTTCTAAGAAACAAGGAAGCAGCGTGTCACCTCCCAAAAGAGCCCTTATGGGTGATGGGCAGCCCAGGACTTAAATACTGTTTTTCGGCCCTACACCTAGCCGGCATAAGAATTGTTGGCAAAAAAGGAAGATGTTATATGCTGTTATTTCTATTATTTAGTGAGAGGTTGAAAAATAGATGCAAGGCGGTGCTGGTTTTGTAGATAGCAATATTTCAGTTCCATCTGTGTAATTTTCTCTACTTTACAAGATGAAGCTCTGAAGTAGAATGATTTGTGTAAATGCACGAGCACATCTGATTTCCTAAGAAAGCCCTGTACTTCAAACCCGTAAGAAAATAATTAAAGCAATAGAAAGACATGCTAAGTCTCTGATTTACATATTTACACATTCAAATCTCTTTTTATTATCTAAAATCAATCTAATAAGTGAAATTATTAAGTCTGGGATTAAATAAAACACCAAGGAGAAACGTGAGTTTAGATTTAGTAGGATTTACACCGGTCTTTTTGGTTTGGCAGGTATTTAGAGTAAGTACGGCATAAATCCAGCCACTGCACAGTCCATAGGTCCTCTTTCAGTTGCCTGAAGATATTAAAATATAGAGAGAACCGCAACTTGATGCTGCTCATAATCAATGTTGTTCACTCTGCAAGCAAAACCACCCACCATTTCTCTACCACAAATGCGTGGAAGGCGAAGATTACTTGCATGTGGCTCGAGCTCTATTCGACTCTGTTTACACCCCTAGGTGGCATTAGAATACAGATCAGCCAGAGCAAAAAAAAAAAAAGGAACATAGAAAGATTACAACTTCTGATTAACAGCAAAAATGTATCCACATTCAGGCCCAATTGACTGTTTCAAGATACAGAAAAGTTTAAAGGAACAGAGAGTCATAGGCTCAGATTCGCCTAATTTCATCAAAAAGCATATACGTCCACATTTTCTCTATAAATGACGCATGGACACAGCAGTTACCTATGGAAGCATAGGCCATCCAGGCAGCTCCAAGGCATGAAAAACCCAGAGAAAACAACCTTCAACATTGGATTTAATCATCATCGCCTAATCAAAGAAAGAGGGAGACGGTGTGTGAGAGAGAGAGAGAGAGCAGCCAAAATTTGCTTAGAATTGTTCTGAGATGAGTGCAACATAAAATTAAAGTGGAATTTACATACATACCAAACAATTCTCGTGTAGTTACAAATCTAAAAACTAAACATTCATATTTTCAAACATAACACACATATATTTAATATAACATAGAAAATGCCTCTATCACTAACCCTTTTAGAGGTGGCAAACCAGTCAATGCATATGCTCATGACAACAAAAAGCTAGATATGTAAATACTATAAAAACTCACAATGAAATTTAACATCACATGCTTCTTAATATCAATATCAGCCGAATTTTCACAGGATGTGTTCTTCTATAGAACATGCCCAAAAAATCATTTTGTACAAAATTACACCAAATGAGATATTAACTCCCGCATTGGAGCACTACTTAAAGTTTTGGCTTTCTGAAACAGATTTGGACCCTATTTTGAACATGGATCAAACCTATATAACTAAAGTATTGAGTGATTTACAACATACATACCACACAATTTTTAGGTATTTACATTTCTAATATCTAAACTTTGATATTTACACAACACTTCAGAATCACAATAACATCATAAAACATGCAAGGGTGTATTACACTTAAAAATGCACGGTAGCAAGTTAATTAATTATTGATTACTAATCAATTAATTAATGAAGATAAACTTAAATTAATTAAATTAAAATCACAAACTTATCTTCTCCTTCCCCACTCCTGCCCAAAACCCTCGCCAATCCCTTGCCAACCCTCTCGTTTTTGCCAAAAACTATCACCTCTGTTACAACCCTATCGATACACTTAAGATTAGAGCTAGCCAGGACCACAATGATGAGAGTGCGGAGTACAAAGACCACCGTAACTCCAATCAATCTCCTTCCGCTCCTCTTAAAAAAAAAACTGCAGAAAAGGGGTTTAATAAGATGTTATTTTGCTGTTTGGCATGATTTAGGTTAAACTCTGTTCATCCAGCCACAAAAACGGCCCCTTGCTGTTCAGCATGATATAGATATCTATATATACGTGTGCGTACGTGTGTATATTACTATTCTTATTTAAGAAAAGCATTTAAGGCTGGCTAGATGGACCAATGGGATCATGGCATCAAAAACCATTTTCTTTCTTTCCTTTCCACTCCTAGCCAAAACCCTATTGAAAAAGGAAGCAAAAAAAATGACATAAGATCTTGTAGCACCGGCATTATTTTTCTTTGGCAAAATCCTCAAAGCTGCAGGATTTAGGAACTTCAAAATTTAGGCCAAAACTGAGCTAAAACGGAATATATGATGAATCCAGAATAAATCCAGCCCTTTGGATAATTGATTACTATTGCAGGGTGCAGAATTACTTGCGTTGTACAGAGCAAGGGAAAACCTGCTTGAAATAAGGTGGGCAAGAAAGGTCGATTTGGAAGGCATAGATTCGTCACTGCAACATCATCAAGGCAGAATCACTTATCTGCATTTCACCAGTAAAGTGCAGGCATGGGAATCGTGAGAAACGTTCGCCAGACCTTCGGTCCAAACCAGCACGGAAACTTGATTCCTACAGAGACCCAGAACTAGATCAAGATCATCCCTCCTTTCTTGAATCGAGTAGGGAAGTATTTATAGATTTTGGCATTGGCATCCCCATAAATACTACAAGAATCCATACCACCTCATCTGACAGCCCCGAGTGATGCACTAGATCGGATGATGTTGTATGAACATTTGAGTGCCTTAATGTCGTCGGAATTGTGATCATGGGTTTGTTTGATTCATCTAAAAGAGACGCTCCAATTGACCTCCTAATGCTTCCACAAATAGTTTAACATCTTAATCTCGGCTTGATTTGACTAGGATTGGATCTATTTTGGTGTCATTGAGTCCCCCTCGTCAAGCCAGTCGGTTTTGCAGCTCAGACTAGATGAATTTTGATGTCATCAAGATCATCCCTTCTTTTATGAAATCAGAGTTCTTGATGATTTTTAATTTGAGTTTGAATGTTTTTTGCTCAAAAAAGTTCTCAAGATTCATGCCAAAAGCCTCGAGATTCATGTCAAATGATAAATTTGTTGATGATGTATCAATAATAAAAGTTATAATTCACCAAAATAGGCCAACACCTAGTACAAGTTTATTCAGAAAAATGATGGTGAATATCATATAACTTTTTAGGGACGTTTACATGCATAACATTAAAAACTACCCAATTTCCATATTTTCTCGCACAGCATATCATTTGTTTTTTTTTTCAAAACTTGAGACCCATCTTCTCATAGACACGTCATGGTTGTGATTTCAAGACTACTCAATCCAGTAGATAGCAGCCCTAAAGAACATCCAGCAACCACAGCAAAAAAATTATAAAAAAGAAGAGAAGTTAATAAAAAGGTTGCTCGTTCCATTGCAGCAGATTATTGTTAGAAGTTGGAAGGAACACCCTTTAAAAGTAACTCCTTCAATGGAGGCTTTCTCATCAGAGAGATTTATAAAGATATAAGCAAAAGTTGAAAAGATCCAGAAAAAATAATGAGCAAGAAACTAAAAATTCCTGCATCTGGTAGCAAAACATAAATGTAGAAATGTTGTGGAACTTTAAAACACTGCTCCGGTTATCAAATTTTCCTTTCTTTTATCTCAAAAAAAGACATCAGCTTTTTTTACAACCAGCACGTTGTAACACATCCTGGTAAGAAGTTCAATCTCACCACTGATAATTATTAAAAAGCAGCAACAAAATGACAATGAAACAGAGTTGTGGCAAATTTATAATAAGCCTTTGAAAAAGCTGCGACAAAAGAACCCATAAACTAAAGAGTTATCATGGGAGAGTGAAACTTAGTCACTCATACATAACATCTAAGCTCAGTTCACCATTATCAAGATCATTCAAATCCAGGTTAATTAAACATAAAATTGAAATAATAATAATAATAATAATAAGACTACAACTTCGCTAAATTGCAAATACCCATCCACATCAAGGGACCAATGAGTTGGCCGCAGTTCATTTAGACCTAATTTTCTCTACTAATAACACAGACACAACGGCTACACTTAGAGGCAACGATCATCTGAGCAGCAACATCAGCATTCATGAAAAAAGCAGAGTTCACTGAAGCACCATGAAGAAGGACAAGATCACCATCAATGTTCTACTCAATCATCATCACATAGTCAGGGAATGAGAAAAATTCAAGTAATTCATAGAGAGAGAGAGAGAGAGAGATTTACATACATACCACTCAATTCTTATGTATTACAAATCTAATAACTAAACTTCATTTTAATCAAACAGAATATATCCAACAGGGAAGAATGGCTACCTTAGCACATGGGTTGTCCAGACTGCTATAACCCCACTGCTTGAGAAAAGTAGATCTCTAAAAGACCCAAAATGATTCCCTTTGATGATAGATTTAACCGTCATGGCTTGTATATAAGAGACATTTACAACCATATCACATAATTCTTATGTATTTACATATATAAAACCAAAACATTCGAATTACATGCACGCCCTTTAAATTTTTAACATTAAATAAAAAATACCAGATTTCACAATCATGACGTGTATATATATGGGACATTTACATACATACCACAAAATTATTTTTACATATATAACACCAAAACATTCAAATTTATAAGAAAACCAGTTAAATATTTAACATCAAATAAAATATGCCAGATTTCACCATCATGGCATATATATTGTGACATTTACATACATACCGCACAATTCTTGATAAAAGTGAAATACAGACTTTTCATAAATAGATTTATGACACCGAGTTATAAGAGTAAATATCCAACTTTTAGTGTTAGAATTACATACATACAGCTTACCCATGAATGAATATGTGCTTTTCATTTTTTTTTTAAATTAAAATTGTAAATATTTTTATGTGATATGAAACATTTGGGGGTATGGATAATTGTTGGGAAGGTCATGGTGTTTTTACCCATACATACATACAGCTTACCCAAAAACCTGCCAATTGTCACGATTAGAGCTAGCCCTAAAAGCAAAAATGGCATTGCCGCATGCGAGACCTATACAATTCCAGTCTTTTACCTTCCTTCAGCTCCACTCAGCCACTGCTACCTAAAACCATTGAGGAAGGCAACCCTTGCCTTTCCTCCCTTCCCTACCATCCATCTTCACATGCTTCAGCTTCTCTAAATCCCGCAAATCCCACTCCCAACGGGGTTTACTAAATCCAGGATTTAAGGGAAAACAGAGGAAAAATGGAGCAAAAAGAAACTGTAGGAATTAAATGACATTTTTGCAGTTTGGGAGGATTGAGGCCAAATCCTCGACCTAACAGCCCAAATTCTCACTATCTTGGATCAGAAAAAAGCCTTACAAAAAATAGAAGAGAATATAAGGAATATCATTCAAAAATATCATGGTAATGCAATTGCTACAATAACTACTTGACACAATTAACTTAAGAGAAGATCCAAAATGGTGGAAATACAATGAGTCGAATCATCCCAAAGAACATCCACCCATCTCAAAGTCAAAATGTCACTGATGCCGTGGTTGCCTGAAGATGCACCGGCCATCCTAGCTGCTCCGTTCTATTACAACATAATAGCGAAGAAGCATTAATATCTCAGAAGCACCATGAAATAGCATTGGTCACAAAGAAGAGAATAAGAGCAAGCAGCTTCACCTTTGAATTTATGTTAAAGTAGAAAGGAAAAGGGGATTCATAAGCTCAGATTCTCCTTAGTCCCATCAAATAAGTAAAGAACATGTAAAACTGGAGGCTGATTCAGCACTGATCAATTTACAAACAGAATCAACTATCATTTCTCTACCACTCATGGAAGAGAAATATTTACGTATGGAGAACGCATGCAGCACTCTGTGCGTAATCCCCTCCCAATAACTTCTCAATAACCTCTGCGAAGGATATTGGGGGGTTATCGCGGCGTTATTTGGAGTCATCCAAGCAGCTCCACGTACTCAAATGATAATAGCAGAGATCTCTGAAAGACAGCATAAGAAAGAATCCAGCCCAACATTAGGGTAATATTTGATAATTTTTAAATAAAAACACTATCTTTCTTGTCAAAATCTGAAACCCCAAAATTCTAGAAACTCTTGGCAACAAAAAAGTGCGGAAATTAGGGAAGGCAAAGACGAGATCACCAGTGTGAAAAATAGCTCATCAGATACATCCGTCAAAAACCAAAAATTATCGAGTCTGACATTTAAAGAAAAAGGTACTCTGTTGGATTTAAAGTTGTCATTTTGGATCTTTGGTGAGATCTAGGACTAATTATGGAAGCCCATAAATCAGAAATAAAAAAACTGTGCAAGAAAAAAGATACATAAATAAGAAATTACAAAAATACAATAATGTAAAAATAGAAAATACAAAAATAGAGGAAACTAAAATTAGGAATTCCTAAAATTCCAATGCCACCCCTTCATGTTGGGGTATAGATATTTAACACGATCAACCTTTTTATAAAGAGCTCAAAATTAGGACTAAAAAATCATTTGGTGAAGGAAAGAATAATTATTCCTCTTAAATTTCATGAGAAATAAATTTGGCTTCATAGGCCCCACTAATAACGCTATGACTTTAGCTCGAAGATCGTTAATCGCTCGAAAGTTCAAATATTAGCTCGGATGAAGATCGAATCCCAAAAAGCATATCCCACCAAAAAAGGGATGACTTTAGCTAGAGATAGAATCGAAATAAACAAGCCGAACTACAAGTCAAAACCTGTTATCCAAATTTTTTGAAGCCAATTTCGAGCTATAAACGGATCGGCTTCAGCTGCCTCTAGATTTGCTTGAATTAATTTTTATCTATGTAAATTATATATAATGCTAAATAAAATCAAATATAACGAGCTATGAGGCGATTTTCACATGAAATGGATCCAAATAACTCAATTTAATCCAAATTATTTGGATTTCGAGCTAGATCGAATCCAAATAACTCAAATTTGAGCAAGCCCATTTCAATTTCGAATAGAGCTTGCTCGAAATCAAACATAACGAGCCCGAACAAAATCAATTCAATTGGCTCATTAGCAGCCCAACCAAAAAAAAAACCTAAATTAAAAAAAAAAATGCATCTTTTGGGGCCAAATTTAGTAACCGCCACAAAAGAATTCATAAAAAACAGGTAAAAATTATGATCACGACTATAGCACAAGAGTTACTGGTGATATTATAATTGTCTGAGGGCAATATTTTTGAGTAGTGTCTTATCTATTCTCATATGTCAAAAACTCTCTTACTTATTTTCTTTAATTTTTCTTCCAAAGCTTGGGCAGGTTTTTGGAGCCCATTTACATACGCATAGATACATACATACATACATATATGTAAAGATAAGAGAGAGAGAGAGAGAGAGAGAGAGAGAGAGAGAGAGAAGGGGGAAAGATATTTGACTGTATAAGCTTCATAATAGAGATAACTTGGAGAAATGAAGTCAATATAATCTTTCAGGCCAACAGAAATAATTGAAGCTAAGGTGCTAAATTTTTCATAATATAAGACTTAAGTATGCATGTAAACATTCCTTTTTATTTCACTTCAAAACATTTTGTGATTATGAAAAAAGGCTTTTCAGAAAATTAGGTGCAAAAGCCAGAGAACCATTCAAAACATAATGGAATCAACTGTTACTCCTTCAAAGCACGGCCCATCAAAGCTGCTCCGACGCCATTGCAGGAGAAAAATCTACATCTATGCCGCACAAAAAAAAAAAAAAAATTGATTAATAAATCCTATGGCTACACATGGCAGGCATCATCGCCCTTGTTAAAGCATTTCATTTTAATGATCATTTAAACACACACATACTGAAAGAGAGGGAGGGAGAAAGGGAGGGTGAAAAATATGATTTGTAATCCTTAAGTCCAACATAATAACAAGTATAGGAATTGGAAATGTAAATACAAAAAAATTGTGTGATATATGTAAATCAAATGAACAACGGCTTTCCTCAGCTAGCACAGTCTAACTTGCACATATGATTTGTAATCCTTAAGGCCGACATAATAACAAGTATAGGAATTGGAAATGTAAATACAAAAAAAATGTGTGATATATGTAAATCAAATGATCAACGGCTTTCCTCAGCTAGCACAGTCTAACGATGTAAAAAGTTCAATCTCGCCTCTGAACTTTCTAAAAAACCAGCCAAAAGTACTATAATCAAATAGAATTGAGATACCTTTCTAAAAAAATCATCTGAGTGTGTGTGCTTTTTGGTATATGTATATATATATATATATATATATATATATAATGATAGAGAGAAACTTGACTATAATGCTTCAAAAAGACAAAATTTGAAAAAATGAAGGCATCTTAATCTTTGACGTCAGCTTGAAAATTAAAATTTAAGCAATACAGGTAAATATATAAGAATTAAGGGCTGCGGTTCAGATTTTTCTTGATTCCATCCAAAAGCAGTGAAAAGCACAACCACATCTTCTCTAAAAAAGACATTGGATGCAGCTATTACCTTCCAAAACAAAAGGTCATCCAAGCAAATACATTCATGTTGATTTTATCATCATAGCTAGGGGTGTAAACTAGCAGACTATGAGCAAGCCCAAGCATGGCTCATGTTAGGATCGTTAAAAATTACCGGATGTTTGTGTTTGTCTTGTTAACATATCAAACACAAAATATTTGTTTGTTTGGATCGTTTGCTTAGAAAACAATTCACGAACAACGAGCCTTTTTGACATCCCCAGTCATGCAGCCATAGAATGAGAGGGTAAGTGTGATAGCATCTTCTCAACAGTGATGATAGGTGGCTAATCTTTAGCGATATTCGACCTTAGATGAAAATGCAAGTGATACCAAATAGTATAACTGTGGCCAAACATACTGCAATGAGAGCAATAAGAAAGGTGTGGTTTGATTTCAACTTTTTGTCAATACTCGTTGTGGGTGGTTCCAATCCATACAGCATCCGGAGCTGGTTGAGTGATATCTCTCTCAACTAACACATAAGCCACAGAGCTTCTGGTGACAACAAGAGTGGGAATATAAACCTTGAGAACTTGTCGTAAGCAGTTGTTAAGGAGTAGAGAATTTCCAGGTTGAACAGATATAATTTTAACCCCAAAAAATTTATCCAAACAGAAATGATATGAGACTCCGCTTTTGGATCAAAATCAATTGTTTACTTCAAGCAAAAATATATATATATGTATATATATATATATATATGTGTGTGTGAAGGTGTGATCACCATGACATATATATACATATATATATATATATATATATATATATTCAAGCAAAAATTAGACAAACTCAAACAAACAAATCTTTGTTCGTATTCAGCTCGTTTATATATCGAGCGCAAAAAAATTGCTTGTGTTTGGCTCGTTTACACATACCCAAATCTCACTGTATTATTAAAAATTTGTCTAATGAGCAAACTTACTAAGCCTGGGATTAAAGACAAAACGGGGAAACGGGAGTTTAGATTCTGCAGGATTTATAACCGTCATTTTGGTTGTTTGGCAGGGATTTAAATTAAATATGACATAAATCCAACCACCACATAGCCCATAGAGCTTCTTTCGGTTGCCTAAAGATATTAAAATGTAGAGAGAGAGGTGCAACTCGATATTGCTCAGAATCAACGTTGCTCATTTTGCAAGCAAAACCACCCACCATTCCTCTACCACAAATGCATGGAATGTGAAGATTACTCGCATGTGGCTTGAGTTCAATTCGAGTAGTTTACACCCCTAGGTTGCATTAGAATACCGATTAGCAAAAGGAAGGGAAAAAATGGAACAAAGAAAGAAAAGAACTTCTGATAAACACAAAAATCTATCCACATAAAACCCAATTGGCTGCTTCAAGCTATAGAAAAGTTTAAAGGAACTCGGAGTCATAAGCTCAAATTCGGCTTAATTCATCAAAAGCATATACATTTCTCTACAAATGACGCAAGGACACCACGATACCTACGAAAGCATAGGCCGTCCAGGAAGGTCCATCGCCAAGTTACGAGAAAAGCATAGATGAAAAGCTTCAAAGTTGGATTTAATCATCATAGCCTAATCAAGAGGGAGACAGAGAGTGGGGGCAGAAAGAGAGACTCGTGTAAGTCAAACAAAAAAAAGAATAATTCATTACTTTTCTAGATGATGCAAGTAGAGAATTTTTTTTTCACCATCCAAAATTTCATTGCCTTGCATAAGAAATTCCAAGAGTTCTTTTGTTGGAAATGCATTGGCTTTAGCATAACTTTTTCGAACTCAAAAATAGAAATTGAACCATCCAAAGATTCAATTGTATGTTACTGCATACTAGCAGATGATAAAACAACAATAACAAGCCTTTATCCCACTAAGTGGGGACGGCTACACTAATCCTTTTTTTTCCGTTGTGCTCTATTAAGTGTCATATTTTCAATTAATTCTAATAGATTAAGATATCTTTTAATACAATAAGTCCAAGTCTTTTTAGGTCTACCTTTGCTATTCTTAACATATGTCAAATCTAAAACATCTACTCTCCAAACGTGATCAAGGATGGTCGACGTTTAATATGATCAAATAATCTAAGAAGACTTTCTCCAATCTTGTCCGCCACTACAGCTACACCAACTCGATCACAAATATATTCATTTCGCATTTGGTCTCTAAGCATTCTCATCTCAGCAACTCTATTTTATGCTTCTCTTTTAAAGGCCAACATTTTTCACTTCAGAGCAATACCAGCAGATGATAAAAAGAGAATTTTGGGTGAAAATATCTTACTGAAAGTTAGTGAAAATAGTTTTGAGATGAATGCAACATAATATTTAAGGACATTTACATAACTAAAAACTAAACTTAGATATTTACATACATATCACGCATTTCTTTACTATTGCATAAAAAAATGCCTACCATTACTAACCTTTTTAGAAGTGACAAACCATTCCATCCATACGATCATGACAACAAAGAGCTAGATATTTAAATACTTTAAGTGAAGCAAAAATAAATTTTAACACCATATGCCGTTTAGTATCAATATTCAGCCTAATATTCCCAGAATATGTTCTTTTATAGAACATGTCCAGAAAACCATTTTGGACAAAATTACAGCAAATGAGAGATTAACTCTAGAATTTCAGGTCAACTTATTAAAAGTTTTAGCTCTCCAAACCTATCTACCCCATCCCCACTCTGCCCAAAACCCTCGCCTATCCCTTCCTAAACCTCCCGATTTTGCCCAAAACCATCACCCCTGTAACAAAACCGTAGCAGTACACTCGAGATTATAGCTAGCAAAGATGGCAACAGCAGAGCCGTGGAATACAAAGACCCCCGAAACTCCCATCTATCTCCTTCACTTGCCTACCAATACTGCTGAGTAGGCAAGGAAAAATGCCAAAAGAGATTGTTGCAACGGTTTTTTTTATTTCTTTTTTTTTTTTTTT
>NW_018164444.1:67000108-67000647 GCF_001263595.1 Phalaenopsis equestris | reverse complement strand
GTAACTAATGAAGAAGGTAAAGTTATTTTAGATTTTGCTTTAGCGTTTGATTTTGTTATTACTAATACTTTATTCAAGAAAAGGGATGAACATCTTATTACTTATAAGAGTGGATCTAATAAAACACAAATTGATTATTTTCTTATGAGAAGAAGAGATCGTCGTGATTGTAAAGATTGTAAGGTAATTCCAAGTGATAATTTAAATACCCAACATCGTTTATTAGTTTTAGATTTTAAGATTAAGAGTTGTAAAATAAAAAATACTAGGACTCATCATTGCAGAATTAGATGGAGAAACTTAAAAGATACAAATAAAATTAATTTTATGAGTAAAATTCAAGATTTCAAAATTTGGGATATTCATGAAGAAGCAAATGTGATGTGGGATAAAGTATCAAACGCTATTAAATATGTAGCAAAAGATGTTCTTGGAGAATTAAAGAGAAAAATATTTACAAAAAAATAGATGGTGGTGGAATAATAATGTGCAAGAAAAGAAAAAATATAAGAAGTTATGTTATAAAAATTGGTTTAAAT
>NW_018164444.1:66923946-66999114 GCF_001263595.1 Phalaenopsis equestris | reverse complement strand
TTAAAAGGTGTGAACGATTTAGATATCTTGGGTCCGTTGTCCAAAGCGATGGTGATATAGATGGGGATGTTAATAGTAGAATTCAAGTTGGTTGGTTGAAGTGGAGGAATGCTTCGGGCCTTTTGTGTGATAGAAAAGTACCGTTTAGATTGAAAGGAAAATTTTATAAGACGGTGGTGAGGCCTGCAATGCTCTATGGCGCTGAATGTTGGCCTTTAAAAGAGAAGCATAATAATAAGTTAAGTGTTGCCGAGATGAGAATGATTAGGTGGATGAGTGGCTTTACACTTAGAGACAAAATGCGGAATGAATATATTCGTGATAGGGTTGGTGTAGCTCCTGTGACAGACAAAATTAGAGAAAGTCGTCTTAGATGGTTTGGTCATATTAAACGTCGACCATTAGATGATCCGATTAGGAGAGTAGATGTTTTAGATTCGACTTGTGTTAAGAAAGGCAGATGTAGACCTAGGAAGACTTGGGCTTATTGTATTAAAAATGATCTTAATTTACTAGAATTAAATGAAAATATGACACTAAATAGGACGCAATGGAGAAAAAGGATTCATGTAGCCGACCCCACGTAGTGGGATTAAGGCTTTGTTGTTGTTGTTTTTTTGCAAAATACTTTAAATCCTCAGAACAGCAGAATTTAGTATCTTCAAAATTTTGGCCAAAACCAAATCAAAACGAAATGTATGATAAATCCTGAATAAATCCAGCCCTTTGGAGAATTAACTACCATTGTAGGGTGTAGAATTACTTACATTATACAGCAAGGGAAAACCTGCTTGAGATAAGGTGGGCACAGAAAGGACGATGTGAACGGTACAATCTTGTCACTGCTCTATCATCAAAGCAGAACTGCTCATCTGAGTTTCGTAGTTACAGTGCAGGCGCACTAGTTTTGGGAGCAAGAAATGTTTGAGCAGCACTGGAGCTCTCGACTCCTGATCAATCACTAGGTCTAAATCTTCCCTTCTTCCATGAAGGGAGTAGGACGCTATTTTGCGAGTGTCATCCAATATAAATATTGCAAGAATCTGGATCACTCTATTGAATGGCCCAGAGTGATTCCCTTGATCAGAGAATGTTTAGTGAAAATTGAATGCCTTAATTATGTTGAAACTGTAATCTTGGGCTCGTTGGATTCTTCTCATCGATAAGCTAGATTTGAATATAAACTTGTCTGATTTGGAATTCCATTTGACCCTCGAATTGAGCACCAAAAGCTTCCAAAAATAGTTTAACGGTTTGATCCGGACATTGATTTGACAAAAGATGTACATGGAGAATCAAACGAAAAGGTTTCTATAAATAAAATTAGTTGGTGGAGGGTGAAAAATATATGCATAAACTAACCAAACAAAGAGAAAAGAAAGGTAAAAATTTAACTCAAGTAAAGTATACTAAAAATGAAAATCAATTTTCTTTTTTAGAAAAATATATTCATAATGGGTAGGTGAGTTATTTCGATAATTTTTTTAATGAAGTTTTTGAAAATACAATCAATTTTTGTGATTTTAATGTCGTTAATAATAATAAAACGTTTCATTTTTACCGTCGCATTAGTAAAAAAGAAGATGTTGAGGCTTTAAAGAAAATCAATGGTGAAAAGTCTGTCGGACCTGATGATATCCCAATTGAAGTGAGGAAATAATTAACAGATTTGGTAGTTTCTTGGTTTACTAAACACTTCAATATTATTTAAAAAACTAAAAAAGATGTCTAAGGAGCAGAGGAAGAGTATTTTGGTCCCCATTTTTAAGAATAAAGGGGATGCACAAGAGTGCGCAAATTATAGAGGAATAAAGTTGATGAGTCATACCTTAAAATTATGGGAGAGTTTTTAGAATAAAGGGGATGCACCACTGAAAATTCTTAAGCAGCAATAAAAAAATGGCAAGGAAACCAACTTTATAGTAAGCCATTAAAAAGGCTGCCACAAAAGTACCCGAAACTAACGAGTGGTCTTGGCAAAGTGAAACACCACTTATGCACTAATACATACCATCTATGCTCTGGAAACAATTATCACGATCATTCAAATCCAGATTAATAAAATTTAAAATTGGAAAAAGAATTAAGACAGACTACAACTTCCCTAAATTGCAAATATCCATACACTTTTAAGGCACCAATAGTTGTTTAGAGTTAGATAAAAGTGGAAACAAAATGGGGAAACGCAGGCTCATAATGTAGTCAGTACATTTAGCCCGCATTTTCTCAACTAATAACATAGAAGCAATGGTTACCCTTAGACGCAACGATTATCCAAGCTGCACCAAGACCATTCATGGAAAAAGCAGAGAGCCTAAAAGGGCCATGAAGAAGGACAAGATCACCATCAATGTTCATGGAAATTACTAAACTTCATAAAAAAATTGACCACTACAAAATAATTTTTTATTATAAAACTCAAGTCCAATCATTAAACTCCTGAAAAACACAAAGAAAATTACAATCAAGCTAAAGTGTGAAAACTGCCATAACCAAACATTTTAACTAAGGAATTTATTTGAAGGGTTACTATAAACTAACCCTTGAAATCATGAGTTTTCTTTGGAGGGTGACGCATTGCTCATGTATTTAAACAGAGCGATGAATTCAGGTCTCAATCATCATCCTTTGGCATCGATATGAAGAATATATAACAGCTGTATTATAAAAAATAAAAAAAAAGACCTCAACTTCCTCTAAACTGCAAGAAACTTTACTCTTTAAGTGCACAGTAAGTTGCTTGAATATATTAGATTAGTGACAAAGTAATTGGACATCAAAAGCTCAGATTCATCTTATATTTGTCCAACAACATCAGAAAGGCGGATGTCTGAAGGACCACAAAATGACTGCCTTTGTTGCTGGATTTCACACCATAACGATGTGATCTGTAAGTGTGTGTGTGTGTGTACCAATATATATACATAGAGAGAGAGAGAGAGGAAGATTTACATGCATACCACTCGATCCTCAAGTATTTCATATCTAACACAGACTTCAATTTAGTCAAACAGAATATATCCAACAAGGAAGCAGCTGCTACCTAAACGCGTGTTCAGTCAAAGCTGCTATAACCCCAATTCTTGAGAAGATTCCAACTCTGAGAAACCCAAAACTATTGCCTTTGATGATGAATTTTATCTTCATGGCTTGCATATGTGGGACATTTACAAAGATACCACACAATTCACATGTATTTACATATTCAGCATCAAAAAAATTCAAATTTACAGCACACCACTTGAATCTTTGTATCAAAAATGCCAGATTTCACAATCATGGCTTATATATATATGGGACATTTACATAAATACCACAAAATTCTTAGGTATTTACATACATAATACAAAATATTCACATTTACATGCACACGCCACTTAAATGTTCCACATCAAATAAAAAATGCCAGATTTCACCACCATGGCTTATATATATGGGACATTTACATACATACCACACAATTCTTATTCATGCACACACCAGTTAAATCTTGAACATCAAATCAAAAATGCCAGACTTCACCATCAAGGCTCATATCTATGAGAATATAAACCAGAATTCTTGTTTATTTACATATCTAACATCTAAACATTCAAATTTACAAGCACAACACTCGATCTTTAACATCAAATTAAAAATGAGACAATCACTTCCATTTAAAAGTGAAATACACATTTTCATAAAAAAATTTATGACACCAAGGAGTTATAGGTGAAAATATCAAACTTTGAGGGTTAGATTTACATAAATATCACTCAATTCTTATTTATTTGCATATCTTAACACCTAAATTATATCTTTTATATACACCTTACCTAAGCATGAAAACGTGTATTTCATTTCTTTTAAAATTAAAATGGTGGATTTTTTATGTGATATGAAACATTTGGGTGGTATGTATAAATGTTGGGAAAGTACCAGCGTTTAACACCTAAACCCTTCCAATTATCACGATTAGAGCTAGCTCGGAAAGCGACAATTGCATTGTGGCATGCAAGACATACAAAACTCCCATCTTTCCCGTCCTTCAGCTCCCCCCTCAGCCACGCCTACCTAAAACCATTGAGGAAGGTAACCCTTGCCTTCCTTACCTTTCCTCCCAACTGCCTTCACGCGCTTCAGCTTCTCTAAAGCTCGCAAATCCCTCTTTCAGCAGGCTTTACTAAATCCTGGACTTAAGGCAAAACAGAAGAATAACGGGACGCAAGATTCTGTAGCCTGTAAGAATTAAATCTCATATTTGCAGTTTGGGTGGATTTGAGCTAAAACCTGTCACCAAACAGCCCAAATTCTCACTTCTCTTGGATCAGAAAAAGACATTGCAAAAAATAGAAAAGAAAATACAGACCACCATTCAAAAACATCATGGTAATGCAATTGCTATAATAACAACTCAACACAATCAACCTAAGCAAACATAAAAAATGGCTGAAATTAGGGCTGTAAAAAAAGCTTTTTGTTCGTGAACAGCTCGAGTCCGGCTCGCTCATTAAGTAAACATGCCGAATACGAACAAATTTTTAAGGCTCGAAATATAAATAAACAGAACACGAACAACTTTTAGTTCGCTCGTGTTCGGCTCGTTTTAGCTCGAAATAAAAAAAATTATATAATAATTTATGTAATAATATATTACATAGATTATTTATATAAAAATATACTGTATATATTTATATCTAAGTTTAAATCGTAAGAGCTCGTGTGGTAATGTAGTTATGTGTCTTATTTTGCATATATTTGGTCCAGGCTTGAATCCAACACTCTACATCTATTTTTTACTAATTAATTTTAACGAGTCAATTTCGAGCCGAACACGAATATCTAATTCGAGTCGAACACGAACACACTATTCAAGAGTCGATTTCGAACATGAGCCGATTTCGAACGAGTCGAACACAATCCAAGCCTAAGCTCGCTCAAGCTCGGCTCATTTACAACCCTAGTTGAAATACAATGATTTGCCTCTGTTCCATCGCAAAGAACATCCACCCATCTCGGTGAAAATGTCACTGATGAAGTGGGTGCTTGAAGATGCACGGGCCATCATAGTTGCTCCATTTCATTACAACATAATAGCGAAGAAGCATTAAAATATCCAAAGCACCATATAAAGAATAGAATAAAAGCAAGCCACTTCACCTTCGAAATTATGTTAAAGTAGAAAGGAGAAAGGGATTAATATCAATCAGGAATGACAAAAATCAAGCAGCTAGAATTAGGAGTTCACTTATTTAAATTAGGAGTTTCCTATAATTAGGAGTTTCCTTATTTAAATTACTTCCAATTTTTCCCTTCTGGTTTACCTCGCTTGTTAATTGTACATTATCTTTCCTTATAGCTGAATATATTTAGATTAGGAATATGTATTTACCTAAAATAGATTTTACAAATTAGTATTTATTGGAATGAAAGCAAAGGAACAAGATATTCAGCCTATTTTCTCAAAAGTTGCTAAGATTCACCATTATTTCCATCAAATAACTAATATATCCACATGGTCTCTCTGCCAATGGCACATGAACACGGTGATACGAAACAACAATTTTAAAAACAAAAACAAATAAAACATGAAAAAAATGCACTAAACAAATATGTTTCTAAAATAAAAGTAAAAACAAAAACAAAAGCGATCCCAAACAAGCCCTAAGCGATTGAGAAATTGAAGAATCAGATGCAAACAGAACCCACCTAGCATTTCTATACCACCTGAACCATGGAATGCAACGGTTTCCCAAGGAATTAAAGCGTCATCCAAGCTGTTTCATTGACATTAAATGAAAAGAGCAGAGATCTCTGAAGTTCCATGAAAAGTAATGCTGCTCAACATTAGGACAGCAAGCAAATGAAAGGCTACCTCGAAAGAAATCATCACCATACGCCTCAACATAAACTGATGAGTTAGGGTTTTAATCTCATTGGACTCTATTTATGCATGGCGTTGGAGTTCACACAGCTGACATAAAACTATATGCGAGTAACCTCTTCGCGGAATAGTGTAGGAATTTGTACGTGTTAATAGTGTGATTCCTTTAAACTAATAATAAGTGAGTACAACTCGGGCAATTTACATATATAGCACTACAGACATTGATACTTACAAAGCAAGCACCCTTTTTCATTGAAGTGCTATGTAATCATTCCTGCATAGAGATATTTTAAATATAGGGTGATTTCATAGCACTCTGAAACATTGAAATTTACAAAACTAGCATCTTTCTTCAATCATTTCTGACAATCTTACTCAACTATCAAAGTACAAGATAAAAACCAATGTCCATTTCTTCCTCAAACAACACATCATATCTTTTTTTTCTGATAACTTGAAATCACAACCATATCGCATCTATGGTATGGTCCATCGTATGACTGCCCAACCCAGTAGATAGCAGCCCAAAACAACATCAAAAAGGTAAAAAATAAATGACATTTGATTTTGTTTCATCACGAAATCCCATCTTATTATTCTTAACATCGACAAAGACAGCAGTTGCACCCAGGATGCATGCGACTTCGAAGCTGCTTCAGGCCAATGCAAGAGCATGTCAAAGAAGCGCTAAAATCTGAAAACTGCTAGCAAAAGCAATCCCACGCTCTAATACTGTGGGGGAAGATCTCCTTTCCTGATGAATCACTATTGCACAAGCAAAGGCTGTTACAGTTGCAAGTAGGATTTAATGCAAGTAGGATTTAATAGAGAAAATTTTGACTTTATATGCCTCAAAATTTACAAGTAGGATTTAACGCTACTAGATATTATTATTGACACCAAAATGTGATTTGAAAGATTTGGATGGTATAAATGTAAAAAAAAAAGTTTAGATGCTATGTATGTAAATAAATAGAAATTGGGCAGTACATATATGTAAACGCCCCTTCATTTATTTGGGCTAATATCTGCCAGAATAATTTTTGAACAAAAATGCCACCAATTGAGAAACAGCATCACGATGAACAATCATCTTGGGCATAAAAAAAATCACTATTTTGAAATGTCTATTTTAACTTGAAAAAGAAACATACCTTTTTATGCACAGGTAAAATCGCATATAAATAAAAATTGAAGGTTAGATGTTAGGTATGTAAAAACGTATGAATTGAGTGATACGTATGTAAATCTTCCAATCCTTTTAATTTCTCCATGCGAAGTTAGTATAAGAACTCAAACCCTCAAATTTCATCCAAAATTTTAGTCCCAGAAATTCGAAAAAAACCTAGACAAAATAGAAACCAAGAAATTGCAAGGGGAGCTTGCAGGGAAATCGCAAGGATCAGCTGTGAGTAAAGGAGAATTGTTGGTGATAATTGAAATTTTAAGTTGAATCCAGCCAATGCCCCATTTTAGAAACTCGGGATTATTTAAACTAGAAAGAAATAAGATTTAAGATTCTACATGTTTTAGCCATGTCATTCTTAAAATTTGGAAGGATTTAAGCTAAATCCTACCTAAATAATTTTAAGTTTATGCTCTAGATCATCCCCTAAATGCGTTTTCCGGAAAGTTCGGAGGAACCTTGCTTCAATCTTGCTCAAAACCGTCTGCAAAACAACCTCTTAAATCATGCCTTCAAGCAAGCAACAAAAATCCAATTCAGAAAGAGGGTTAAGGAAATTGGGAGTCGTGGGGCTCAGATTAGCCTTTTCTCCATCAAGCAGATCCACCCGTTTTCTCCCTACTAGGGATGCACAGAGACAGCGGTTTCCCAAAGATTGGTGGGCATCCAAGCTGCTCCCACAATAGAGAGAAGCATTATGATCTCCGAAGCACCCCCGGAAGCAATTCTAAAAAGGATTAAGATCGCCTAGCGTGATGGATTTGATCATCATTGCCCAACTAGAGGCTCCAATCGTAGAGAGAGAGATAGAGAGAGAAAGAGAGTGACCACTCGAAGGATGTTAAGTTCGAGAAATCCTCCATGTGCCACATACTTTAATTTCAACACAATCGCCTCCCTAACATCATCCCTTACAATGTTTCAATTTTTCTACACAAACCTTAAAAGTCTTTTTTTAGGTCTACAAATCAACAAAAAAAAAAAAAAACCAAACAAAAGTGAGAAAACTAACATAATCGTACGCTTAGAGAAGAAAAATTTCATTTCAGTGTGAGCAGTTAATCTAAACACTTGATGGGCTCCAACATTTATAACAAAGACAAAAAGTTAGATTATAGCTAAATAAATATCTACAAATTCAATTGCATATATGTAAATCCACCCTTTTTCTTTTTCTGAGAAGATCAATAACTAAAAAGATATTTGAGGAGAGGAGGAAGAGTATTTTGGCCCCCATTTTTAAGAATAAAGGGGATGCACCAAGTGTGCAAATTATAGAAGGAATAAATTGATGTGTCGTACTTTAAAATTATCGGAGAGGGCAATTGAAAATCGGTAAAACGTATTACAAAAATTTCTTATATTTAGTTTGGATTTATGTCGGGCACGTCTACTATGGAAGCCATAAATTTATTGAAAGGCTTGATGGAGAAGTTCAGAGATAATAAGAAGGATTACATATGATTTTTATTAATTTAGAAAAAGCTTACGATAAGGTTCCAAAATATATCCTTTGCATAATTCTTGCGAAGAAAGGTGTTCATATGAATTATAAAACTAAATTAAGTGTTGTCGAGATGAGAATGATTAGGTGGATGCTTGGTTTCACGCTTAGAGCAAAATGTGAAATGAATATATCCTTGATAGGGGTTGACGTAGCTCCAGTAAAGGACAAAATTAGATAGTACCGTCTTAGATGGTTTGGTCACATTATATGTCAACTATCTGATGAACTAATTAGGAGAGTAAATGTTTTAGATTCAATTTATGTTAAGAAAGACGGAGATAGAACTAGGAAGACTTCAAAATATTGTACAAAAAATGATCTTAATTTATTAGAATTAAATGAAAATATGACACTAAATAGGACGCAATGGAGAAAAAAGATACATGCAGCCGACCCCACTTAGTGGGATAAAGATTTTGCTGTTTTTGTTGTGTTGAGAAGATCAATAACAAAGTCCAGCAACCCTTTCTGTTAAAAATTAATTCACACTATGAAAATTCTCCATAAACACAAAAATTCTTTTGTAGAGCGAAGCAGTTAATCTAAACACTTTAACGGCTCCAACATCCTTTGATAAATTAATATGCCAATCATCTGACAATATAAAAGAAACCAAGACAGGCTTCAACTTTGACTAAATTGCAAGAATCTAGAAGCTTTAATGGCTCATATGGTTGTTTCAAAACTATAGAAAAGTGGGAAGGAAATTGAGAATCAGAAGCTCATATTCGCCTTTGTTCCACTAAAAAACATATACACCTATAAGTTCTTTATAAGGGACTCATGGAAGCAACGGTTAAGCTCAAAACCAAGAGCCTTCAAAGCTGCTTGCAAATGTATAGAATTGGGTGGTATGCATCCAAATCCACATCCTAATTTCATTTCACATCCACTTCTTGAATTTGAACAGATATTTTCATAAAAAACGGAAGAATATAAAGCATCAATCAAAATAGCATGGAATGGCAATTACTATGGTAAATGCTAAATACAACAATTACAAACATCAAACCACTTTAACACTCCCATCTGGTTGCTTGAAGATAAAGAAAAGTAAAAAATAAAATGGGTATCCTTGGCTCAAATTCACCTTAGTTCCATCAATAGGCAGATCCGTAGATACACCCACATGCTCTCTACCAATGGCACAAGGATGCAGCGGTTACCTGTAGAAAGCATAGGTCGTCCAAGCTACTCCATCAGTGCATGAAAAGTGAAGAGATCACTTAAGCACCATGAATAGGGATAAGATCACATTCCATGTTGAAAGTAATCATTGTCACCAAATATAAAATAAGGGAAGAAAGAGAAGAGAAATTAGGTTTCATACGCCTCATAGTAGCTCAAATTACATAAATAAGGCCATTCTTTGTTCTCTTAAAAAACATATCCAAAATATTGTTTTGGGCCAACTGACCATTAAAATTTAGGTGTTAGATATTTATATACTAAAAAATTTTGTGGTATGTATGTAAATGCCCGAAAAAAGAAACGAAGATAGATTTCCACTTTGACATAGTTACAATAAATTATGTATTTTCAATAGCTCATATGGTTGCTAGAAATATATGGAAAATTGCGGAAAGAAATGGGGAATCAAAAGCTTAGAATCACTATTGCTATATCCAAAAGCATGTACAACAACCGGTGACTCATGAAAGCAACAGTTACCCTTATAGGCACAAACCTTCCAAGCACCTCTATCGCCATTGCATGTCAAGAGTGAATATCTCTAAAGTAATATAGATAGATAGATGAAGAGAGAAAGCGAACGCGAGAGAGAGGGAGAGAGAGAGAGAGAGAGAGAGAGAGAAGATTTTTAGATGTTTTTTGTACATCTCAATCCCGTTGCTGCTTTCCTAGCTCCAATCGCTATGAAATCGTGAGGGTTTAACCACGAAGTCAATGATTTTGGACTAAATTGACAGAGCGGAGAAATATTTCGGAGAGGGTTGCGGGTAGGACAGGGGAAGGGGAGCATTTGGTAAAGATGGGTAAGAAAATTGGAAGACGGAGGGCTCAGATTAACCTTATCTCCATCACCAAGGAGATCCACCCGCTATCTCTACACCAGCGACACACAGAGAGAGCGGTTTCCCGTAGAATAACGGGCCATCCAAGCTGCTCCGGCGCCAAAGCAAGAGAAGCATTGCGATCTCTAAAGCACCCTCGGAAGCATTCCTAAAGCGGATTAAGATCTCCTTCCGTGATGGATTTCATCGTCATTGCCCAATTAGAGGAGCGCTCGTTGGAAGGATTAGGTCAAAGTAATCAACGCCCACGGAGGAGCCTGGCATTAGACCATCCTCCAAATGCCTCATACTTAAACTAATGAGTTAGGGTTTTCGTTGCACGGCGATGTCAATTTACACATGAACTGGATGGATTTCACGGACATTTCTTTTGGCTTATCAGTCCTAGGATATTATCCGACGGCTGGGAACAGAATAATGGCCTAAAAGCAGTGGTCCGACAACGAGTAGTATGCATGTAAATCCCCCATCTTAATTTCATTTCACACCTCCGTAATGAATATGAATAGACATTTTCAGAAAATTAGAGGAAAACAAATTTGGTGTGGCATTTAAACAGCACAGAAGGGCTTCTTCTCTAACAATG
Organism: Phalaenopsis equestris; assembly: GCF_001263595.1. Classification (NCBI taxonomy): domain Eukaryota; kingdom Viridiplantae; phylum Streptophyta; class Magnoliopsida; order Asparagales; family Orchidaceae; genus Phalaenopsis; species Phalaenopsis equestris. The sequence continues at coordinate 66,987,936 of NW_018164444.1, read as the reverse complement.
ACACAAAGATGCAGTGCAGTGCTTACCTGCGGATGCATAGGTCATCCAAGCTACTCCATTGCAAAAGAAAATGAAAAATCTCTGGACATGAATGACATTGCTTTCCATGTTGAATCATCATCGTCAAATCTCTCTCTCTCTCTCTCTCACACACACACACACGGGGAGGGAGGGAGGGAATTGTGAAAAAACAATAATAATAAAGCGAAAAATGTAACAAGAAAAATTACACGCAGAAAAATAATAGAGCGACACAATTTACGTGATTCGGCAAACCTGTCTACGTACACGGAGCTACTGAAGATTTTGTCTTCAACGAATTACGTCATCGAGCACATCAACATTTACAATAAAATCTCTATTTTTTTTCTCCCTTTCTCTCTCTATCTTCCCCTCTTTCTCTCTTAGGACTTGACTTGGCTTCACTATGACAAGCCAAAACGGGCTATTTATAGAAACCAAAAGAACATTAGGTGTGAAGTAGGTGAGTGGTAGGTTGGACTCTTAATTAGAAAGCTAGTTAAATTGTGGTGGATCGGGTCTCCACATTACCCAACAATTCTCTCACTTAAAAACTAAGACTCTTGCTGCATCACCTACTGGTTATACCGACCTTTTCATCAAACATGATATCTTCTACCTCTGCAACTCAAAGCTCTGGTCTTCATGAGCACAACTTCAGCTTCTCATGGGTAACATCATCAGTTAGCATACTGCCCTTGCTTTACTTAGAACTCTCACTGCACGAGCAATATACTGCCCTTGCTGAAAACTCTTTTTCAACAAGTTTAATCTTGTACCTTTTACTGCCACTAAACCCAATTTCCACTCGGTACATCCACTTGTTGTGCAATGCCTTCTTCCTTGTTGGAAATTCAGTTTAGCTCTCAAGTTTGATTCCCTGATAGGAAATTTGTCTCCTCCGTGGTTAGCTCCCACTTGCTCGAATTCTAATCTTGCAAGATTTCTTTATAGTTTTGTGGTTCTCCACCATTTGTCTGTACAAGGTTCGGTTTTCCTGCCTTTGGCATTCTGCCACTTTTCAGGAAACTAACATTCTTTTGCTTCCACATAATGCACCTCTAACTGATATGTCATCGTTTGAGTAAACCTGTAGTCATACATAGCGTGTTGGTTCTCTTACCTCGAGCCAGTACTAATGTTTTTTTGGCAACCTTACAAGTGTTATCTGAAAACATCATCAAATGACCACCCTCATTAAGGTTTCCAACAAAGATGTCCAACAAAGATGAAAGTTTTTCTTCAACTCAGGAACATGTATGACCTTTTGCAAAGTCCATTTGCTCTTGTTAGAGAGTGCAACATCAACGTTTATCATTCCCACCACGTTCAGAGCTTTTCCATCAACCAAATATACCTTCCAAAAGTTACCTAAAATATAATTTTGCATTAACTCTCGACAGGAATATGTATGAAAGGAAAATCTTGAATCCAGTATCCAGCCATTAATAGAACTGTAAACTGCCAGCAATAGCACATCATGCATTTCATCAGTTACAACATTAGTCATCATTTTACTTCTTAGGATTCCCGCAATTCTTTTTATGTGGTCAACCTTCCCACAATTCCAGCAGGTTGTCTGCTGACCAGATTTTAATTTTAATCTTCCTCTGTTTAAGTTTCTATTATGTGATCTCCCTCTGGATCAACATTCAGCTCCGAACTTAAACACGAGGTATCACCAGAATGATTCCTGCTCACCTCCTCAGTCAAAATCAAATCACAAATATTATCATATTTCAGCTTAGATTGACAATGAAACCAACAATATCAGCGCATGTATTTTATCATCCAAATCATTTTCAACATGCGACAACTGATTTGTGAACTGATTTGTGATAGTGACTGATTTGTGATAGTGTTGAAATCATTCAGGTATTGAGCAATAGACCCACCTTCTGTCATCTTCAAGTTGAATAACTTTTTCATCAGGTGCACATTATTATTTGTCGATGGTTTTGCATACATACTTGACAAAGTCGCCATGAGATCTACAGTAGTCTTCTCTTTGATGACGTTGCGGGCAACCGATCTCGACAGGATTAATCGAATAACCCCCAGAACTTATCGATCCAACAAACTCCATTTCTACTCGTCCATCTTTTCCGGTCGTTTTCCAAGAAATGAAAGATGAAGTTTCTTCCCATATAGGTAGTAATTTATATGCATCATCTAATAAGCAAAATATATGTCATTAAACTTCTCAATCCCCGATGTCATCACTTTGTCTTCGCCCATCGTCTTCCTTAGATTTAAACTTAAGGCTCTGATACCAGTTGTTATGAAAAACGACTACAATAAAGCTAAAAATAGAACGAGAAAAATTGTACGTAGAAAAACAATAGAGCAAAACAGATTTATGTGATTTGATAAATTTGCCTACGTCCAAGGAGCTGCAGATGATTTTATTTTTTCGAGAAATTACGCCATCGAGCGCCTAGGCGTTTAAAAGAAAATCTTTATTTTCTTCTCTCTTCCTCTCTCTCTCTTTCTTTCTTTCTCTCTTAAAAGATTTGGCTTCACTATGACAAGAGAAAACATACTATTTATAGAAACCGAGAGAGCAGTAGGTGGGATGTGATGGGTGAGCAGTAGGCGGGAAGGTAGGTAAGTGGTAAGTGAAATTATTAATTAGGAAGTTAATTAAATTACGATAAACTGAGTCTCCACAATGCCCAACAAGAGAAAGAGAGAGAGTAAGTGAGGGACTTTTTTCACTTTATAAAAGCTCAAAATCGAGAAATATGGCCACCACTTGCTTTCTTGTAGATATATATCCAAAAGTTTGTTTTGGGCTAACAGGGAAATTTAAACTTTAGGTTTTAGATAAGTAAATACATAAGAATATATCTATGAATGTATATATGTGTAAGATTATTTAAAAAATTTAATTGACTACCAGGCTAAAAAAAATATAATCAATTACAAGTATTAATTAAGAAAATAGAATTAAAATTATTAAATTAGATTCAAATGATGATTTACCATAAATCTTGCCCCAAAACAACTCTTTGTTCGTGAACAACTCGTGTTCAGCTCGCTAAGCAAAAGAGCCGAACATGAGTTGAGACTGGGCTCGCTCGTGTTCGGCGCGTTTACATCCCTGATGGTTGCAAGAATATATAGCAAATTGCCCAAAGCAACAGGATATCAGAAGCCTAGATTTGCCACTGTTCTGTAAACGTTAAATATGTCAATGTATAAGAATTAAGTGGTATGCATGTACATCTTCCTTATTTCATTTCACTACATATGAAAACCTTTCACAAAGTTAGGGGAAAAATATAGAATACCATTATAAACATCTCGGAATCAATGGTTATTCAAATAGACGCACAAATAGAAATGGGCAGTCTAAGCTACTCAAATCCAACAACTCATAAAAGGAAAACATTTATCATCATTAAGGACCCAATTGGAATGTTTCTTGCTCAAAACAAATCATATCTGCATAAATCAACGAACATAAACTTTCAAATTTGCATACATAACACTCGAATCCTTGGGATTACATAAAAAATCAAAGATGTACTAACATTTTAAAAATTGAAATACAGCTTTTCAAGCAAAATTGAGAACAGAAAAGTGTTAGATGTAAACCCATAAGAATTGTGTGGCATATAGATGTAAAATTCACAAAATTTATCTAATAAAAAAAGCACGAGGAAAAGTAAACGTCATATGCCTCAAAATATATATAATTAGCCAAAAATCCCTACGACATGTTCATTTGCAGGAACCTGCATCCTTTGGAATCAATATATGGATCATTCAACAACTCTACGGACAAAGATAAACCAAAACAAACTTCAATTAGGGTTGAATTGCAAGAATATATACATTTTAAAAGCTCACTTGGTTGCTTGTAAATATAGAGAAGTGATGAAGTTGGAGAATCAAAAGCTCATATTTGTCTTTATTCCATCAAATAGCATATCCAAACAGTTCCAAACCAATGGCAAATGAAAGCAGCTATTACCCTCAAAGGCATGGTTTATCCAAGCTGTTTCATCGCCATTGCATGAGAAGATGGCAGATCTCTGAAGGACCATACAATTTGACTTTATTTTTCCACTATTTGACTTCATAACAAAAGTTTAAGTGTTAAATATGGAAATACATAGGAATTGGGAGGTATTTATTTAAATGTATGTTTCACATATTCAAGTTTTTTGGTAGATATTTAAAGGTTTTATTAAACTCAATTGTCCATCATAATTAACTTTCCTTGTTTTAACTATGTGAAGATTTGGCTCGTATAAATATTAGAAGGAAAGTTTAGGTATTAGAAATACAAATACATGTGAACAGAGTGGTATGTAAACGTCCCTTTAATTTAATCATATATTGTGTTTTTTTTAACATTCAAAAAGTCACATAGCAGCATTTTCCAGCTAACGCGTTCAAATTTTGTAAACAGTTCAATCTCACCCCGGAAATTTGTTAAAAACCAGCAAAAAAGTAACAGTAAAACTGAATTGCGGTGACTTTCTAAAAAGCCATTGAAAAAGCTGCCTAAAAGGAACCCACAAACATTTTTTTTCTTTTGGTGTAAAACACCTCCGAAGTACTAATACATATGATCTGAGTTTGGGCCTATATATATGTATATTTTCAAACAAAAAAACAATGGACTGAGGCTATTATACGAGCCTCGGCCCTCCCTGATGCATCTAACAATTTGAGAAACACACCCTCCACCGGGGGGAATCGAACCCCAAACCAGAGGAGACTTATAACTGACAAACAGGGACTTATAAACTTTGAATTCATATGCCACCAAAAAAAGCCAAAATTGGAAAATTGAAACCATTATAAACTTTCAGGCCAACCAGATAACAAAATTTAGGCGTCAGGCATGTATATGCATCAAAATTAAGTGGCAAGAATGTGGTAAAAAACTGAGAAGATTTGGATCTTTTCATATTTACCTGTCTCATGTGAGCCTCCAAATCTTGGAATATTTGATAAGCATATCTCAGGAAACGTTTGATTTATAGCTTTTTACCTTCCAATTTTATGTTTTTTCTATATTTTCATTCAGAATAATTTATTTTCCTAATTTAGGCAAGATACATCTGATAAGTTTCTAAATAGAGAAGAATTATTTCTTTATATATATGCATCCTATTTGTGAATAATAAAGTGAGCAATTTTTCCACACCATGTAATTCAACACATGTAAATCCTCTATAATATCATTTTACTTTCCAAAATCCTCGCCTAAATCCATCCCTGTTATTCCAGTTTTGCCCAAATTCATCGCCTTTGTCACCAAACCAGTGATAAGAGTCACGATTAGAGCTAGCCAGGAAGGCAACAAAGAAACTGCAGCATACAATGAAATTCAAAATTCCCAACTTTCTCCACCTTCTGGGAAGGCAACAAAGAAGCTGGGAAACTGCGGCATACTCAGAAACCATTGCTTCTCTAAATCCCAAAAGTTAGTCTTCCAACGGGATTAACTAAATCCAGGATTTAAGACAACAAAAAAAACGGTAGAATTTAAAAATGTCTGTTTTGCTTTTTGCAGTATTTAGGTTAAAATCATGCTCAATTCCTGCTACCAAACACCCCCAGAGTATGTAGAATTGCTAATGTATTTATACAGAGCAATGGAAAAACTCTTAAGAAAAAAGGTTAGAAAAGAAAGGGGGTGTTGGAGGGCTCAGATTCATCACGATTCCACATCAAAGCAGAGCCGCTGATCTTTAATTCAGCGTTAACCTCCAAAAGCAGTGATTTCCCGCCATTGCCCAGGCCATCCAGGCTGTTTTAACACGATCGCAATTAAATAGCTTATCAGCATTATGATCATCACAGAAGCACCATCTAAAGCATTTCTAAAACGGGCCAAGATCGCATTATGAAATGGAACTCATTTTCAATGCCCATTAGAGAAAGAAAGCTGGTTAACTACATAGTAATCATCAGCCATGAAGGTTGCCACTCTCCACACGCCTCCTACTTAAACTAATGAGTTAAAGTTTTGACCTCCAAGAACTCTAATTATGCACAGCATTAGGAGTTCACACCAAAGAATCCGCAGCGGATTTTAATCCTCTCCGCGGAGAAAGTGGAAGCAACAGTTCGCCAAAGCAAAATAATTAGGAATAATTAAATTAAATTAAGCTATTAGACACATTTTATATGTTAAATGAATTCAGCTGATCAAGACTGGAATAAATATTTTTAAATTAAAATAGAAAAATAGCCACACACACACACAAACTATATAATGAAAAGAATTTACATACACATCACAAAATTCTGATGCATTTACATATATACCAACCAAAGTATGGAAAGAAGCTAAGATAGATTACAAATTCTTACACAAACAAAAAGAAAAGCCTAAAGAATATGTGAGATTGGAGACTAGGATTAACCTTAGTTCCATCAAAACGCAGATGCATGCAAGAACTCCCTACTAATAACACATGGACGCAGCAGTTACCCGTAGAGTCATATATAATCCAGGCAGGACAATGACCATTGCTTGAGAAAAGCAGAATAGATCCCTGAAGAAACATGTATGACCTTCTGCATATAGCATAATCTGAAAAAAAACTACGTCCAACAATAATGAGAAAACAGCCACAAATAGAGCGTTAATCCAATGAATTTTATTTAAAGGGCGAGGTCTCACACTAAATTGACCCTTAAAACAAATGAATTTTTTTTGGATGATGATGTGTTAATAATTTAAACCTAGCATGGATTCAGGTCTCATGGATCTTTTGGAATATACAGGAAGCTGTATGTACATCTGTTTGTCTGTATGTGTGTGTATCCATCTTCTATTTTTACATGTGTTGCTTTCCCAGGATTTAGTTTTTGCCTTTCTAATTTTAGATTTCTATCCAGCTTCCCATCAGTCGCTGTTTTCTCTTCTAAGGCTGTATCCGAAGACAAGTATTGCGCTTAGGTGATGACTATCCTTGATTTCCCCCTCCACGCAACCTCCCTCTCCCTGTTGCCGTCGCCATACTTACTGCAGTTAGCCAAAAAAACAGCAGTTCTGCTGTCAACTGCAGCCTCCAAACCCTCCTCTTACCTTCCTCCCTTCTTCCCAGCCGCAGCCCAACCTTCCTATCGTCAGATTTCTGCCAATTTCCTCTCTCACCTGCTGCCACACATCCCTACTCTTCCCTCCTTTCCGGTCAATCACACCCCACCCTCACCGTCGTCGCCCAAGAGTATCTTTTACGTTAATATCGCACCTTTCATGTTTTAAAGAGACGTTGTTATAACTCATTCAAATTTCAACAATGCCGCATACAAGGACTTACAAAAACACCCATCTTTCTCCTCCTCCAGGCTCCGCTCCAACCACGAACCATTGAGGAAGGTAACACTTGCTTTTCTCTCCATTCCTCCCACCCTACTTCACACGCTACACCTTCTTTAGATACAGTAAATCCAACTTCCAACAGGATTTACTGAATCCTGGATTTAAGAGGGTGTTTGGCTGCATAAGGATTTAGCGTTAGTAGGATTTAGTAAATCCAGATTTATTAAATCCCCCTACTTGCTGGATTTATTAAATCCGGATTTAATATGAATCGAAAGCAAAATTCAAACTTTAAATCCGAAATTTCATAAATTCATGAAGCTTGTGTTTTTTTGAGTTCGGCTTGATTTAGCAAATCCGGGCCATAAATCCTAATAACAGGAAGCTACCAAACACAGATGAGGGAAAAAGGGGATTCAAAAACAAGAATTAAAGATGTCATTTTTGCTGTTGCAGAATTTAGGCTAAATCCTACTACCAAACAGCCCCTAAATCTAACTTCTTCTATTGGATTAGGAAAAAAAAACCTTCCAAAGAGTAGGGGAAAAAATACGGAGTATGATTCAAAACATCATGAAAAAGCAATTACCATAATAACTGCTCAACATACTTAACAAACCCATAAACTAATGAGTTTTTTTTTCAAGAGTGAAGGATCACTTATGTATTAATACTGATCATCACAATTGTATATGCATTATCATACAGCATTAGAATACAGATCAATCTAAGGAAAAAAAGGGAAACAAGAAAGTTTACAACTTCTGAACATTTATCCGCAATAAGGCTCCCGTTGGTCGCTTGAAGAAATGGAAAAGTTTAAATGAAAAGGGAATTGTAGGCACAGATTCGCCTTAGTTCCATCAAAATGCGAATAGATCCACATGTTCCCTACCAGCATCACATGGACACAGCGGTTGCCTGCAAAAACATAGGCCATCCAAGCTGCTCAATCGACATGTAATGCGAAAAGCAGAGATCTCTGAAGCATCTAGACAGGAACAGAACTAACTTCAATTTCGAATTTAATTATTGCCGAATCACAGAACTAACTTCAATTTCGAATTTAATTATTGCCGAATCACACACACACACACACATATAGAGAGGAGAGAGAGAGATTCAGATACAAAAATTCGAGTAAATCATTACCATTCCTGAAGAAATTAACTAAGTTTCTTCAGCATGCATAATTAATTCTAGAAGACTTTTTTCGCTGGAAATGCATTAGGTGTAGAATTAGTAGCTTAAAAGTGCAGAATAGAGACTGAACCATCTTCAAATTCAATCTGCCACCGCATATCAACATAAAGTTTTAAATGGCATTTACATACAAAACACTAAACTATTTAATGCTACATTAAAAATGCCACAATTACTAACTTTTTTATAGGTGAAAAACACATTTTCACGCATAAGCTTATAACTGTTGCACGGGAATTTAAAGAGCCGTCAAAGCTCCCCATTGGACATTCAAGCAAAATAGCGGAGATGACTTGAGCACAATGAAAAGGAATCCTACCCAACATTAGGGTGGGCACATGACACCTTCCATGAAGGATTTCTTCTGCATGGCACAATCCAAAGAGAGTCCAGGATATCAAAACAAATCATTATAAATACTCAAAAGAAAACTTTTGGATCAACCAAAAAAATAATTGCAAAAAACACAGTAGCATCACTCTTCATTTGAAGAATAAAAATTGAGTCGACTATAAATAAATCATTATAATTAGAGATGATGACCTTCAAATACCACGGCTTGAAAATAGAATTTCACTCCAAATACCGTGGATCATCAACAGTGAGCAAAGCACCTGCACATGCTAAGTTCATCCAACAACGTTAACAAACGCAATAAAAAAAGAACACTTTAGCACATCAATGTTAGAAGCTCAATCTCGGCACGAAAATTCTTAAAAAGCAGCAAAAAAAAAAATGTATACTTACAGGGATTGTAACTTTCTAGAAAGCCATTGAAAAAGCTGCCACAAATATGATCTGCAATGCTCTATGGCGCTGAATGTTGGCCTTTAAAAGAGAAGCATAATAATAAGTTAAGTGTTGTCAAGATGAGAATGATTAGGTGGATGAGTGACTTTACACTTAAGAGACAAAATGCGGAATGAATATATTCGTGATAGGGTTGGTGTAGCTCCTGTGACAGACAAAATTACAGAAAGTAGTCTTAGATGGTTTGGTCACATTAAATGTCGACCATCTGATGATCCGATTAGGAGAGTAGATGTTTTAGATTCAACTTGTGTTAAGAAAGGCAGAGGTAGACCTAGGAAGACTTGGGCTTATTGTATTAAAAATGATTTTAATTTACTAGAACTAAATGAAAATATGACACTAAATAGGACGCAATGAAGAAAAAGGATTCATGTAGCCGACCCCACGTAGTGGGATTAACGCTTTGTTGTTGTTGTTGTTGGTTAAAAGTCAAGAATATACTCAAGTGCGCGAAGAACATACAGTTAGATATAAAAAATAGGTAGGAAAGTTAGTATTTTTACCATGTACACAATCAAATATGGTCTTTGCTGTGAGTTTAGCATGTCAATTTATGCAGTCACTCTATGAGAAAAAACTTAAAGCAGACAATAGAATACTCGAATATCTAAAAAGTAATAGTACAGACTTACTCTTTCCAAAGACCACACAAAAAAGCAAACATATACTGATGCACACTGGCCAGGCCCAGTTATTCATAGATCAACTACTGGATACAACACATAAATGTGAGGAAACCAAGTTTCATGGCAAAGAAACAAAAAAATATTGCAAGGAGTGGTGTTGAGGCAGATATAGGCCTATGGCTAACGGAGTATGTGACATATTATGGTAGAGTTGCAGATCCAAATAAAACATGCTAATGAAGCTATACCATGACCATAAAATAACCATAAGCATTGCAGAAAATTTTGTGTTGCGTCATCCCATAATACATGTGGACATTGACAGAAACTTCATAAAAGAAAAGACTGATGGCAGAGCTATTTGCATGAAATTTATACCTACTAATTAACAAATAGTGCATATCTCCGCCAAAGAGCTGTTCGGGCAAATTGATCATGACAAACATATGCTCCAACTCGAGGGAGTGTTAGATTTCTAATTTCTCTTATTGCAAGTATATTCTATTTTCAATATCATCTATTATTGGAATGTCACAAATTGTATTTTCTTCTTTTATCATATAGTAATATGGAAGTTATCCTCCTATATTTTATTTGTAATCATTTTCTTTAAAATTAAATAGGAATAAATATTTCTACCCTGCTCAAAATCATCATAAAAGCAAAGTGCGGGCCTCCTCCACTAGCTTGCGGCACTGGTAAAATACCGATAATTCAAAATCAGGTTAAATAAAAAAAAAGAAACTAAGACAGGCTAAAAATTCAGCTATTACAATCCACTTTAACACCCCACACGGTTGATTGAAAATATAGAAAAGATAAAAGAAAATAGAAAAATTGTGGTACAGACTCGGCCATAATTTCATCAAAAGGCAGATACACCCACATGCTCTCTACAAATGGCAAGGGGATGCTGTGATTGCCTATGAAAGCATAAGCCTTCCAAGCCGCTCCACCACATCCATTGCATAAAAAAAAATAGAGATCCCAGAAGCACTATTAAAAGGGACAAGATCAGATCACATGCAGAATTTAATCATTATGGTTGAATCACACACATATAGAGAGACACGCATCTTTAAATATAATGCTCAAAAGTTTCCAATTGTGTTTCAAATGCTTGATCTAGTCTTTTATCAAGATAAACTGAATCAGCTGCAGCTGCCCCAAACAGACGTCAAGTCATCATTAAATTCAAATTGCATCAATTTCAAGATCACCAGTTCATTTGTTGAAATCAGAGCTCAGATTATCCCAAATTTGAATATAGAATGTGTCTTGCTCAAAATGCCTCAAGATTCATACCTGAAGGTAAAATTTTTTCGATAAGGCGTCATATATAATTTTTTATTTTATGAAATCGGCCAGCCAACAACCTTTTCCCCACTCGCATATTCTAGCACAATACAAAACATTCAATATCAACGCTGAAAGTTTTTAAAAATGAGATGAGAAATTAGAGTCGACAGCACTGTGGCTCTGATTATTAAAGAGAGCATTACTTAAAATAGCGAAACAATAGAAGACAAATTTATAGATACTATCAGAGATTTGGTCTAAATTACCTTGCACCATTAGCAATATTTGTATGTATGTCTGTATATGTATATGTATGCATGTAGGTATGTATGTATGAATGCATATGTATGTATGCATGTATGTATATATATGTATAAGTATGTATGTATGTATGTATGTATGTCTTTGTGTGTGTGTGTAGAGAGAGAGAGAGGAGATTTGACTTTATTTGCCACATAAAAGTCAAACATAAATGAATGACAATCTTTGGTTCCAACAAAAAAATCAAATTATGTTAGATATGTAAACACATAAGAATTGCAAGATATATATACAAATCAAAATTCAATCAACAGCTTTCCTCAGCAAGCGCATTCTAAAATTCTCACAAGGTCAATTCCACCACAGAAATTATTTAAAAAACAGCAAAAAATATTATAGCCAAACGGAGTTGTGGCAAATTTCTAGGTAGACATTTAAAAAGCAACCACAAAATAACCCCCAACCTCTCTTTTATTCTTCTGGAGCAAAGCACCTCTGTAGCATTAATACATGACATCCGTGTCCTGGCCAATCTATCTATCGATATACAGAGAGAGACAGAGAGAGAGATATTAGACCATATATGCAACATAAAAGACAAAATTGGAAAATTTAAACCACTGTAATCTTTCTGGACAACATAAATATTAAATTTGGGTGGCAGGCAAGTAAATATATAAGACTTAAATGGCATGCATGCAAACCCTCTTTAATTTCATTTCACTTCATTTTCTTGAATTTGAATAAAGCACTTTCTTAAATTTGGGAACAAAAAAGGATAGCCATTAAAAAAAAAATCATTAAAGCAACAGTCACCCTCATGGATGCCATCATAGGCATGGAAGATCCAAGCTGCTCCATTGCTATTGCATTAGAAGAGTGCGCAGAAATGTAGCACCACAAAAAGGACACAACCAGTTATAGAAAAAAAAGTTAAAAAATACGGGGAAGCCGCAGTTCAGATTTTCTTTAATTCCCTCAAAAAGCAGATACAAACGCGTCTTCTCTAAAAATGACACGGGAAGCAGCGATTACCGCTGGAAAAGCATAAGGTCGTCCAAGCAAATATATTCATATGTTGATTTTATCATCATAGCTAGGGGTGTTAACTGCCGACCATGAGCTAGCCCAGGCATGGCTCGTGTTAACATATCGAGCACAAAAAATTTATTCGTGTCTAGATCATTTCCTTAGCGAGCTGAACCCGAGCTATTCACGTACAAGGAGCAGTTTTGACATCCTCAGTCAGGGAGTCATAGAGTGTTAACAGAAAGAGGAGTTAGATTTAAATCTTACTATTTATATTAAAATATTCATTTAAATATATTTTAATATTTCTATCCTATTTTTTAATTAATAATTTTAAATGATTATAAATCTTTGAAGACTTGTCATCAATTAAATTTTTAAAAATAAAACTCATCAAAATATATATATATATATATATATATATATATAATTGATGAGTAGTGAAATTTACGGATGTGCCCTCGTCTCCGCTTTGCTAAGGTTTCGCCTAATGGCAAATCCTAGCGTCTGCTATGATATTTCTCGTGTGATACTATGATTTTATATATATATGTATATATATATAATTTGAAGCATGCTTGCAGCAAAGGCATCTACGGGGTTTCCCGCACTCGACGACGACGATTCGTCGCCTTCTCTCTCGCCCCAAACGACGAAGGGCTTCTGCGGTTTCGCCGTCTCCTCATTTTCCTTCGCGCCTTCCAGCTAGACTTAGAGCTTCTGCAGTTCTTTTTTGCGAGGATCGAGCTGCGGTTTCTATGGTTCGTGCGCAGCTCTTTGGCTCGTCTTTTTTGCCTCTGCCCGACTTGTCAGGGTTTTTCTTTGTTGTGATGGAGCTTCCTTCTTCAGTTAGAGCACAAACCCCCATATTATACACACTGTAAAATATTTGGTCATGTCCTTGTTAAACGTCACAAGTTTCATCCAAATTTGAAATCTAAGCTTCAAGTGAATAAAGATGAGTCTAACCCCACTGCTCTAGACATTTTAATTCCACCTGGAGAGGATACTACAAGACAGGAGATGTTTGTTGCCCCTGAGGACCCCCCCAAACACTGCTATTACTGTTACCACGAGTGATGTGATGCTGACACCTTGAAACCCCATAGAAAATAATACTGATGAGCTATTACCTACAAATGATAGTGTTCAGACTGATAATTAGGAGAACCTTGTAGCTCTATTTCTTCAAGAAGGATCCGGTGTAGAGGCAACTCATACTTCACATATGGCAGAACCTATGTGGGTACTACAGTTGGTATTCCTTCTACTTCATCTCTAGCACTCCATCAGACTGATTCTTTGGATGAGGAATGACAAGTCAATTCCAGGAGGAAGAAGAAGAATGGAGACCGACTCCAGCTCGGGAACATATTGGATGATACATTGGTTACTACTAGCAATAGCGATCATCTTATTAACTTACTTTCCCTAGAATTAAAGGCAGAGATAAGACCAAATTGGGTTGCTCTCTAGGCACCTGATACTATGTATTTCGACACTGTTATAACTTTTATTTAAGTATCTGTTGACCTCATTTTTAGTGAGGTCTTCATCTCCTACTCCCATAATCCATAATCTAACCTTAGAAGTTCCTTGTTGACCATCCTAACGGACTAGTAATGAAGCCCACCTCCCGTAGAACTTCAAACCGCTTCTTGACTCATTTTTGTGAAGAACTCGCATGAGTGATTCCAAGCACTCAACTTCTAGTTGCAAGGGCTAAGGACCAACAAGTAGAGGGCCTGAAAATGAGTTCCTATAGGATCAAACAACATTAGGTGAATCATTTGTGACTCGATTACTCGCGAACGCTGCAATTCACGCACTCACTGCACCACACACAACTTTGAGTTGAATCGACGCGCCAGTCGTCAAACTCGTCCGGACGACCCCGGATGACAATTTAAGGCGAATTTAAAGTCTGATTTTAACGCATTATTTTGGAGACGCTTTAGGTGCCAATTTAAACTGATTTTGTACACTGTTTTAGAGTCATTATAGGTGCTAATTTGGGCCGATTTCGATCGTTGTTTTGGAGTCACTTTATGTGTCGATCCGGGCCGACTTTGTGCATTGCCTTAGAACAAACTTAAGTACTCTTTTTGAGAATTTATTTAATTACAGTTGTTGAAAGATTTCACACGTTTTTTTTAGGTTGATTCACTTGCTATTTCATCTTTTGATTTGTTAGTTTTGAAAGTGGATCAATCTTTTCTTTTCGTTTGTTTTGTTATTTTTAAATGGTTAAGTCATAAAGATGGGGATTGATGATTTAATTAATTGCAAGATATATAAAACCTTAAATTACCTTAAACATAAGTTAAAAGTGTAGGTTTCCTAAAACTTTAAGTGCACACCCTAGGTGAGAGCTCATCCACCTAGTCCTCGGTTTAGGCTTCCTACACTTTAGAAGAGGCTTCCTACACTTTAGAAGCACACCCTAGGTGAGAGCCCATCCACCTAATTCTCAACATAGGCTCCCTAGATTTTAGGAGCACACCCTAGGTGAGAGTTCATCTACCTAATCCTCAGCATAGGCTCCCTAGATTTTAGAAGCATACCCTAGGTGAGAGTTCATCCACCTAATTCTCAGCACAGACTTCCTAAATTTTAGGAGCACACCTAGGTTAGATTCCATCCTCCTAAATCTCAGCATAGGCTTCCTAGATTTTAGGAACATATCATAGGTGAGAGTACCTCCACCTAATTCTCAGCACAGGCTTCATAGATTTTAGGAGCACACCCTAGGTGAGCGTTCATTCACCTAATTTTTAAATGAATAATGAAACACGTCACTAGAGCCTGATTCACGAATTGATCTTGACACTAGACACCAGGATGCACCGAGACATGACCCATGCTTCCTTAATTAAATCAACAGTGAAATTCCCTCAATGACTTAACCTACAATAAAACTCATTGTACCGGGATTTGAGCTTGAATATTACACTTAAATCCTCCTGGCAATTGAGAAAATTTCTTAACGCCGCATATGAATCATCGGACTATGATAAATATAGGGTCTAAGTGGCGACGACAATGACGACATTGTTTATGTGTGCTTAAACGAGGGATACGAAGTTAGATTATTAGAATAGTATCTCCTACCTCAAGAATCTTCAATAAGGGAGAGGAAAATATCCATGATACTGTTCGTCGATTCTTGGTGGGATCGTTGCCCCGACACTCTTAGGTTGTCAGTAGTTCTAGCACGGTTAGAGTGACTATCCTATGGACTATACGATTTTACAAAATATTTACAAAAATAATTTACAAAAATAAAATAAAATAACATCGAGTCAACTGCAGAAAGCTACAGAAGCCAAGTAATGGTGTTAAGGAACACTTACTGCCTCAGTACAGCTGAAAAAAAGGCTTACTAAATCTTTCCACTGGATAAAAGCTTCCAATGATTGCCCCATCTGCATTTCTTTGCTGTGTTCAGTGCAAAAAAAATAAAGGAAAATTTACATAGGTAGCACACAATTTATATGGATTTACATATCTCACACCTAAACTTACATATTTACGTATATAGCACTTTGGCATTTTAAACTTTTGCATGAAAAGATATATTTCACTTACACTGGTGCTATTTTTTGTGATATTAAAATTTTGAGTGCTATGTCTGTAAATATGAAATTTTTAAGTGTGAGATATGTTAATACATAAGAATTGTGTGTTATGTATGCAAATGCCTACAGCATTTTACTTTACTGCATTTTACATTTCAAGTACCTTTTATTTACCTGCGATTTGTTTATTCTCCATGCAAAACCAAAATCGAAACAAAACAAAACCAAACATTGACACCAAAACTGTGAAATGTAAATCACCAATCTCAAATACTTAAACCCTGGAGTCATCGCTACAACAGGAGCTTGGAGCCAACTTTGTGGGCAGCACGACGAGGAATTCAAACTGAGCAGCAAGAGGATCTTCTTCAGCATTATCCCTTCCTAGTATAATAACAGCTCATAGGAGGACTTCAAGGTAGCTCGCCTAGCGCGATGTAAATCCTCACACTCCCTTTTTAGGCTCCTGTACAACAATGTTGTGCAATGTAAGTCCTAACCCGTCTTAGGTTCCGAGGTTGTCGCGTGACACGACGTAAACCCTCTTATTTCTTCGGGCTATTTGCATAATCGAGTATTATGCATTCGTAAGTCCCAAATAATAAAGGATGAAACATTAAAAAACCATCTTCTCTAAAATGTAGCCACACTGTAGCATAGTCTGGGAAGTCATCGAGATTTACCTCGGATCAGTGGCATCCCCTACCTTCTCCTTTCTTTGGACTCTTGAAAGTAAATGTTCCGCATTGAGTCATTCCCACTTGATTTTCCTCATCCTACCTTGAAAACCTGAACCTTGAATTCTTGAAGACTAAAACCATTGATCATTATCGAGAGTTTTCTCAAGTGACTCCCGTCATTTGGGATGTAATTAACTATAGGGGCTTGCCTCTATAGGGAACTTGGAACCCAGGTAAAATAAACCCTATTTAATCTTTGTATTAAATAGGGGAATTTGTCGGTCATATATAAAAGGTTCGCAGACCAAACGGATGTCACAAATCTCTTAGTTTGCAGGATTGGGTCTATCGCCGAGGTCTACACTTATCTTTCGGGAGGGTGTAGTATTCGCGGTATCAGACACGATTATGCAAACTATCAGACTAATGAGATCAATTTGGTCTCATTTTTCAAAAATTAAAACATACTGCTTTCAAAACCCAAACTATATATCTATTATATTAAATTAAATTTCTAAATTTATTTTCAAATTCATATTTTTAAATCTATCTATATCGAAAAAATTGACCGACAGTGGTAGCAGAGCAATGCACAACTCGTCGTTTCTAAATTTTCAGCTCGGCATCGTTCCTTGCACTCATCGTTGGAATCTTTCGTAAACTTTAGGTGCTAATATATATATATATATATAATTTTTTCAAGCCAAAATGAGCTGAACTCAAACTAACAATTCTTTGTTTGTGTTCAGCTCGTTTATATATCGAACACAAAAAAAATTAGAGGAATTCAAGTTGACTGGTTGAAGTGGAGGAATGTTTTGGGCCTATTGTGTGATAGAAAGTATTGTTTAAACTGAAAGGAAAATTTTACAGGATGGTGGTGAGACCCACAATGCCCTATGGCGTTGAATGTTGACCTTTAAAAGAGAAGCATAAAACTAAGTTAAGTGTTGTAGAGATGAGAATGATTCAGTGGATGAGTGGATTTATACTTGGAGACAAAATGCAAAATAAATATATCCATGATAGGGTTAGTGTAATTCTAGTGAGAAACAAAAATAAAGAGAGTCGTTTTAGATGGTTTGGTCATATTAAACTTCGATCATCTGATGATCGATTAGGAGAGTAGATGTTCTAGATTCAACTTCTATTAAGAAAGGCAGGGGTAGACCTAGGAAGGCTTGGGCATATTGTACGAAAAAATGATCTTAATTTATTAGAATTAAATGAAAATATGACACTAAATAGGACGTAATAGATAATAAGGATTCATGTAGTCGACCTTACTTAGTGGGATAAAGGTTTTATTGTTGTTGTTGTTGAAAAGATCACTAACAAAGTTCAGCATCCCTTTTCTATCAAAAATTTGATTCTCACTATGAATACTCTACAAATCAACAAAAAAATTAAAAATAAACAAAAGTTAGAAAACTAACATAAATTGGAGCATAAACAAAAAAAGTTTCCTTTGAAGGGTGAAGCAGTTAATCTAAACACTTAAAAGGGCTTCAACATCCTTTGATAAATCAATATGGGAATGATCTGACAATATAAAAGAAACCAAGTCAGGCTTCAGCTTTGACTAAATTGCACAAATCTACAAGCTTTAATGGCCCAGTTGGTTGCTTGAAAAATATAGAGAAGTGGGAAGAAATTTGAGAATTAGAAGCGCTCATACTCGCCTTTTTTCCAATAAAAAACACATACACCAACAAGTTCTTTATCTGGGACTCATGGAAAGTAACAGTTAAGCTAAAAACCAAGAACGTTCAAAGCTGCTTGCAAATGTATAAGAATTGAGTGGTATGTTAAATCCACATCCTAGTTTCATTTCACATAATCTTCTTGAATTTGAACAGATATTTCATAAAAAAAGAAAAAAATATAAAGCATCGATCAAAACAGCATGGAAGCGCATTTACCATGGTAAAGATCAATACAGCAATTACAAACATCAATCCACTATAACGCTCAATCTGGTTGTTTGAAGATATAGAAAAGTTAAAAAGAAAACGGGAACCCTTGGCTCAAATTCATCTTAGTTCCATCAATAGATAGATACACTCACATGTTCTCCACCAACGGCACTAGGATACAACGGTTACCTGTAGAAGCACAGGTCATCCAAGCTGCTCCATCGGTGCATGATAAGTGAAGAGTTCCCTGAAGCACCATGAATAGGCATAAGATCACATTCCATGTTGAATTTAATCATCATCGCCAAATATTAAACAAGGGAAGAAAGAAGAGAGAGAAATTTGGTTTTGTGCGCCTCGTGATACCTCAATTTAGACCCTTGTTTGTTTTCTTAAAAAACATATCCAAAATATTGTTTTGGGCCAACCGACAATTAAAATTTAGGCGTTAGATATTTAACTACTCAAGAATTGTGTGGTATTCATGTAAATGCCTGAAAAAAGAAACCAAGATAGATTTAACTTTGACATAGTAAATCACAAACTGCTGCATGTAAATATGAAAGTTCTTATGGTGACATATATGTAAAAATTTAAGTTTAGGTGCTAGATATGTAAATACATAGGACAGGTGGAAAAGTGGTATGTATGTAAATCATCCATTCTCTTTTCTTTACCGATGCCAAAAGTGAAAGTACAGAGGGAAGCCCTCATATTTCTCTCCTAGATTCTAGCCCCGAAATTCTGGAAACCCTCAACAAAAAAGATTATAAAAATCACGACTGTATAATGCAGGGGTACAACGGGCTCAACGACGTGTGAAGGGGGGAGAGTTAGTGAGAACTGAAAATTTTAGCTATATCCGGCCGATGCCAAATTTATAAATACAGATGTTTAAGGTGAAATGAAGTAAAAAAATTGGATTTATGATCCTGTATGATTTAACATGTCCTCATTTAAATTCGGAAGGATTTAAGTTAAAACATGCTTAAATAATGTGCAATATTTGCTCCCAATCATCCCTCAAATCCGATTTCGCCTTGGACTTAATAATACTTAAATCCAGATTTACAGGATTTATTAAATCCTATTTTAACTTAAATAATCTTTACAGCCAAATACCCCTTGAGAAAACAGCAATTCAAGTCAAAATGCCGCAAAAGCGGGATTTAAGCGTACAGTATGATTTAAGGGAGAAAACTGTTGGGCAAGATTGGAGAAATTTTGCATTAATCCTGCTCAAATCATCCTGCAAAAAAGCCTCTTAAACATTGGCTTAAAGCACGCAACAGCCATCCCCTTGAAAAAAGATGGGAGAGAAAATTGGAAGCCACAGGACTCAGATTAACCTAATCTCCATCACCAAGTAAGTCCAACCATTATCTCTACACCGGCGACGCACAGAGACAATGGTTTCCCGTAGATCAACGGGCCATCCAAGCTGCTCCGGCGCCAAAGCAAGAGAAGCATTGCGATCTTTGAAGCACCCTTGGAAGCATTTCTAAAGCGGATTAAGATCGCCCCAATTAGAGGAGAGATCGTTCGAGGATTAGGTCAAAGTAATCAACGGCCATGGAGGAGGCTGGCATTAGACCATCCTCTGCATGCCTCATACTTAAACTAATGTATAGGGTTTTCATTGCACGGCGATGTCAACTGAATAGATTAAACGGACATTTTCTTTTGGCTTATCAGTTGTCGGACTGAGAAAAGAAGAAAAAAGTCATGGAGAAAATCAACTCCCAATAACTTTAGACAGAGTACCTCGTTGCGGTGGTGGCTTGATGGGGAGAAAAATTTGCGCACGTAAGATGTACGCAGTGTTGCGTACGTCATGAAGGTTATTCAAAGAGTATTGGGGGTTATATCCGTGTTATACCCTCGGTAACCTCCCTATAACCTACCTATAACTAACAAATAAATTTCGCGCTTCTGTTTCATTTATTTGTATACCGCGTTATACCCCCTGTAGCCATCGATAAATTTATATCATCCAAATTTCGTGATACCGCACTAAACTCAAAATAATAATATACACTAAAAGTTATTTAAAACCTTAATTTGAGAAAATTTTCAACCAAATTGATCAGCTCGATGAGCTAGACACATCATACTAAAATTGATTCAATCAAGTCAAATCAAGCTAGACACATCATACTAAAATTGATTCAATCCAAGTCAAATCAAACTCAGATTTCAAATCTGAGGTGTTTATAGTTGATGCGTGCTCGAAAATTCGCTGAGGTATACAAAGAATCACCACATATATTCCGCCCTACCCATTTTCCAAAATGACCGAACTGCTAATCACCGAACAAGCAAATCCAAGCTCCTCTTTCCAACATATATTCCGCCATACCTACTTATCGAAGTGTTCAGATCGCTTTTCATCACCCAAACTGGCCCGATCCAACCAAAAATATTGTCTAATATTCAACACATAGATTTAACAATTTTCAAGGTTAAAGCCGCTGCCCAATACATCCTCACATTGCCGGCATTGGTCTATTCACCAAGAAGAGGATCTGTTCTCATTAAAACTGTCCCTCAAAAAAGAATCTTGTACCGGATTGTGTAGCATCACAGAATATGGATCGTGAGTCCCAAAAGGAATCAATACACACACACAAATATATATGCATATTAGATAGAGAGAGAGAGAGAGATAGAGAGAGAGAGAGAGAGGGGGGGTTGATTTTCTATGCCCCATATAGTTAAAACAGAACATACATGAATGACGTTTGTCAATGAATCAAAAGTATTGTGTAATACATATGTAAATCAAAAGTCAATCAACAACGTTTCTCAACTAGCACGTTCTAACATTTAAAAAAGTGCTTTCTTTTTCTTTTTCTTTTTCTTTTGGAGTAAAGCACCTCAGAGGTACTTTAATATATACAATCTATTAGGGGTGTAAATGAATCAAGCCGGCTCGAGAGCTGAGCTTATGAGCCACGAGCTCCAACTAGAGCTCAAACTCTTGTTTATTAAACGAGCTCTAGCTCGAGCATGTCACCACTCGACTCATTAGCTTGTGAGCTGGCTTGATTAGCCAATCCTTGGTAATTTCGATACATTATCCAGTGAATTTTCCAGTCATCTACTGTAAAAAATCTAATTTTAGTTCAAGCTTGCAAGCAGCACCACCTTTACGAGCCACGCTCAAGCTTGCCATTAGAGCTCGACAGCCCAAATATTAAAACTTGTGGGTTAGGAAAGTAAATATATAAGCATTAAGAGGCATGTATGTAAATATTTTTTAATTTCATTTCACTTTCTTTTCTCGAATTTGAGAAAAAAAACACTACCGAAAATTAGAAAACAAAATAGGATAACCGTTAAAAAAAATCATGGAAGCAGCGGTTAACCTCATAAATGACGTCATAGGCATGGGGCATCCAAGCTACTCAATTGCTATTACATGAGAAAAGTGCATATCTATGCATCTCCACAAAATAAATAAATAAAAAAGAAAAAATCACAAGGCACAGATCGCCTTCAAAAAATGCATTTCCTCTTCATCATTAAACAAAAACATATATTCAAAAAATAGAACTCCCGGCATATGAATTTTACCCTTGCGTGCCAACATAAGAATTAAACTTTAGGTGCTAGATATGTAAATGCATATGAATTGTATTGTATGTTTGTAAATTCCCCTTTTCTAATTTCATCTCTTTTTCTGCTCTTGAATCAGAAAAAAACCGTTTAAAAAAATAAAGGGACAAAATATGTAGTATCATTCAAAAGAGATAGTAGAGAAATTACCATAACTGCCATTAAACACAGTTAACTTGAAGAAACTTGAAGAAACAAGAGAAGGGATTGAAGAAACAAGAGAAGGGAGGAAAGAAAATAGAGAGTCGAACGCTAAGATTCACCTTTGTTCCATCCCATCAGGTAGATGATACACCCATTTTTCAGCCACCATGACACAAATGCAGCGGTAGCCTGCATATCAATGGGCCATCCAAACTGCTACACCGATTACAATATAATAGCGAAGCATTAATATCTCTGAACCACCATCAGATCCAATCTAATCAGATCATTGATCACAGAGATTGAGACTAATTGGATCAAATGAAAAGGGTTCAACTCAAGTAGGTTCTAGTAAATCCTTGTAGGATATGTCTATAAGGGTACTTAACTCAAGTATGCCATTGTAAATCATCTCATGATAGATCCATTAGGACAAATAATAACAATGAAAACAGACAATATCAAGATGTGCATGATACTAACAGTAAAAAACATAACAAATAGTTTAGCTTCCTCGAAAGATAAAAAAAAAATCTTTCGACCACACAACTAAAGCACGACTCATTTCTCAAATCTGGTTATGCATCTCAATTGCATTTAACGTTTCACCTTCATAAATTTTCTTAAATAAAAACACATACTGTAAAAATTGCTCGAAAATAATTTTAATTAAAAATTAACTATATACTTTTCCATTAGCTTTCCATGACTATAAAAGGAGATGAATTTTTTACAGGCTGTTTTGCATTAGCTTCCCGTGATTATAAAAGGAAATGAGGTTGACAATTACCTTAACAAAAACACAAAATATCATTCATGAGACCTATCAACAGAAATTTAGGAAAGAAAAGAATAATAAGTTCATTCCCATGCAATTTACACACAATCCGTTTCCATGACTATTAGATGATTAATGAGTAATGGTAAAACAAAAAAACAACACTCAATCACGACTACCAACATTGCTGCTACATTAAAGAAATTTCCAGTGTCTAGGTTTTAAAAAACAATAAAACAATGTTACTCTTTTGATAAAACCTTGAACTTTAGGCCAAAGCAATCGAACAAAAAGGTGGCGGTGCAATCGCATTCACCAACTATTTCACCCCGACGCAAAGAAGAAAGCGGCGTGCGGTTGTTAATTTTAGGCAAAGCTTTGTTCTATGATCAATTCAAAAGCAGAAATTCAAATAACCTTTAATTCAAAATTAAAAAAGCAAACAAGCATTTAATTCACCAAACCAAATAAATCATATGTACTCAATTCAATTTAATTTTTTGGACCCATTTATGAGAAAGGGGATGCAAAAGTGATGCCCAGGTTAATTTTTTGGCCCCATTAAAATTATGAAGAAAGTAATTCAACATAGGTTAAGATGTTATACATAGATTTCTCTCTCTCTCTTCTCCTCTCAGCTCTAACTCTCGGGGTGTGTATGCCAAAAGACAGGCTAGGCTTCAACAATACCATTTAATCCACACTTCAAATTCCAGCACAACTAAATTTAAAATTTATGGAGCGCCCAAATAACCAATTTTACTATCCCTTGGGAAAAAAAGCATTATCACCTTCAATGTTGGATTACTGCCAAATCAGAGAAAACTAGAGAGAGAGAGAGAGAACAAAGAAAACAAAAGCATTAATCACCTAAATACAAAAGAACTGTGGTTGATGACAAGGAGAATTAGACCCCATAGCATCATTTAAATCACAGTTTTCTTTGAAGATTGGCATTGTGTTCAATCTGCACGCAGAAGCACCAATCATTCTCCACCACTGATGCAAGGAATGCAAAGATTACCTGCACGTACATGGGCCGTCAAAGCTCCTACACAACATGAATGGGGGCAAAAGATCATCTACCAAGATGGATTTCATCAGCATCACCCTAAACAAAAATAAATTCAAGTAGAACCACCCCCCAGTGAAAACCCTCCCAAAAAAGTGGGGAAAGCCATTGAAAAAACTGCCAGAAACCCATAAACTTATGATTTTTCATTGAAGAGTGTAGTGTCACTGATGATTAACACAGATCATCAGTCATATCTCCATTGCCAAGTAGCATTTCAAAACATATCATTCAAATCATGGAAAATAAAGGGTACCGAGAAAGATTATAACATCTAATAGAAGGAAAAAATCTATCCACATTAAGGAACCAATCGGAATGTTTCTTATTCAAAAAAAATCAAGACTCATGCCTGATGATAAAAATCTGTTGATGACACATCAAGGCCCAAGTAGGTTGCTTGAAGATATAGAAAAGTCTGAAGGAAATGGGAGTTGTAGGCTCAGACCAGCCAAGTTTAAAAAAAAACAAACACATCAAGGACGGAAATCAGGCAGCTAAATTAGGAGTTTTTATAATTAAAAGCTTCCTTATTTTCAGTATCTTAATTTTGATTTATTTTCCTTTTAGCTGAATATTTAGATTAGGAACATGTATTATTAAGTTACCTAAAATAGATGATGCGCTTTATTTTGTACCTAAAAGAGATTGTAAGATTATTATTTAATGGAATGAAAGCAAAGGGAAAAGGCAATTGATCCTATTCAGTATTCAGCCTATTTTTCTCAAAACTTTGACATGGCATCTGAACCAAGTCAAATATTTAGGATATGAATCTTTGGAGTAGTTTGTTTCGCCTACAAGAGCTCATCTTGTATGCCTAAACCATTGTATGCCCTAACAGCATCCTCTGTGCCCAACCGCTCGATCTGTTCGATTGTTGTTCGTCTGCCGCTCGACTACCGCTCGATTTGTTCAACTAACGCTCGATTTGTTCGATTGGTTCCTTCTCTGGCCTCTTCGTTTGAACTTCGTCTTCAACTGCTTGCCCCAACTCCCAGACAACTGTTGTCATCTCCATCACATCTTCTCGATCCATCTCATCTCCGTCATTAGCGCCGACCACTACGCCTGCCTTTCAACTCTTCCTCTGCCGCCTCCAAGAATCTATCCACTGATCTCTCTCTAACTGTCGTCCTTGGTCTGAACTTCTCGTTCGCTCCGCCTTTTCTCGACCAGAATCTCTTTCTGACGCCACTTCTCGTCTCCGGAAAAAACTTATCCTACTTCCGTAACTATTTCACTCTAATCAACGCCATACTTGCTCTCTCCCTCAACTCACATCCCGCCTCCTTGTTTTCGCCCTATTTGGATTGCTCGACTATTGGTGCTTCCTCTAAATCTTCCATCCCTCCAATCCCCCGCTCGTTCTCTTCGAATGCACTTTTCTTTTGATCAGAGGAGCTTCATAAAATTTAAAATAGGAAAAGCTAAATGTTGGTGGTAACATAGAGTATGAGGTTTTGGGGAATATTGGCAAAGGGCCATGTGGCTCTACTCTTCTCGTGAAGAACAAGGTGAAAAAGAAGAAGTATGTCTTCAAGAAGATCAAATTTTCTCGACAGACAAATAGATGTCGCAGGTCTACTCGCCAAGAGATGGAACTTATTGTGAAGTGCAAAATCCATTCATTGTGGAATACAAGGATTCTTGGGTTAAAAAGGATGGTTATGTTTGTATTATGACTCGTCCCATTTGGATCTTCTTCATTAGGCATTGTTGTTTTTTTTACATCTTCGAGAGCTTCTTAAGCTTCGCTTCGTCCATTTCGGCTTCGGCTTCGACAAACTATAGATCTCAGACTTCGGCACTCTGAGGCTTCGACACTCTCAGTCTTTGGTACTTTCAGACTTCGACACTCAAGTTTCGGCACTCTTACGCTTCGGCACTCTCAAGCTTCGTCATTCTGAGGCTAAGGCAATCTCAGACTTAGGCACTCTTAGTTTCGGCAGCTTGTGGATTTTTGGTGCCGATAATTTTATCAGCTTTTTGTTGGCAAATTGATACTTCATGATCAGTCGACATCAATTTGAGGAGAGAGATTAATCAGGAATGACGGAAGTCAAGTAGCTAAATTAGGAATTTTCTATAATTATGTACTTCCTTATTTCCAATATCTTTATT
This sequence comes from Phalaenopsis equestris, assembly GCF_001263595.1. Taxonomy (NCBI): domain Eukaryota; kingdom Viridiplantae; phylum Streptophyta; class Magnoliopsida; order Asparagales; family Orchidaceae; genus Phalaenopsis; species Phalaenopsis equestris. The sequence continues at coordinate 66,961,480 of NW_018164444.1, read as the reverse complement.
CTGATTTATTTCCCTTTTAGTTGATTATTTAGATTAGGAACATGTATTATTAAGTTACCTAAAATAGATTATGCACTTAGTTTGTACCTAAAATAAATTTTAAGATTATTATTTAATAGAATGAAAGCAAAGGGAAAAAGCAATTGGGCCTATTCAGTATTCAGCCTATTTTTTTCAAAACTTTGACAGTTTAAAAAAAAACAAATACATCCACATCCTCTCTAATAATGACATGTACACAGCGATTACCTGCAGAAGATGGGCCATCCAAGATAATCCATTGCCACAGCATGACAAAAAACCAAGATTTATGAAGCACCATAAACTTTCATTTTTAAAACTTGAAATACACCATTTCCATTAAAATATAGGACACAAGTGTTAGAGATGTAAACCCATAAGAATTGTGTGGTATATATATATATATGTAAAATTCACAAATTTTATCTAATTAAAAAAGCACAAGGAAATTTAACATCATATGCCTCACTATATATATAATGAGCCAAAAATCCCTAAGATATGTTCATTTATAGAAACCTTAATCCCAGACGAAATTGTGAGTAATAAGGGATAACCTCTAGCATTAGATGACTCGCTATTGAAGTTTGAGCTTTCTGAAACTGATTTGAATCCAAGTTTGAACATGGTTCAAACCAATATCACTGAAATATTGGGTTATTTAGATATAAACCACACATCTCTTGGCTTTATTGTTCCACCAACTTCATAACAAATGTAAAAAATTCAAATTCAGTGTTAAATATGTAAATAAATAGGAATTGTGTTGTATTAATTTAAATGTACATTTCACATGTTCAAGTTTTCAGATAGATATTTCAAAGTTCTATTTAACTCCATCGACCAACATGATTAACTTTCAGTGTTCTAATAATGTGAAGATTTGGGTCGCATAAATATTATAAGCAAAGTTTAGGTGTTAGATATGTACATATATGGGAACAGATTGGTATGTAAAATAGCAGCATTTTCCGGCTAACACTTTCAAAATTCTGTAAACAGTTCAATCTTACCACGGAAAGTGGTTAAAAGGCAGCAAAAAAATTTCAGTAAAACGGAATTATGGTGACTTTCTAGAAAGCCATTGAAAAAGCTGCCTTGAAGAACCTACAAACTCTTTTTTTTCTTATGGTGTAAAGCACCTCTGAAGTACTAATACATACCATCTGAGTTTGGGCCTATACATAGTATATAAATATAGAGAGAGAGAGAGAGAGAGAGAGAGAGAATTTCGATTTCATATGCCACAAAAAAAGCCAAAATTGGAAAATTTAAACCATCGTAACCTTTCAGGCTAACCTGAATAATAAAATTTAGGTGTTAGGAATGTAAATACAAATAAAATTAAGTAGCATGCATGTTGTGAAAATCTGAGAAGATTTAGTTTTCATATTCACCTGTCTCATGTGGGCCTCCAAATCTTGGAATATTTGTTTAGGATGTTTTAGGAAATATTTGATTGAGCTTTTTCCCTTCCAATTTTATTTTTTTTCTTTTTTTGTATTCAGAATTATTTTCTTTCCTAATTTAGGCGAGATATATTTGGTAAGTTCCTTATTTATCTTCCTCTCCCCCTCTCCTTTCCAAAATCCTCGCCAACATCCCTCTCCGCTATCCCAGTCTTGCCCAAAATCATTTCCTTTGTGACCAAACCATAGTGATAAGAGTCACAATTAGAGCAAATCCCAAAATTCCCATCTTTCTCCTCCTTCCACTCCGTTCCTCCTAGAAACCATAGCTTCTTCAAATCCCAAAAGTTTGTCTTCCAACTGGATTAACTAAATCCAGGATTTAAGACAGCAAAAGAAAAAGGGAATTTAAGAACGTGTAGAATTTAAAAATGTCATTTTTTCTGTTTTCAGGATTTAAGTTAAATCCTGCTGAATTCTTGCTACCAAACAGCCCCGTAGAATGCAGAATTACTTGCATAACAATGAAAAACCTCTTAAGAGAAAAGGTTACAAAGGAAAGCGGGAGTTTGAGGGCTCAGATTCATCACCATTCCACATCAAAGCAGATCCGCGGATCTGCAATTCAGCGTTAACCTGCAAAAACAGTGATTTCCGGTATAAGCACAGGCCATTCATGCTCTTTTAACATCATCGCAATTAAATAGCTTATCAGCATTATGAACATCACAGAAGCCCCATCTGAACCATTCCTAAAATGGGCCAAGATCGCATTATGAAATGGAACTCATGTTCAATGCCCGTTGGAGAAAGAAAGCCAGTGAGTGGGTAACGGTTAACTACCTAGTAATCATCGGCCAATAAGGTTGCCACTCTCCACACGCCTCCTAATTAAGCTAATCAGTTAAAGTTTTTATCTCACAGAACTTTATTTATGCACAGGATTAGGAGTTCACACCACACAGAATTCGCAGTGGATTTTAATCCTCTCTGCAGAGATAGTGGGAGCCAGGACAACAGTTCGCCAAAGTAAAATAATAAGGAATGATTAAATTAAATTAAACTATTAGCTACATTTTATATGTCAAATGAATTCTGCTGATTAATACTTGAATAAATATTTTAAATTAATATAGAAATATAGCCACCCACACAATATAATGAAAAGAATTTACATTTATATTACAAAATTCTGAAGCATTTACATATCTACCAACCTAAGTATGAAGAAAAGCCTAAATAAAATGGGAGATTGGAGACTCGGATTAACCTTAGTTCCATCAAAATGCAGATGCATACAAGACTTCTCTACTAATGACACATATATGAAGCAGTTACCCGCGGTCATATATCATTCAAGCAGCACTATGACCATTGCTTTAGGAATTCAGAATTGATCCCTGAAGCTTCCTGTATGGCCTTCCACATATCACATGATCAGAAAAAAAATTACAACCAACAGAAATGAGAAAACAGCCACAAATAGATTTGTTAATCGAATGAATTTTATTTAAAAGGCGAGGTGTCACTCTAAACTGACCCATAAAATAAATAAATTTTCTTTGGAGGATGAGGTGTTACTCATTTAAATATAGCATCGATTCAGGTCTCATTGATCTTTTGGCATATACAGGAAGCTATATGTATGTATGTATGTTTGTTCCTACGTGTGTGTGTGTGTTGACGTGGGGCTTGGGGCAGCACGCCCCCCAGTTTTCATTGGGCAGAAATTATTTACAGCTCCCACAACTCTACCCCAGCCCCCACCCCACCCAACCCCACACCCCAATCCAAACCTGTTTTCGTTTCCCGCCTATCCATCTTCTATTTTTACATGTGTTGCTGCCCCAGGATTCAATTTTTGCTTTTCTAATTTTTTATTTCTGTCCAGCTTGCAGTAAGTGGCTGTTTTTCCTTCTAAGGCTGTATCCGCAACCTCCCTCTCCCTGTTGACGTCGCCATACTGGCTGCAGTTAGCCCAAAGACAGCAGTTCTGCTGTCTATTGCAGCTTCCAAACCCTCCTCATACCTTCCTTCCTCCCTTCTTCCCAGCCACAGCCCCAACCTTCCTACTGTCAAATTTCTGCCGTTTTCCCCTCTCACCTGCTGCCACTCATCCATGCATGTATATATGTATATGTATGTATGGAGGGATGCATATAGAAAGAGAGAGGAAGATTTACATACATAGCACTCCATTCTTGTGTATTTATATATCTAACACATAATCTTCAATTTTTTCGTATATATATATACCACCTTAATATAAATGTAAAAGGCAAATTTTAGGAGACTGGTGGGAAAGCAATACAGTTAATATTAGAGCTAGCTGGAAAGCAGCAACGAGATAGCACCATACAAGGACCTACAAAAACTCCCCTCTTTCTCCTCCTTCGGCTCCGCTCCAACCAAGAACTTAAATCTAACTTCTTCTATTGGATTAGAAAAAAAGCTTTCCAAAGAGTAGGGGATAAAAGAAGGAGTATCAATCAAAACATCATGGAAAAGCATTTACCATAAAAATTGCTCAACATATTTAACAAATCCATAAACTAATGAGGTTTTTTCAAGAATGAAGGATCACAGATTTATTAATACTGATCATCACAATTGTATCTTCATTATCATACGGCATTAGAATACAGATCATTCTAAGCAAGGAAAAAAAGGGAACCAAGAAAGATTACTACTGTGATATGCATTATCATACAGTATTAGAAACAAGAAAGACATAAAATGGGGTTTAGATCAACGACAGTTGCCAAGGTACCTCCACAAGCATTCTAGTAAAATAGAGAGCCAGAGAGTGGGCGAAGAGTAAGCTTCAAGGTCAGATAACTTACGAAGGTAACTCCACCTAAGGCTGTAAATGAGCCAAACACGAGCGAGCCCATGCTCAGCTCGTGTTCGGTTCGTTTATATTTCGAGCACAGAAAATGTGTTCAGAGAACACGAGCCGTTCACGAACAAAGAGTCATTTTGACAACCCTAATCACATAATCATAAGATGTTAAGGATTGAGACAAGATTTAAAACATCATTTAAATCTAATTTAATAATTTTTATTCTATTTTCTTAATTAATACTTTTAATTGATCATAAATTTTTGTAGCCTTGTAGTCAAATAATTTTTGTGAAAATACTACTTTATATTTATATATATATAAATATATATAATTGATTAGTAGTATTTCGAGCCAAAACGAGCCGAACACGAACGAACAAAGATTGTTCGTGTTGTTTCTGTTCGGCTCGTTAACTTAACAAACGAGCCGAACACGAGTTGTTCGCGAACAACGAGCTGTTTTGACAGCCCTACCTCCACCACCGCCATTGCATGAAAAAAATGGAGATCCCAGAAGCACCCTTAAAAGTGACAAGATCAGATTACATGTTGAATTTAATCATTATGGTTGACTGACACACTCAGAGAGATCGAGACAGACACATCTTTAAAAACAATATTCAGAAGTTTCCAATTGCGTTTCAAATGCTTGATCTAGCTTTTATTAAATTCAATTTGCATCAATTTCACCATTTTCAATTCATCTTGTCGAGATGTTAAATTTCTGAAATCAGAGCTCAGATTATCTCAAATTTGAATATAGAATGTTTTTTTTCTCACCATGCCTAAAGATTCATGACCGAAGATAAAATTGACGCATCAGTTATATATCATCAGTATATATATATAAATATATATATAATTTTATGAAGTCAGCCAGCCAACAACCTTTTCCCCACTCGCATATTCTAGCACAGTACAAAACATTCAATCTCAAAGCAGAAAATTTTTAAACAGGAGATGAAAATTACAGTCAACAGCATTGTGGCTCTGATTACTAAAGACTATTATTTAAAGAGCGAAACAATAGAAGAAAAATTTATAGATATTATCAGAGATTCGGTCTCAATTACCTTGCAGCATTAGCATACAGATCAATCAAAGATAGATTAAGGGAAAAAAGAAGAAACTATATTGGGGCATTTACAAACATTAATATGGAAAGGTATAAATAAGGGAAAACATCCTCTAGTATTTGGAGCGCACTCATTAAAGCAGGATCCCCAAGAAAACTGATTCCTAACCAAGCTGAAGAAGGTTCTGGCCTATGTAAAATATTGGGGCATTTACATAACACACAATTCTTATGTATGGAAGAAATGTTTGAGAAAAAAAAAAGGCAAAATGATGAGTTAGAGAGCACAAATTCTTCACTGTTCCATCATCAAAGCAGATCCGTTGATCTGTACTTCACTGTTAACATGACGATGCAGTGGTTTCCCACATGCATCGGATGTCCAAGCTGTTCTGGCCCCATCACAGGAAAATAGCTTAGCACAATTACAAGCACAGAAGAATGCATTTCATTTTTATCGTCCAATTAGAAAAATAGAGAGAAAGAGAGAGAGAGAGAGACTTAACTTTAAATTAATCATGAAAGGATGGAGAATGCTTTTTAAGAAACAACGAGCCTTCCTTAATGAGATTCCAGAAGTTTTCAAACTCAAAGTGCATTTAAATTTTAAGCCCCATCAAGTGATATGTCAACCATACAAATTTAACAATATTAAAATTCAGAGCGCTCATCTTTCTCCACTAGGTCCTCATTCCAAAAGATACAAGACACCCTCAATAAAAAATAGCATCAGTCGCTGCAACATGAACGTTTAAAGAATAACAGCACATGTAAATTGTGGACTCAACTGAAATCCACGAGATTTAAGGTGAAATGGAGTGAAGAAACTAGATTTAACATTCTATGTTATTTGAAGTTGTCATTTTGGCTGTTTGGCATGATGCAGATCAAATCCTGTTACCACAAAGCTCACAAGGCCCACTTTAGGCGGCCTAAAGACTTAAAAATCCAATCTTCCCGGTCCACTCAAAGCAAAACGGATGGCAAATGGTAATTAAGAATCTGCAGGACTTAAGAACCTGAAGGATTTAAGGATGCCGTTTTTGCTGTTCAACACACCACCCAGCTTTAGACACACAGCCAGACACACATTAGTGACAGAAAGAAAGCCATCCAGTGAGTCAAAAGTTAGCTTCAATGTACTCCTAAGCCATGAAGTTTTCAAAGGTAGCTACGGTTTTGGAGTGATTAATGAAGAAGTTAGAGCCATAATAGATTTTGATTTAGCGTATGATTTTATATTGCTAATACTTTATTAAATTAAAGAGATAGGCATTTTATTACTTATAAGAATTGATCTAATAAAACAAGAATTTATTATTTTCTTACGAGGAGAAGAGATCGTCGAGAATGTAATGATTATAAGGTCACTCTACGTGAGAATTTAAGTACTCAACATCGATTATTAGTTCTAAATTTTAAGATGAAGAATTGGAAAATAAAGAATACTTGGAATCATTGTAGTAAAATTAGACAAGGACACCTAAAAAACATATAAGTTGGCCAACATAACAACAAGTATAGGAATTGGAACTGTAAATACAAAAAAAATGTGTGATATACGTAAATCAAATGATCAACGGCTTTCCTCAGCTAGCACTCTAAAGATGTAAAGAGTTCAATCTCACCCCTCAAATTTCTAAAAAAGCAGCCAAAAGAAATATAGTCAAATAGAATTGAGGTACCTTTCCTAAAAAACATTTGAGGGTGTGTATGTGTGTGTTTATTATATATAAAAGAGATAAATTTGACTTTGATGCTTCAAAAAAGACAAAATTGGAAAAAATGAAGCCATCTGAATCTTTGACATCAGCTTGAATATTAAAATTTGAGCAATAGTCAGGGAAATACATGAGAATTAAGGGGGATGCATTAAAATTTTCATTGATATATAGGGAAAATTACATGCATACCACACATTTCATATATATATAGACATCTAACTCCCAAAGTTTGATATTTATAATTAGAACACTTTGGTTTCAGAAAAATCGTGCTATTATTTAAGTGATTAAAATTTTGGGTGATGTGCATGTAAATATGGTTGTTTAGGTGCTAGACATGTAAATATCTAAGAATTGTGTAGAATATATGAATAAGCCATGTGGGTGTGCGCGCGCGCGCCTGTGTATAAAATATTAACAATGCAATTAAGTCAATGAAATTACTCAATTGCTCTCCTGATTTTGACCCAAATCATGAACCTCCTACTGTACCAGTATGGTTTAGTCTAACTGGTCTTAAGCTACACTTTTCCATCATCAGGTTTTTTACTCTATTAGAGTCATACTTGGGGACCCTATGAAACTAAATCTACCCACTTTCAACCTAACCAGACATTTTGTGGCCAGAATACTTGCGGTAAGAATTTATTTTATCTGATGTTACTGAAGTCTGGTTGGCACAACTCATAATAGATATTGGCAACAAATTGTCATGGAACATAAACTTCTTTATTGTTCTCATTGTAAGATGTTTAAGCACACCCTTGATAAATGCCCTAAGCTCCATACTAATTTGAAATCTAAAGATCACGTCAATGAGGATGGGTCTAACCCCACTGTCATGTGATGTCGGATGGCTTTGTTGGACAACCTATAGCTTCAAACCCTATTAAAAATAGTACTAAAGGATCCTTACCTATAAAGGATAGTGTTCGGACTGATAATCAGAAGAATCTTGCAACTCCTCTTCAGGAAGTATTCGGTGTAGAAGCGACCACTCATGCTTCACATATACTACAATCTATTGCGGGTACAATTATTGGCAATCCTTCTACTACAGCTCAACCTCCTCATCCGAATGAGCAACAATCTTCGAATTCGGAATGGCAAGTTTACACTTCCATGAAGAAGAAGAAGAAGAATGGAGATCTACATCAGTTAAAAATGGTACGCACCTCACCAATTTGTTAGTTGGTTTACTTTCGAGAACTAGAGGCAGAGAAAGAACTAAATTGGACCGTTTCGACAGATCTTATATGTACCACCTTTTTTTTTGGGTTTTTTGTGTGTCGTATTGTGTCTGTTGGGTGCTTATTTGGGTTCATACAATCTATATGTGCCATTTTCTCTTTAATATAATTGCCCTTGTGCTTTTAATATATATATATATATATATATAGAGAGAGAGAGAGAGGGAGGAGATTTGACTTTATATGCCACATAATAGTCAAACATAAATGAATGACGATCTTTGGTGCCAACACGAAAATCAAAGTTGTGTTAGATATGTAAATACATTTCCGATAGATCTTATATGTACCACCTCTTTTTTGGGTTTTTTGGGTGTTGTACTGTGTTTATTGGGTGTTTATTTGGGCTCACTCATACAATCTATCTGTGCCCATCTATATGTGCCATTTTCTCTTTAATATAATTGCCCTTGTGCTTTTAATATATATATATATATATATATATAAAGAGAGGGAGAGAGGAGATTTTACTTTATATGCCACATAATAGTCAAACATAAATGAATGACAATCTTTGGTGCCAACACGAAAATCAAAGTTTGTGTTAGATATGTAAATACATAGCAATTGCAAAAAATATATGCAAATCAAAATTCAATCAACAGCTTTCCACCACTGCATTTTCTTATAAAGCAGCAAAAAATATTATAGTCAAACAGGGTTGGCACAAATTCTAGAAAGCCATTGAAAAGTAACCACAAAATAACCACCAAACTCTCTTTTATTCTTTTGGAGCAAAGCATCACTGAAGTATTAATACATAACATCTGTGTCCTGGCATGTCCATCTCTCGATAAATATAAAGAGAAAAAGAGAGAGAGATAAATTATACCTTATATGCTACATAAAAGACAATTGGAAAATTGAAGCCACTTTAATGTTTCTGGCCAGCATAAATATTAAAATTTGGGTGTCAGGCATCTAAATATAAAACCGTTAAACGGCATGCACACAAATCCTCTATAATTTCATTTCTCTTCTTATTCTTGAATTTGAAAAAAGCACATCAGAAAATTAGAGACGGAAATAGGATCGCCATTCAAAAAAAATCATCGAACCAAAAGTTACCCTCATAGATGCCAGTCATAGGAAAGGACGATCCAAGCTGCTTCAGTGATATTGCATCAAAAGAGTGCATATTTATGTAGCACCACAAAACGGACCCAACGAGCTAAAGAAAAAAAGGTTCAAAAATACGGGGAAGCTGCAGCACAGATTTTCCTTAATTCCATCAAAAAGCAGTGAAAAGCAAATACATGCACATCTTCTCTAAAAATGACATTGGATGCAGCGATTACCTCCTCAAGCATAAGGTCATCCAAGCAGATACATTCATGTTGATTTTACCAACATGGCTAGGGGTGTAAACAGGCCGACCATTAGCGAGCCCAAGCACGGCTTGAGTTAGGATCGTTAAAAATTACCGATATTCGTGTTCAGCTTGTTAACATATCAAGCACAAAATATTTGTTCGTGTCTGGATCATTTGCTCAGCGAGCTATTCACCAACAACGAGCCGTTTTGACATCCCCAATTATTCAGCCATAGGATGTTAAGGATAAGAGTGCGATTTAAATCATTTTATTCTAATTTTTAATTAATAATTTAATTGATTTTAAATCTTTATAGCCTTGTAGTCGTTTATATATCGAGCTCAAAAAAAAAAATGCTTGTGTTTGGCTCATTTACACATACCCAAATCTCTCTGTATTATCCAAAATTTGTCTAACGAGCAGACTTACCAAGCCTGGGAATAAAGGCAAAACGAAGAAATGGGAGTTTAGATTTTGTAGGATTTACAGCCGTCATTTTGGTGGTTTGGCAAGGTTTTAAATTAAACACGACATAAATCTAGCCACCACAGAGTCCATAGGGCCTCTTTTGGTTGCCTGAAGATATTAAAAAGTAGAGAGAGAAGCGTGACTCGATGCTGCTCAGAATCAGCGTTGCTCATTCTGCAAGCAAAACCACCCACCATTCCTCTAGCAGAAATGAATGGAATGCGAAGATTACTCGCATGTGGCTTGAGCTCAAATCGACTAGTTTAAACCCCTAGGTTGCATTAGAATTCGGATAAGCAAAAGCAATGAAAAAAATGAAACAAAGAAAGATAACTTCAGATAAACACAAAAATCTATCCACATAAAACCCAATTGGCCCCTTCAAGATATAGAAAAGTTAAAAGAAACTATAAGAGTCATAGGCTCAGATTCGCCTTAGTTCATCAAAAACATATACATCTACATTTTCTCGGACGCATGGACACCGCGGTCACCTTCGAAAGCATAGGCCGTCCAGGCAGGTCCATCGCCAAGTTATGAGAAAAGCATAGATGACCACTTTCAAAGTTGGATTTAATCATCATCGCCTAATCAAGAGGGAGACAGAGAGCGGGGGCAGAAAGAGAAAGATTCATGTAATTCAAACAAAAAAAAAAAGAATAATTCATTACTAGTTCTAGATGATGCAAGTAGAGCATTTTTTTTCCTCCATCCAGAATTTCATTGGCTTGCATAAGAAATTCCAAGAGTTCTTTTGTTGGAAATGCATTGGGTTTAGCATAACTTTTTCGAACATAAAAATAGGCATTGAACCATCTTAAGATTCAATTGTATGTCACTGCAAGCCAGCAGATTATAAAACAACAACAAAAAGCCTTTATCCCACTAAGTGGGGTCGGCTACACTAATCCTTCTTTTTTTTTGTTGTGCCCTATTGAGTGTCATATTTTCATTTAATTCTAATAGATTAAGATATTTTGTAATACAATAAGTCCAAGTCTTTCTAAGTTTTCCTCTGCCATTCTTAACATATATCAAAGTTAAAACATCTACTTTCCTAACCGGATCACAGATTATCGTCGTTTAATGTGATCAAACCATCTAAGAAGACTCTCTAATCTTGTCCGCCACTAGTATTTTGTGCTTCTCTTTTAAAGGCCAACATTTTTCTCCATAGAGCAATACCGGCAGATGAAAAAAAGAGAAAATTTTGGGTGAAAATATCTCACTAAAATTTGGTGAAAATTGTTTTGAGATGAGTGCAACATAATATTTAAGGGGCATTTACATAACTAAAAACTAAACTTATATATTTACATACATAACACACATATCTTTATATTACATAAAAAAATGCCTACCATTACTAACCTTTTTAGACGTGCAACCATTCCATGTATATGTTCATGACATCAAAGAGCTAGATATGTAAATACTTTAAGAAAATCACAATTAAATTTAACATCATATGCAGCTTAATATCAAAATTTAGCATAATATTTTCAGGATATGTTCATTTATAGAACAACAACAACAACAAAGCCTTAATCCCACTACGTGAGGTCGGCAACATGAATCCTTTTTCTCCATTGTGTCCTATTTAGTGTCATATTTTCATTTAGTTCTAGTAAATTAAGATCATTTTTAATACAATAAGCCCAAGTCTTCCTAGGTCTACCTCTGCCTTTCTTAACACAAGTCGAATTTAAAACATCTACTCTCCTAATCGGATCATCTAATGGTCGACGTTTAATATGACCAAACCATCTAAGACGACTTAATAAACGATTAAAAAATTTTGAAAAGTTAATTAATTAATAGAAAAAAAAAGAGGAGCTTCGTTGGTAACAACACAGGTGTCGTTCGAGTGAGATCGCACCGCTCATGGGAGCGTTAAGATGAGGATTTTTTCTCGTCTCATTCCGAAGCATTCCTCCACTTCAACCAACCAACTTGAATTCTACTATTAACATCCCCATCTATATCACCATCGCTTTGGACAACGGACCCAAGATATCTAAATCGTTCACACCTTTTAATAATTTGATCATCCAAAGTCACACTTCTGTCACTAGAGCTATTACTACTAAAATTACATTCCATGTATTCAACTTTAATTCTACTCAAACGAAAGCATTTAGACTGCAATTTAGACCTCCATAATTCAAGTTTTTCATGAGCATTCTCTCTAGTCTTATCCACGAGAAGGATATCATCAGCGAAAAGCATACACCAAGGTACATCCTCTTGTAGATGTCCAGTAAGACCATCCATAACTAAAGCAAAAAGATATGGGCTTAAAGTCGGTCCCTGATGTAAACCAACAGAAATAGGAAAATATTTTGTCAATCCTCCTTCAGTTTGAACACAAGTAACAGCTCTAGTATACATGCCCAAAAAACCATTTTGGACAAAATTACAACAAATGAGAAATTAACTCTAGAATTTGAGGTCTACTTATTAAAAGTTTTAGCTTTCAGAAACTGATTTGAACCCAAACAAAAACATGGTTCACATCTATATAACTAAAATATTAAGAGATTTACAAACATGCCACACAACTTTTAGGTATTTACTAATACCTAAACTCTGATATTTACACATAACACTTCAAAATTGCAATCACACCATAAAATATGCAAGAAAAGGTGTATTACAAATAGAAAAGCGAGGTAGCATATTAATTAATTGTTACTTATTAATCAATTATATTAATAAAAATTAACTAGAATAAGATAAAATTAAAACCACAAATCTATCCTCCCCATTCCCGCTCTGCCCAAAACCCTCGCCCATCAATTCCAAACCCTCCAGATTTTGCCCAAAACCATCACCGTTGTAACAAAACCCTTGCGGTACACTCCAGATTATAGCTAGCAGGGATGTCAACAGCGGGACCGTGGAGTTTTCTATCTCCTTCCATAGCCCACCAATACTGCTGAGTAGGCAATAAAAAACATGCCAAAAGTGCTGTGTTGCAACGTTTTTCCTAAATCCTCAGAACTGTAGAATTTAGTATCTTCAAAATTTAGGCCAAAACAGAATGTATGATAAATCCTGAATAAATCCAACCCTTCGGAGAATTGACTCCCATTGTAGGGTGAAGAATTACTTACATTAGACAGCAAGGGAAAACCTGCTTGAGATAAGGTGGGCAGATAAAGGACGATTTGATGGTTATTGTTTTTGTAACTGCTCCATCATCAAATCAAAACTGCTAGTCTGGTTTTGAGAGCAGAAAGTGTTTGAGCAGCACTGGAACTCGACTACTGATCAAGCACTAGAACTAAACCTTCCCTCCTTCCATGAATGGAGTAGGACTCAATTTATAAACTTTGGGGGTGTTATCCCCCATAAATCTTGCAAGAATCTGGATCACGCTATCGAATGGCCCAGAGTGATTCCCTTGTTCGGATAATGTTTCATGAACAATTGAAAGCCCTAATGATGTCGAAATTGTGATCCTGGGCTCGTTGAATTCTTCTCATCGATAAGCTAGATTTGATAATAAACCAGTCAGATTTGGAATCCATTTGACCCTCCAATTGAGCACCTAAAACTTCCAAAATAGTTTAATGGCTTGATCCCGACTTTGTTTTGACTCGGATTTGATCAAATTGGAGATATTGGGTCCCCTCGTCGAGCCTAACAGTTTGAATGTAAGCTTTTTGATACATGAGTTAGTGATGATGGATCACTTTTAATTTGAGTTTGAACATATCTTGCTTTGAAAAAGCCTTGAGATTCATGCAAAATGCCTCAAAATTCATGCCAACTGATAAAATTTCTGATGGTGTATCAACATTAAAAGCTATATAATTCACAAAAATAGGCCAACACCTAATCCAGGTTAATTCAAAAGCACGATGATGCGCATAATATCATTTTTTACAGACATACATAAATGACTCTAAAGCTACACCATTTCCATTTTGTTCACACAGCATATCAATTCTTTTTTACAATAACTTCAAATCGCAACCATTATGCATCTATGTCATGATGCGTCTTAAGACTACTCAACCAATTAGATAGCAGCCCTAAATAACATCCAGCAACCACAAAAAAAATTATGACAAAATATGTACTTGGAGAATCAAAAGAAAAAGTTTCTACAAATAAAAATAATTGGTAAAGGGCCAGCAAGGAGAATAAAAGAACAATCTATTACGCTAAAAATTTTGATTTTAGTGATCTTTATAATAGAATAGATACTAAGGAGAATGAAAAATATATGTATAAACTAGCCAAACAAAGAGAAAAGAAAAGTAAATATTTAACTCAAGTAAAGTGTATTAAAAATGAAAATCAAAATGTGTTTTTCTTAGAAAAAGATATTCAACATATATGAGTGAGTTATTTTGATAAACTTTTTACTTTTTAATGAAGTTTTTGAATGAAGTTTTTGAAAATACGATCGATCGTAATGATTTTAATATCGTTATTAACAATAAAACATTTCATTTTTACCGTCACATTAGTAAAAAAAGTTGTTAAGGCTTTTAAGAAAACCAAGGGTGAGGTGACAAGTTTGTAGGATCTAACGTTATCCCAATTGAAGTGTGGAAATAATTAGGAGATTTGGGAGTTTCTTGGCTTACTAAACTCTTTAATATTATTTTAAAAACAAAACAGAACCCCGAGGAGCGGAGGAAGAGTATTTTGGTCCCCATTTTTAAAAATAAGGGGGATGCACAAGAGTGTGCAAACTATAGAGGAATGTGTCATACTTTAAAATTATGGGAGAGAGTAATTGAACATAGGTTAAGACGTATTAGAAAGTTTTCTCACAATCAATTTGGATAGCTGTTATTTTTTCATGGTCAAGAGTTTGTGTTTGTAAACCTAATAAAATTTAGCAATAATATTATCATTTCTTTTGTGATTTTGGCTTCTTTTTCTCCTCCCGTATCAAATTACTAAAAAGAGGAGAAGTTAAGAATAACTCAGGTTGTCAGTTCCATTCCAACAGATTATTGTTACAAGTAGGGAGGAACGCTCTTTAAAGCAGTTCCTTCAAAACAAGACATCAGCTTTTACCAAGCAACATTCTAACACATTATTGTCAATCTCACCACTGAAAATACTTGAGCAGCAGCAAAAAAATGACAAGAAAACCAACTTTATAGAAAGCCATTGAAAAACCTGCCACAAAAGAGCCCATAAACTAATGAGTTATCTTGGCAGAGTGAAACACCACTTATGCACTATTAAATACCATCTAAGCACTGGCAACCATTATCACGATCATTCAGGTTTAGATTAATTAAATATAAAATTGAAAAAAAAAAAAATTTAAGACATGCTACAACTTCCCTAAATTGCAAATATCCACTAAATAGTTGTTTTGAAGTCATAGAAAGGTGGAAACAAAATGGGGAATCGTAGGTTCATATTGGCTTCAGTACATTTAGACCACATTTTCTCAACTAATAAAAAAGACGCAAAGGTTAAACTTTTAGAGGTAACCATTATCCAAGCTGCACCAAGACCATTCAAGGAAAAAGCAGAGAACCTTGATGAAGAAGGATAAGATCACCGTCAATGTTCATGAAATTCAAACACTTCGTAAAAAAATTGACCACTAAATAATTTTTTTTGTAAGAAACTTAATTCCATTCATTAAACTCTTGAAAATCGCAAACAAATTACAATCAAGCGAAAGCGTGAAAACAGCCATAAACAGACATTAAAAGTAAAGAAATTTGAAGCGTTACTCTAAACTAACCCTTAAACTCATGGGTTTTCTTTGAAGGGTGAAGCATTGCTCATGTATTCAAACAGAGCAATGAATTCAGGTCTCAATCATCAACCTTTGGCATCAATATGAAGAATACATAAAAGCTGTATAATAAAAAAAAACAAAACAGATCAACTTCCCCTAAACTGCAAGAAACTTTACGGCATAGAAGACCATCACCTACAGTTAAAGTAGCCAAAAAATGAGCACTACAAAAATTGCATAATAGGTATCAGCACATGCATTTTTAGTGAAAAACAAAAGAGGAGAGACAGCAAGTTGGCGAAGGGCTACCTCCAAAGAAATCAGATTTTTGCAAGTGTTAATGGTGTGATTCCTTTAAACTAATAATGATTGAGTATAACTCAGGGGCAACTAAATATATAGCACTGCAAACATTAATATTTACAAAGCAAGCACCCTTTTTCATTAAGTGCTAAGTAATTATCCCTGTATAGGGATATTTTAAATATAGGGTGAATACATAGCAATCAGAAACAATGTAATATTTACAAACTAGTACTTTTCTTCAATCCTTTCTTACAATCTCACTCAAATATCAAAGTACAAGATAAAACCCATACTTTTCAATTTAAATATATAACACATAAAACAATCAAATTTCCATTTCTTACTCAAACAACACATCATATATTTTATTTAAGATAACTTGAAATCGCAATCTATGGTATGGTGCATCTTATGACTGCTCAACCCAGTAGATAACAACCCTAAAGAACGTCAAAAAGATAGAAAATAAATGACATAGATTTTGTTTCATAAAGATGTCCCATATTTTTAACTCTTGACATCGACAAAGACAACAGTTGCACACGCCTTATGGTATGGTGCTTCATATGACTCCTCAACCCAGCAGATAGCAGCCCTAAAGAACATCAAAAAATTAGAAAATAAATGGCATCAATTTTGTTTCATCAAGAAGTCCCATCTTTTTTATTTTTGACATCAACAAAGACAGCAGTTGCACCCGCCTTCCAAGCTTCTTAGGGCCAATGCGATAGAATATCAAAGAAGCATTAAAATCTGAAAACTGCCAGCAAAAGCAATCCAACGCTCCAATAGTGTGAGGGAAGATCCCATTTCGTGATGAATTGCTATGACACAAGTAAAGGTTGTTGCAGTTACAAGTAAGATTTAATAAAGAAAATTTTGACATTATATGCCCCAAAATTCACAAGTAGGAATTAACGCTACTAGACATTGCTATTGACACCAAAATGTGATTTGAAAGATTTGAATGGAATAAATGTAAAAAATAATGTTTAGATGCTATGTATCTAAATACATAGAAATTTGGCAGTATATATATGTAAATCCCCTTTATTTATTTGGGCTATTATCTACCAGAATAATTTTTGAACAAAAATGCCACCAAATGTGAAACAGCAGCACGATGAACAATCCTTTTGGCCATAAAAAAATCACTATTTTGAAATCTTTACTTTGACTTGAAAAAGGAAACATACCTTTTTATGCATAGGAAAAATAGCATGTGTAAAAATTGAAGTTTAGATGTTATGTAAAAACATGTTCAGGCTCAGATTCATCTTTGTTCCATAAAATAAAACATTCGACCAGTGGCTCATAACAGTAGTGGTTACCCTCAAAGCCATAAGCAGTCCAAGCTACTCTCTCGCCAATACATAGAAAAATGGGCAGATCTCTAAAGACCCGCAAAATGAGTGTCTTTGATATGGGTGTAAGCAGGCTCGACTCGACCCGAGAAATAGTCCATGAATACAACCCTATGAGCTAACAAATCAAGCTCAAGCCAGCCTTACTAACTAAAAATGTTAGCTTTTGTGCTGGCTCATTTAAAAAAAATTAAAATAAAACATAATCAAGTTATCATAAAACTTAATACTTTTTAAATTATTAAAAAATGTTAAAGAAAGATATTTTACTTTTTATATCAAGTTTTTTTTTTTATTATGTTCGACTTAATTACTCATTTCATTTGTCATTTTATTAGAACACAAGCTTGACTTAATATTGTTCTCTCTTTCATAATAAACAAGCTGGCTTGAGATCCAGCTAGAACAAGATAATTAATAAACCTCGAGTATAGCCAAGAATGGCTTGAGCTCTACTCCTTTAAAACCCTAGCCCTCAATGTCCCATTTCTTTATCAATGCTAAAAAATATATACATACAAATATATATATACACACATATACAAGTCAGCAGGTTGAATGTCAGTGGGCTTTGGGGTGGATTTTCTAACATGTTTAATATTCAAGTCAGGTTCAAGCAAACAATTGTGGCTCGGTTAAATTTATGTTTAGATCTGAACTTACCTTACAAATCCGATTTGACACCACTGGAGAGATTCCTGAAATTCATAGAGAAATCTTTTGAGTAATTTATCGGTTGTGTATTCGCGCTCTCCCGCTTTCCCATTTCCGCGAATAAAGGTAACAGTCTTTCTTGAACGAAGCATGTGAGCAATTCTGAAGGTATAAGTCAGCCGAAAGGAGGAAGAACTGGTGCCCTGCAAACAGCTTGTGACCGGAAGAAGAACTGGTGCCTTGCGAGCAGCTAGCAACAGAAGGAATCGTGCAAAAGTAAAGGCAAAACAGGCTTCGTGAGATTCAACTAGCAGGGAGCTTCGTGAGATTCAACTAGCAGGGAGGAAGAGTTTACTGGGAGTTCTTGTAATTTTGTTGAGAAACTATGTGATCTTCAAGTAAAAAAATCCTTTGCAAGTCCGTGAAAGTAGACAATTTGCCGAACCACGTAGACTTGTATGTTCTATCTTTGTGTGAGGATCTTCTCGTTTCAATTTTTCGCTTTATTGCCGTCGTTTTTCACAACATTATTACCATTCATGGCAATAAAAAAGAATACTCATTTTGCTAGTTTGTTGTGGCTTGCATGAAACGTTCCAAAAGAGTAATCTTTATTGGAAATGTAGTTCAGCATTACACATCTGGATGTGCACAATAGAAATCAAAAAACTTCAAGAATAAATCATATGTCACTGCATACCAGCACAAAAGATAAATGAAAAAGAAATTGGAACAATGTTTCATAGAAATTTGATGAGAAAATTTTTATAGCCATCAGTTTTTTTTTCTTCTGAGATGAGTGCAACAAATATTTCAATTAATCAATAACAATACAGAGATTTAAATCTGAAAGCCTCATAATACCTTTAATTAGCCAAACATTCATGCATATGTTCATTTGTGAGAAATACGCCTAATAATCCAATCCATGTTTGGTAATAATCCATGTTTGGCCAAAATTACAACAGAGCTAATGGGAAATGCCAAGCATTTGGAGGGGTCATGACACAGAAGTGTTTAGGTGTTGGACATGTAAATACATAGAAATTGTCTGGTCATGTAAGAAATCTAAAACATTTATAATAAAGATCAAAGTTTAGATTATAGATAAATAATTGTCTGACAATTCAATTGCATCTATGTAACACATAATACCTTTGATTAGCCAAACATTCCTGGATTACGTTCATTTGCGACAAATACGCCTAAGAATCCATGTTTGGCCAAAATTACAACAGAGCTAATGGGAAATGCCAAGCATTTGGAGGGGTCATGACACAGAAGTGTTTAGGTGTTGGACATGTAAATACATAGAAATTGTCTGGTCATGAAAGAAATATAAAACATTTATAATAAAGATCAAAGTTTAGATTATATATAAATAATTGTCTGAGAATTCAATTGCATCTATGTAACACATAATACCTTAAATTAGTCAAACATTCCTGCATTATGTTCATTTGCGAGAAATACGCCTAATAATCCATGTTTGGCCAAAATTACAACAGAACTGATGGGAAATGCCAAACAATTGGAGGGATCAGGGCATGGAAGTGTTTAGGTGTTGGACAAGTAAATACATAGAAATTGTCGGGTCATGTAGGAAATCTAAAACATTTATAATAAAGAACAAAGTTTAGATTATAGATAAATAATTGTCTGAGAATTCAATTGCATCTATGTAACATAATTCCTTTGCAGGGTGAAGCAGTTAATCTAAACACTTAAAGGGCTCCAACATCCTTTGATAGATCAATATGTGAATCATCTGACAACATAAAAGAAACCAAGACTGGCTTCAGCCTTGACTAAACTGCAAGTATCTACAAGCTTTAATGGCTCTTGGTTGCTTGAAAAAGTATGGTTGCTTGAAAAATATAGAAAATTGGGAAGGAAATTGAGAATCAGAAGCTCATATTCTCCTTTGTTCCATCAAAAAACATATACACCAATAAGTTCTTTATTAGGGACCCACGGAAGCAACTGTTAAGCTCAAAACCAAAAGCCTTCAAAGCTGCTTGCAAATGTATAAGAATTGGCTGTTAAGTATTTAAATCCACATCCTAATTTCATTTCACGTCTCTTCTTGATTTTAAAAAGGAAGAATATAAAGCATCAATCAAAATAGCATGGAAGGGAAATTACCATGGTAAATGCTCAATACAGCAATTACAAACATCAAACCACTTTAACGCTCCATCTGGTTGCTTGAAGATATAGAAAAGTAAAAAAAAAAGGTATCATTGGTTCAAATTCACCTTAGTTCCATCAAAAGGCAGATACACCCACATGTTCTCTACCAATGGCACTAGGATGCAGCGGTTACCTGTAGAAGCATAGGTCATTCAAGCTGCTCCATCAGTGCATGAAAAGTGAAGAGATCACTGAAGCACCATGAATAGGGATAAGATCACATTCCATGTTGCATGTAATCATCATCGTCAAATGTAAAATAAGGAAAGAAAGAAGAGAGAAATTTAGTTTCGTAAGCCTCATAATAGCTCAAATTAGATAAAAAAAGGCATTGTTTGTTCTCTTACAAAACATATCCAAAACATTGTTTTGTGCCAGCTGACCATTAAAATTTAGGTGTTAGATATTTAAATACTAAAAATTCGTGTGGTGTGCATGTAAATGCCCGAAAAAGAAACCAAGATAGATTTCTACTTTGACATAGTTACAATAAATTATGTATTTTCAATAGCTCATATGGTTGCTAGAAATATATGGAAAATTGCGGAAAGAAATGGGGAATCAAAAGCTTAGAATCACTATTGTTATATCCAAGAGAATGTACAACAACCGGTGACTCATGGAAGCAACAGTTACATTTACAGGCACAAACCTTCCAAGCACCTCTATCGCCATTGCATGTCGAGACTGAATATCTCTAAAGTAATATAGATAGATAGATGACGAGAGAAAGCGAACGAAAGAGAGAGAGAGGAGTTTTAGATGTTTTTTGTACATCTCAATCCCGTTGTTGCCTTCCTAGCTCCAATCGCTATGGAATCGTGAGGGTTTAATCACGAAGTCAATGATTTTGGACTAAATTGACAGAGCGGGGATAGATTTCGGAGAGGGTTGCGGGTACGACAGGGGAAGAGAAACATTTGGTAAAGATTGGTAAGAAAATTGGAAGACGGAGGGCTCAGATTAACCTTATCTCCATCACCAAGGAGATCCACCCGCTATCTCTACACCAGCGACACACAGAGAGAGCGGTTTCCCGTAGAATAACGGGCCATCCAAGCTGCTCCGGCGCCAAAGCAAGAGAGGCATTGCGATCTCTAAAGCACCCTCGGAAGCATTCCTAAAGCGGATTAAGATCTCCTTCCGTGATGGATTTCATCGTCATTGCCCAATTAGAGGAGCGCTCGTTGGAAGGATTACGTCAAAGTAATCAACGGCCATGGAGGAGCCTGGCATTAGACCATCCTCCATATGCCTCATACTTAAACTAATGAGTTAGGGTTTTCGTTGCACGGCGATGTCAATTTATACAAGAACTGGATGGATTTCACGGACATTTTCTTTTGGCTTATCAGTCCTCGGATATTATCCGACGGCTGGGAAAAGAAGAAGAAAGCCTTTTGCGGAATTCAACTCCCAATGAATTGTAATTAAATAAACAGCTTACTCGTTGCGGTGGTGGCCTGAGGGGGGTTTTGAAAAAGTCTTCAATCATTCATTCGGGAGACAGCATGTAAGTTTACCTGCGGTAGAAAATAAAAAAGCAACACATAAAGTTGGGTTCATCGTAAAAAAAAAAGAGAACTTATTTTTACAGTACCACCCGGTTCGAGCTTCGCTCAACATAAAATAAAACATTTATTTGTCAGCATCCGATCCCGCCAAATTTAAATTTTGTCATTTTAAATTCCGCAAAACTGGGAGAAAAAAAATTTTAGCTTTAATTCCTTTTTAAGGTTCAGGAATTATTTTTTTTTCATTTGAGTTCGTATTCGGAATCGTGTTCGACAGTTAAGGTTCTTCCGATAGATTTCTCTCTCGCCAAAAAAATGTTGATGGAATCGCAAAATAATTGCGAGAATAATGTCAATGAGCTGAGCTTATTAGTTGATGCACGTAGCATTCCACAATTAAATTTATTTCTTTCTATTTAGTGGTACTATTAATTGCGTCCTAATGATTGGAATATTAAATAGTTATTTTTGTTTGATTATTATATGTTTTGATTATAACATTGTTGTTATGTTGGAGGGTAAACGTGGTGTTAGTTATGTATTATCATGGTGTTTAGGGTTAAGGGTTTATAACCATAATACAACCATAATAACAGCAAAATGACATCAGATTGAAAAAATCATTTATGCATCTTAATAACATCATAATAACATCAAAATAACAGTCACTTTGAACTGTACATTTGTGTTATTATAATACCATAATACAACCATAATGTATTTTATATGATTTGGTATTATCATAGTGTTATGTTGTCGTTATAATTAGTATTATTTTGGTGTTATTTCCATTTTATTATGGTTATATTATGATATTATTATTATATTATTGGCTTTGAATTATACATTTGGGTTATTATAAAACCATAATACAATTATAATGTATTTCATATGTTTTTGTATTATCATGGTGTTATGTTGTCGTTGTGATTAATGTTATTTTGGTGTTATTTCTGTGTTATTATGGTTATATTATGATATTATTGTTGTATTATTGGTTTCGAACTACTTTTATGTTATTATAATATTATAATACAACCATAATGTATTCCATATGTTTTGGTATTATCATGGCGTTATGTTGCTATTGTAATTAGTGTTATTTGGTGTTATTTTTTGTGTTACTATGGTTATATCATGATATTATTATTGTTTTATTGATTTTGAACTACTTTTGTATTATTATGATATTATTTTTGTATTATTACTGTGGTATTATGCTATTATTTCTGTATCGTTTCATACTAGTCTTATTGAATTTATTAATTTGTTTTGTTAAGTCGTTATTTTCTTTATTCTAATTGTGATATATTGAAAATTACAGTTCCCCGTGCCTGTAACTGTGTGCATTGATCTAATTGCAGAAAGCTTGTTTCGCACGGTGGTTCATAATGAGAAAGAAGCTTAAGAACAATATTGTGCACATGCACGCCAATTTGGATTTACTGTGCAAAAGGACCACGTTGGTTTTTGGTCGAATTCAAAAATGATTAAGATAAAGAATTTGATTTGTTGTAAGACTGGTTTCAAGAAAGAATTGAATAACAATGTGACTGTGAAATACAGAAGAGGGGACACAATGACTGGTTGTCTAGCCATGATCCTATATGTCGTCGATCTCGAAGGTAGCTAGTCAGTTAAGAAATTTATGAAAACTCATAATCATCCTTTGACGGCAAACGGTGACAAACATCTATTGTGTTCCAGCAAAAAGATAAGTGATATAAATGCAGAAGTGCTTAGATCGATGACACAATTAGGGATTAGAACAAACGATGCATTTAGTTTTCTGGCTACATAATATGGGGGTGTGGAAAATCTTGATTGCACGAAGAGAGATACTTATAATTTCATACAGAGAGAAAAAAAAATTTAAAATTAAACATGGGGACGCTAATTCTCTTCTACGATTGTTCACTAGATGCAAGCTGAGGATACGATGTTTGCATGGGACATCCAGATTGATGAGTCTGGTAGCTTGTTGAATTTCTTTTGGAGTGATGAGATATCGAGACTCAATTACGATTGCTTTAGGGAAGTCATAATATTTGATATAAGTTCTAACAATAAATACAATTTATGGTGTGCTCCTATCGTCAGTGTGAACCACCACTAGCAGAATGTTCTATTTGGAGTTGGTGGAGTTGGTTTTTTGTCAGATTTTTTTGTCAGATGAAATTGTTGACTCATTCAAGTGGCTATTCAAATCATTTATCCGGATAATGGATAACAAATATCTGAGATCAATATTCAATGATCAGGATCAAGCAATGGCCAGAAGTCATTGAAGAGCGTATTTTGCAGACCAGACATAAATTATGTCAATGACATATTTACAAGAAATTGTCTTCAAATGTCCATTGTCGTGTGAGCACTAAGAGAGTTAATGAGTTTTTTTATAAATGCATGGGTAGATGCAACTCCAAGGAGGAGTTTGAAGAAACCTAGCGTACAATGATTGAGCTAGGAAATCTACACGACAATACTTGGTTGAATAGTTTGTATAATATCACCAAAAAGTGGTCAATTGCCTTCAATATTTAGGATGGGAATCCAATAAACGTAAAAAAGTGAGTCCGCAAATAACATCTGTCATGGTGCCTCCAAGCCAACAAGCACCCTCACTGAAAGTTTCTTGGGTCTTGAAAATGTCATGAAATATTGGCGAAGGAATGAGAATGATGAAAATTTTAAATGTGAACAGTTTGCAATTGTTCTCGCAGTAAGAAGTTGTCCTATGTTCAGACAATGTGCTTTAGTTTACAGGAGAAAGTTATATTCAATATTTGAAACAGAGCTGCTACATGGTTTGTGTGGACATGCTATGGAGTGCTCAGCCACCGAAGATTTTGAATTTTACATTATAAACTTAGATAGTGGACATACAGACAGACCCTGGATTGTTAAAGTCGACAAAAGTAACTCTAAAATTACATGCAGTTGCAAAAAAATTGAAATGATGGGTTTATTTTGTTCTCACACTCTAAGAGTGTTTAGTTATGAGAATATAACAAACATCTCTAATAAATATATATTATTACGGTAGTTTGTTCATGTAAAGAAGGATATATATAACAGTTATGAGTATAAACATCTGAATGATTCGCAAATGTCACAAAGTTGTTCAAGTGGACTCATATATCGAACACACGTTCATAAATTTGTATACTGAATCAGTATATTAATGCAAGGCAATGAACTTGCTGAGAAAAACATCTTAGAGACATTAAAGAAACTAACAATCGAATCATAGGTCATATTGAATGGGAGAGACCACCAGGAAAAGTCAAAGTCAAAGAAGAAAAAGACACTGAATATACAACATAATTTGAACGACCCAACGAAAATTCGCCAAAAGGAATATCTAATGCAAGGTTAAAAGGAGATTGGGAAAAGAACAAGAGAGTAAAAAGTAAGCATTACCAGTAGTATTAATAAAGATGTCTTCACTACCAATAATATTAATAAACATAACATGAAGCATTGTATTACAGGAAAGGACAAAGATGTTGGTTCCAGTCAAAATACATTTAATCTATCTGACCCAAATCTGTTTGCAATGTTAGATCAATATAGTCGGGTACATAACTTAAAATTCGAAAGACTTTGCTTAAAATTCAAAACACTTTGTAATTTGTGAACTAATTTTGATTATACTTATTTACTTACATTCATTTTTTACTTACATTCATTTTTTATTACCCAAAATCAATAGGAATTGCATGCATCACTGCCCACAAACACATATATGAGCTTATTGATAGGTCGATTTCATATGTGAAATACCAAGAAACTGTATTGAATGAACGTAATGTGGTATTAATGTAGTGATGTAGTGTTACATGAAATACCAGGAAACCTCAATACTATGATAATATGCATGCAAATACGAGTGGTAGAAGCTAGTTGTGATTATATATTTTGCGAGCTTTTTTAGACTGCGTTGAATATTACCATAAAACAACCAAGATATTGCAGCACTTGATAAAAAATATATCCTAGTTTGATTGGAATATTCATTTGTTGTATTCTCCAGTCTGCGGTTGTATCTTGATTGTTCCGATGATATATTTATAATATTAAGCTGTTTTTATATATTTCATCATAAAATGTGTTAAGTAAAAAGTAATAAAACCATATAATTATTATAATATTCACTAAATATGCATGGAATAAGTTAGAATTGCTTAAAATATTTTGCGAGTTTTTTTAAGCCAGCGTTGAATAACCTGCATTGAATATTACCAAAATATTACAAAAGTATAACCATAATACAACCAGAATATAGCAACACTCGATAAGGAATATATTTTGATTTAATTGGAATATTCTTTTGTTGTATTTCACCATTTCGGCCGTATCTCGATTGTTTCGAGGATATATTTATAATATTAAGCTGTTTTTATATATTTCATAATAAAATGTGTTAAATAAAAAGCAATAAAACCATATAATTATTATAATATTCACTAAGTACGCCTGGAATAAGTTAGAATTGCTTAAAATATTTTGCGAGTTTTTTTTAAGCCAGCGTTAAATAACCAACATTCAATATTACCAAAGTATTACCATAATACTAGTGTTAGGATATAGCAGCGCTCGATAAGAAATATATCCTGATTTGATTGAAATATTTTTTTTCTGTATTCTCCACTCTGTTGTCGTATCTTGATTGTTCTGAGGATATATTTATAATATGAAACAATTTTTATATATTTCATCATAAAATGTGTTAAATAAATAACAATAAAATCATATAATTATTATAATATTCATTAAATCTGTCTGGAATAATTTAAGATTGCTTAAAATATTTTGTGAGTTTTTTTAATCCAACGTTGAATAATCAACGTTCAATATTACTAAAATATTATCAAAATATCACAATAATACAACCAGGATATAACAGCGCTTGATAAGGAATATATCCTGATTTGATTGAAATATTCTTTTATTGTATTCTTCACTATGCGGTCGTATCTTGATTATTCCGATGATATATTTATAATATTAAGCTGTTTTTATATATTTCATTATAAAATGTGTTAAATAAAAAACAATAAAATCATTTATTTATTATAATATTCACTAAATACGTCTGAAATAAGTTATGATTGATTAAAATATTTTGCGAGTTTTTTTTAGCCAGCGCTGAATAGCCAACGTTCAATATTACTAAAATATTAACATAATACAACCAAAATATAACAACGCTCGATAATGAATATATCCTGGTTTGATTGGAATATTCATTTGTTGTGTTCTCCACTTCGCAGTCGTATCTTGATTGTTCTGAGGATTTATTTATAATATTAAGTTTTTTTTATATATCTCATCATAAAATGTGTTAAATAAAAGCATTAAAATTATATAATTATTGTAATATTTACTAAATGCACCTGGAATAAGCTAGAATTGATTAAAATTTTTTGCGAGTTTTTTTTAGCCAGCATTGAATAACCAACGTTTAATATTACCAAAATACTATCATAATACAACCAAAATATAACAGCGCTCAATAAGAAATATATCTTGGTTTTATTGGAATATTCATTCGTTGTATTCTCCACTCCGCGGTCGTAATTTAGTTGTTCTGATGAAATATTTATAATATATTTATAATATTAAGTTGTTTTATAATATTAAGTTGTTTTTAAATATTTCATCATAAAATGTGTTAAATAAAAAGTAATAAAACCATATAACTATTATAATATTCACTAAATAACCTGGAATAAGTTAGGATTGCTTAAAATATTTTGCGAGTTTTTTTATGCCAACGTTGAATAACCACGATATTACAATAATAATATGATATCAGAGAGAAAATAACAACTATTTTATAAAAAAATATTTGGCTGAATTTAATCAATAAATCCTCAAGTACCCGAAACTCAATATTTGGCTGAATTTAATAAATATAATAATAAATCCTATTAAAGCATCTACCAGTAGGGTTGTCAATTTGGCTTGTTGTTCGTGAACAGCTCGTGTTCGATTCGTTAAGCATATATTATATTGGACGACCTCATGTGACAATGTGGTTGGTGTCTTCTTTTGTATAATATTCGATCCAGGTTCGAATCCCACACTTTACATTTATTTTTCTCAATTTTTGTTTAACAAGCAAATTTCGAGCCGAACACGAACACAAATATTTAAATCGAGTCGAACACGAACACACTGTTCACGAGCCGATTTCGAACACGAGCTATTTCGAATGAGCCGAACACAAACCAAGCATGAGCTCGCTCAAGCTCGGCTCGTTTACAGCCCTATCTACCAGTTTAGCCTAACAGGCAACTAAACTGAAACCAAATAAAATGTGGAAACCATTAACGCACATAAGATTTTTGCCTCCTAAGTTATGGGGCAGAAACCAGGAACAAAAGTTTCTAAATTCATTGAATGACAATAATCAATGCCCTTATATTCTCCAACCACATAAATAAAACCATAGAATTTACATCGGAACAAAACATATATGTTAACAAATTAGCCACCACTTAATTCTTATGGATTTACATATCCAACACGAAAATGATAATTCATTCAACTATTTCTCTTTTTTTTCGAAAATTGAGAGTAGAAACTCGGCCTTTGGTTCAAACAAAAGAAAGTTTACAGCCAGCTTTGCCTCCTCGGCTCAAGAATTTGATGTCATAAATCTATCAAGAAAATTTACGGACTTTACCAGATATGAGCCTCCAATTCACAACGAACAAAATTTCATCATCCCATCATACCTGGTTTTCTTTCGCAGTCTCTCTGAAATAGCACCAAAACACAAGTTAGCTGTAATACAGTGCAGAGGAAGGCCAAACTAAGAAAATGTTGGGAAATTTACATACATGCCAAACAATTCTTATGTGTTTACATATCTAACACCAAAAGTTTGATGTTTACACTTATAACAATTTGATGTCATGAATCTATGCATTGAACATGACACATCACATTAATTGTGATGTTTAATGTGATGTTTTTCATGTGATGTCAAGGGTTTGAGTGGTATGCACCTAAATATGAATATTTGGGCGTTAGATATTAAAATATATAGGAATGTGGTATGTATGCCGTCCAAAAATCAATGCATTCTTAGAACTGATGATGTAAAGGTTGTCAATAACTTTAAGAAATTTTTTTTTCAATATTTATATTATTAATCCTTATCATGAATTATGAATCATCTCAAAACCATTAGTTAGGACTTAAAATCAGTGAGTTATGATCTTCTAAAATCAAACCCCAACCTTAATATCTCCCTATGTAAATGTCCTTCTAAATTTCATTAATTTTGAAAAATTACAAATTTATTCTTTATAAGACCAAAGTGAAATTGATTACTACCATTTATCCCTTTCATATTTCAATCATCAAAATATATCAATTAAGATTATTTATTGCCCATTTAGCCATTGGGTTAAGCCTAGATATTGATTAAGTATTAAATTCCAAAATTACTCTTTTGCCCCTAAGTCCTTAATACCCTCATAATTCATTAAATTAGACTCCAATGACTTGATATAAACAGACAACACACAAATTAAGTGGTCTGCATGCAATCCCCTGTTTTAATTTTATTTCACTTCTTTTAGTTGAATCTGACAAAAACCTTTCAGAAAACTAGAGAAAATATGGAGAACCAACAAAACATCAAGGAAGCAACTGTTAACCTCAGAAAGGCCCTCATAAGCTCGTGTCATTGCCATTGCAAGAAAAGAGGGTAGATCTACAGCACCACAAAAAGAAATCCAACAACCCCATATAGGGGGAATAATCTCTTTCAATGATGTATTTTATTTCCATTGCCATCGATATAATTTACATACATACTACACAATTCTTATGTATTCACATATTTAATACCAAAACATTCACTTTTACATGAATGGCACCCAAATTTTTAATATTAAATAAAAAATAGAGCTACTACTAACTTTTTAAAAATGAAATACAATTTCTCATGCATAATTTATGACGCAAGTATTATATATGTAATTAGAAATGTAAAAACATAGATAAATGAAATTAATTCTCATAATAATCAAAATTGTATGTTTACCTTGTAATCTTTAGTGCAAACATAAATATTAAAGTTTAGATGTTTTATATGTAAATACATAAGAAGTGGGCCGTGTAACAACCCGAATTCTCATCGATCGATCGAGTTATTGTCCACTTTGGATTAATAGCTCATTACTTTGTACTATTAGTGTAACTTCCGAGAGACCACCCATCTCAGTAGCCTCCCTCGCGGCACACTTAACCATGGAATTTCTGTTGAAAGTCCAGAGTGTTAACACCAAAAAAGCACCTCGCTGGTGCTTTTTAAGAGTTCAGATACATTATACTTAAGGGGTTTTACATGTGGATTAAGTATCACTTCCTTCTATTGAATTTTAAAAAAAGTAGCCTTCAAAAAATAGGGGAGAAAATACAGAGTATAATTCAAAACATCATGGAAGAACAGTTACCATAATAACTGCTTAACACAATTATAACCTAAGCAATCATTAAAAGGGATAAAAGAAATTGAATAGTCGAAGGAAAACATTTGCCTCTATTCCAATCTGAAAAAGATCCAACCAACTTAGTCAACACGACATACATGCAGTAGCTGCGCAAAGATGCACGGGCCATCCAAACTGCACAAATACAACAAAGTTTTCTTTTAAGGGTGTAGCATTAATTGTTTATTTATAAGTATACAGATCATCATACAACAGAAAAGAAACAAAGACAAACGTCAAATTTAACTAAATTGCTGGAATCAACAAACTTGAAGAACACATATAGTAGCTGTTGACGATAAAGAAAAGTAAGAAGGACATGGAGAATCAAAAGCTCACATTCACCATTGTTCCATCAAAAGGCACATCCCCTAAAAAACAGGGGCCTTCCTAAATGCTCGTAAATGTATAAGAATTGAGAGAGCGTGTTGAGAATTTTAGGGCAAAGAAAACGCAAGAATTGACACAAATCATAAAGAACACAGATTTAACGATGTTCGGCAAAAATGCTTACGTCATCGAGAGCAGAGTAGCAGTTTTTCCTTCAATTTGAAAAAAAGAGTACAAAATACCCTTAAAGTTACAATACATCATATATATATATATATATATATATATATGATGTATTCTTTATGATATATATATATATATATAGCCCTGACGTATAATATGTAATTACAACACACCATTCCGCTGGCTCGCTCCGTTCCGCTCTAGAATCTATCCCTTAGCTGATATATGAGCCATACCTAACAAAGTGGTATGTATGTTTCAAGTGGCTACAACTGCCTCCAAATAACATTGTAAAATATTCACGAAATTTTCAAAAACAGCTTAGATCTTTTTCCCCCTGAAAATTAAGCCAAAAACCTTTTCAAGCACGCAAGTTCTAGACTTTCATAAAAAGCAGATAAAAATTACAATCCAATAGAATTATGGTTCTGATTATTAATGAGTTTTCTTGGGAAAGTGAAGCAGCACTAATAAATTTATACATGACATAAGAGTTCTGATCTCCACTAGCATGTGAGTATATAAATAATTCAGAGCCAGGTTAAACAAAAGAAAAAGAAACAAATACAGATTACAACTTTGGCTAAATTGCAAATAACCCACTGGAACGCCCCAAGTGGTTGCTTGGAGATATAGAAAAGCTGAAAGAAATGGGGAATCATTAGCTCAGATTTCCATAGTTCTATTAAAAAGAAGCAAAAAGAAAAATCCACATGTTCTCTACCTATGAAACTAGTTGCGGTATTTACTTGCAGAAGCATAGGTCCAAGTTGCTCCACCATTGCATGAGTAAAGCAAAGATCCACAGAAATAAGATCTTCTTCCATGCTGAATTCAATCATCATAGCCTAATCAAACGAGCGTGCGAGCAGAGAGAGAGAGAGAGAGATAGGGACTCATGAGATTCATAGAGAAGAAAATTTTCAATAATTTACAGCCATTCCCACATTATATTCATTTGGACAAATATTTGGCCAAATAATTACAAAAGAACTAAAACAAACTCCAGTAAAAAAATTACCTCTAGTATTTGGAAGGTTGATGACAACAAAGTGTTCACTGTCCATGCTGAATTCAATCATCATAGCCTAATCAAATGCGCGTGCGAGCAGAGAGAGAGAGAGAGAGATAGGGACTCATGAGATTCATAGAGAAGAAAATTTTCAATAATTTACAGTCATTCCCACATTATATTCATTTGGACAAATATTTGGCCAAATAATTACAAAAGAACTAAAACAAACTCCAGTAAAAAAATTACCTCTAGTATTTGGAAGGTTGATGACAACAAAGTGTTGTCACTGTAAATATCAAACTTTAGGTGTTTGACATGACAATACATAGAAGTCGTGTGGTAATGTAAGTAAACTTCGCTAAAATATTTCAGAATTACACAGCAAATTTAGATTTTAGATAAATAAATATATAAAAATTCAATGGCAAGTATATAAATCCCCATTCTTCATATTTTTGAAAAGATGATTAACAAGTCCTAACTGTACATCAAAAAGATGTCTACATCGATCTTACAAATCTAAAGGTCCAGAAGAGAGCAGTATGATGGAGAAGAATCCCCTGCAAAGAGATTGTGACCGAACGAGCCAAGTGAACATGACCTAGCCAAAAAGCTGGGAAAAAAAATAAAACAAAGCGATCCGAGTATAAACAATTCGACCGGGAATGAGACAGGAGGGCATCCGGGCCATAAACTGTAGAATAGCCGGCTAAATTCAATAGAACATCATGTGGTAGAGTCGGCATAATAAGGGAGCCAATTCCACAAAGTATCTTCGACCATCCAACAGAAATTCAAAGACTACTTACCAGAGAGAAGATGGTCAACCACGTTGGATCAACTGATCGAGCTAATGTAGTGGAGCCAAGTCAACTAAGCTTAGCCGGACCAAAAGGCAACAGGGAGATAAATTGCCGCTTGCAAAATGCCAGAAACACCAATACAGACCCTCTCTAAATGAGGATTAAAATGTAATATCATTATTGTACTAAAATCTCTATAAATAGACATAACATTTAATGAATAGGTTTATACAATTTTACTGCTCATTTTAGAGATTATAGCTCTGCTCTCTCCATCTACATTTCCACCCTCTTCTCAGGCTCTATTCATTGGGTGTAAAACACAAAAAACTTTGGATTCAACACCAACATATCTTTTCAATAACAAAATTGATTCTCCCCATGAAAATTCTAAAAATCAACAAGAAAAAAAAAACCAAGTGGGCACTAAAACAAAATAAAATTATTGGAAGAGTGAAGCATTACCACATTTATTTACCATATTTGGATCATTCAACAACAAAAAAGAAACCAAGAAAGACTTCAACTTTGATTAAATAACAATAATTGTACACATATAGTTGATTGCAGACATGAAAAAGTGACAAAGAAATGGGCAATCCGAAACACACATTCGCCTTTGTACCACCAAAAAGAATTTCCACCAACCAGTTTAACAAGGACTCATGGAGGCAACAGAACCCCTCAACAGCAAGTGCCTTCCAAGCTGTACGTAAATACATAAGAATTGAGTGGAATTTATGTAAACACCCCATCTTAACTTCATTTCACATCCCCTTTTTTGGATTTGAAAAAAACATTTTGAGAAAATTAAATCTGAAGCAGCACTGAAAACAACATGGAAGCTATATTTACCATGGTAACTACTCAACGCAGCATTCCTAGCAAATAAATCATCATGAAGCGGCTGCAACTGCTAGCTTTTACAAATGAAAATAATTTGTGGTGGAATAATAATATGCAAGAAAAAAAAAAATATAAGAAGATTTGTTATAAAAATTTGTTTAAATATAAACACATAGAGGATTGGGAAAAATATAAAGCGACCTGTATGGGAGTCTAAGAGAACAATTTGTGATAGGGCGAAACGGTGAAAAAGGGTTAATGCAGCCAACCCCACTTAGTGGGATAAAGGCTTGTTGTTGTTGTTGTATCATTGATTAGCCACAACATAACAAATATAATACTATAAATTATTGTTCATTTGACAAAAGTTAGGACTGAAAATGAACCAAAGCGCTCGATGGACAACTAGAACTCGTCTCGATTAAGACTCGACATTTTTGTTCAAATTAGTAAATATACACACTTAAAAAATTTTTAAAAGCTTCAAGCTTAAATGAACTAAACATGAACATAGTCGAGCTTATTCATTTATGATCATGAACAAACTATTTTTTTGTTCAAAAATTAAATACTTGGCATTCAGCTTCATGATTACAAGTTAAGAAATAGAAAAGTGCATGTCACTATAAGAAAACCAATGCAGACAATTGAATATTAAAATTTGTTGCAAACTTAGAAGTATGATCATGTTAAAATATGAGAGATTAAATCCATTATGATCATAATTCATGAGTTACTTTTTCATTTTTACAGTGTTTATAATTGGTATTAATATAATTGATAAATTAATATGTGCAATCAAATTTATAAAATTATTTATTCAAATCTTTTATATGAAATTTAGATACTCAAATAAAATTTATTCGTTTATTAGGTCAATTAAATACTCGTTGACTTGTCCTAAATAAATAAAGTACAAATCAAGTTCAAAAATTGAAAATTTTAAACAAGTTAAGCTTGAAGAATAATTAAAAGCTCGACATAAGCACAAGCTAAAAATGAACAACTTATAATTATACCAAGCCAAGTCTGAACCAAGTCATTTAAACATTTATGCGGCAGAGGGATTTTATTCGTGTATTTCTAAGAAAAGTTTCATTTTTTTAATGCTTTCTACCTGCTTTGTTGTTAAAAAAATTGACATATCCAACAAATTCTCCAGATAGAGGGTACATAAGAAATTTCTAGGCAAACCAAAATTTTCGGCCAGAGCTGGACCGTACAGTCTTTGAAAGGCAGGAACATGCTAAGGTTATTTACCAAGTTAATCAAGTATCTAAGAAATTAACCTTCAAACAGATGACTGAAAATTGGCCAGGCCATCAAAACCTCATGAACGATAACTTATTATTGCCATTTAACTGCTTGACCAAGCAAAATCACCATGTCAGGCGAAGGCACCAGTTGCTCACAGATGAATAGGCCATCTCAGTTGCTTTGAGGCCATTAAGGAGACTGACAGAGCAGTAATTTAAGCCAGATTTGGACAATAAAAGAAAGAAAACCTAGTCTCACGAAAGTGATGTATCATGTGAATCAAGGTATTCAAGTAACTACACTTCATACAGATCCACTGGAATTTGGGTCATTATCATTTGGTTGCTTGGAGAGTAAAATTTGTTTTTGGAAAAAGGAAGAAAAGAAAGAATTCATGACCTCAGATTCACCTCAATAGTTTCACCATAAAGCAGATCCATACACCAAAATTCATCTTTCACCGAGACGGACTGCAGCAGAAGTTGTTCACGGATAGAAGGGTTATCCAAGCTGCACCAACGCCATCACAGGAGACAGAGAGCAGCATTACACTCACTTGAGCATTCTTCAATGCAATCAGACCAAACCATACAGTGGACAGCCTTTCATGAAGGATCTCATCATGATAGCCCAATTGTGTGTGTGTTTGAGAGAGAGAGAGAGAGAGAGAGAGAGAGAGAGAGAGAAAGCTATGGAAAACCAAAGTGATCATAAACTAAGGAGAAAATAATGACAGAAGATGGCTAGGAGAAAGAGACTCTCCATAAGCATCACCTAAAGCACATAGCACACTTCGAAGGGTAGCCTCATCTCGATCCTCGTGACATCAAGTTTTAGGATTAATGGGCTTCAAATTCTAGGGCTTTCCTTGGAAAGCAAAAGTGCTCATGTATTTACACAGCTGGAGTTCAAAGCTCCAGCTTGTCCTATGTCTGCATTAAGTAGGAACGATTACATAGACAGCATTTGAAGCATTGCTACATCAAAACTAGCATGCTCTTGCATCTATTTTTCAAATTCTCGACAAAACATCAAAATGACAGTAAATAACATAGATATGTTGACAGACAGGACTTACTGAGTATGAGATTTAACAAAAAACAGAGGAGATACGTGACTATAGTGATCCCTAAACTAGTTCAGAACTCAGCAGAAATGAAAGCAAATTTTTATTAAGCACGGATCTTACATCCCAAAAGGATTCGAAAGATAGATTTTTCTTTTTTTTTAAAAAGCCCAAGGGCTAATCCATTAAAGAGAGAAGATACAGATAAGTTGTATGGGTGGGCCCAAAAATAGACACCCAACCCACATGATACAACACACAAAAAAGTCAAAAAGTGTACATATAAAAATAAAAAACCCAAAACCACAAAGGCATTGAAAAAAGTGAAGGTCATCCCAATCTAATTCTGTTTCTGGCTCTAGATCTCGGAAAGGATCCAACTAACAAGTTGGTAAAGTGTGTATCATTACCCGAAGTAACCAAGTATCATTCATAAGACTCCTGAGCTCATGTAGATCTCCATTTTTTTCTTCTTTCTGGAAGTGTAAACCCGTCATTCCTCATTCGAAGAATCAATCTAATGGAATGGTAGAGCTGTAACAGAAGGATTATCAACCATAGTACCCACAATAGGTTCTGATATATGTGAAGTATGAGTTGCCCCTACACCGGATACTTCCTGAATAAGGGGAGCTGCAGGGTTCTTCTGATTATCCGTCTGAACATTATTCTTTGTAGGTGATGGTCCTTCAGTATTACTTTCTATGGGGTTTGAAGGTGCCAACATCACATCAATCTCAGTAACAGTAGGAGCAATATCAAGGGGGGTCCACATGGACAACAATCACCTCCTGTCTAGTAGTATCCTCCCCAGGTGGATAAAATGTCCATGGCAGTGGGTTACACTTCTTTATTCACTTGAACCTTGAATTTCAAATTAGCGTGGAGCTTGTGGCATTTATCAAGGATATGCTCAAACATCTTACAGCGGGTACAACATGGAGGTCTGTGTTCCATGACAATATGATGTCAATATCCATTATGAGTTGTGCCCAACCAAACTTCAGTAACATAAGTTAAAGTAATATCCCTTTCCTGAGTATTCTGGCTACAAAACGTCTGGTTAGATTGAAAGTGGGTAGATCTAGCTTCATAAGATCCCCAAAGATGGCCCCAATAAAGTAGAGAACCTGATGATGAAAAAAGTGCAGCTTGAGACCAGGTAGACTAAACCATACTGGTACATTGGGAGTTTCATGATTTGGGTCGAAATCAGGAGACCACTTGAGTAACTTCATTGATTTGCCTGCAATATTAAGATATTTCTTGAAGAAAATCCGAGTATAGTCTTCACCCACGGTTAATTGAATCAACACATATCTCTCATCCATGAGTCTCACTTTCCACTTGCATACAAGTTTAAGATCATCAACACTTTTTCTGATAACTTTCATAGGTGGATGTCCCCACTAAAATTTTTCAATAAGAGAAAACTTGTGAAGTATATACACACACACACACACACACACACACATATGTAATGTGCCGCGTACCCCGACCTATTTTGTTGGCATTTTCGGTATAAGACCCCTCAGGTCTGGGGTTCAAATCCCCTCTAGCACAATTGACCTTAAGAAGACCGTACGCAAATTGTTAGCCACATTAGAGGTGGCTGGAGACTTGAATAATAGCCTCTAGCCGTTCCTTTTTAATATATATA
>NW_018164444.1:66913880-66923936 GCF_001263595.1 Phalaenopsis equestris | reverse complement strand
ATATATATAACATAGAGAGAGAGAGGGAGAGGTTGATTGTATCTACCCTATAATAGTCAAAATTCAATATACATGAATGACAATCTTTAGAGCCAACATAAAAATTGAAGTTTGTGTCTGATATGTAAATACAGAAGAATTGTGTGATACATACGTAAAGCAAAAGTCAATCAACAGCTTTGCTCAACTAGCATGTTCTAACATTCTAAGATGCGTTTTTTTTTTCTTTTGGAGTAAAGCACTCAGAGATATTAATACATGCAATCTATTACGGGTGTAAATGAGCCATGTTGCTCGCAAGCTAAGCTT
This sequence comes from Phalaenopsis equestris, assembly GCF_001263595.1. NCBI lineage: Eukaryota > Viridiplantae > Streptophyta > Magnoliopsida > Asparagales > Orchidaceae > Phalaenopsis > Phalaenopsis equestris. The sequence goes on along the minus strand of NW_018164444.1, from coordinate 66,923,627 downwards.
ATCGAGCCACGATCTCGAGCTCAAACTTGAGCTTGTTTATTAAACAAGTTCTAGCTCGAGCTTGTCCCAACTCGACTCGTTATCATGCTAACCCGCTCGATTAGCCTATCGTTAGTAATTTCGATACAATTTTCGGTGAGTTTTTGCGACATCCTCCTCTTCCTCCGGCCACCAAAACCTTTCTCGATCTACCGTAAAAATTCTACTTTTAGTTTGAGCTCGAAAGCAGCTCGCCGACTACTACCTTTACGAGCCAAGCTCGGGCTCGAGCTCAACATTAGAGTTCGAATACCCAAATATTAAAATTTGGGTTAGAAAAGTAAATATATAAGCATTAAGAGACATGTATGTAAATCCATTTTAATTTCATCACATTCTTTTCATGAATTTGAGAAAAAAAAATACTACAAAAAAATAGGAAAGGGAATAGGATAACCCTTACAAAAATCATGGAAGCAGTGGTTACTGTCGGTCAATTTTTTTTATTTTGAAAATAATTTTGAAATTTAATGTAATTTAAGAGGTATATAATTTAAGTTTTGAAAGTAGCATGTTTTAATTTTCGAAAAATGAGACCAAATGGATCTCATTAGTCTAATAGTTTGCATAATCGTGACTGATACCGTGAATACTACACCTTCCCGAAAAATAAGTTTATACCTCGACGATGGACTCAATCCTGTAAGCTAAGAGATTTGTGAAATTTGTTTAGTCTGCGAACCTTTTATGTGTGACCGACAAGTTCGCATATCTAATACAAAGATTAAATAGAGTTTATTTGACCTGTGTTTCGAGTTTTCTATAAAGACAAACCCATATAGTTAATTACATCCCAAATGACGAAGGGCTTATGAGAAAACTCTCAATAATAATCAGAAGTACTAGTCTTCAAGAATTCAAAATTTAGGTTTTCACAGTAAGACGTGAAAAAAATAAATGGGAGTGACTCAAATATGACAATTATTTTCAGGAGTCCAAAAGAAGAAAAAAGTATGGGATGTCACAGATCCTGAGAAGGAACCTCAGTGACTTCCGAAACTATCTCTTAATGTATGACTGAGTTTTGGAGACGATGTTTTTAGTTGTTTAATTCGACCAATTTTATTATTTGGGACTTACATTTACATAATATATAATTATGCAAATAACCCGCAGAGATAAGGGTTTACGTCGCGCCACACGACAACCTCAGAACCTAAGATGAGTTAGGACTTACGCTGCACAACATGATTGTGCAGGAGCCTAAATAGGGTGTGAGGATTTACTCCGCACTGGGCGAGCTACCTCGAAGTCCTATGGTTTGCTATTTAGAATAAAGAGAGAGATTGTTGAATAAGATCCTCTTGGTGCTCAATCCAAACTCTGTCGTGCTGCCCATAAAGCTTGTTCCAAGCTCCTCGTCAAAGTAGCAACCCTAAAGTCTTAGGTTCGAGAGGTTTTACGGGTGAGTTTAAGTGACAAGTTTTGGTCTTGTTGTCATTCAAGCATTATTGGGGGTTAAAGTCGATTAGAGAGACACCAGTTAAGATCTCACGGCTTCCTCGTTCCAGTACAATTATTTTCTTTTAAATTTACTTAGTCTAAATGAGTTGTGAGGCTCATTTAAACTGTAAATATCTCGTTGCCAACCGCGGATTACCTCCTCCGAGGGACTCCCGCAAATTTAAAAGAACGTGTTATTGTTTTATTTAAATGTTTTTTTAATTTTTGATAATTATTTTATCTTGAAAATGTTGTTGAATTTTAAAAAATGGTTTTGAAAAAAAAATGTTCCGTTTTAAAAAAATTTTTTTTTTAAGAGATCTCACCAACGCGAAGTTTGATGTCGTCCTCTACGTCTTTTTCAAGAGTAGCTCCACAATTATTTAACGCTTTGATCACGTCTGAATTTACCTAGCAAAGGCACACCGAGAAGTTGGTATGAGAATTATGTTTAACGAAAGATTTCACATATAAATATGCAGATGTGCATAATGAAAATTAAGTTAATAATCAAGTGTCTTGAATATGTACGCTAATGCATTCACATATTTGACATTCAAGCTCAATTTCAATTTCCACATGAGAGTTAACTTCAATAAGCTTATGAAGGCAGCACATTCAAACAACTCCCAAACTGGCACCTAAAGTGACTCCAAAATAGTGCACAAGATCAGCCCAAACCGAAACTTAAAGTGGCTCCAAAATAATGCACAGAATCAGCCCGAACCGGCACCTAAAGTGGCTTCAAAACAGTGCACAAGATCAGCCCACAAAATGCCCCAAATCAGTGTCAATACAGTGCCCAAATGGTGTCAAAGTGGTTCCAAAGTGGTGCCAAACTGTCGTAAAATCAACACACAAAATGCCCCAAATCAGTGTTTTAAAGCTTCCGAATCAACACAAAATTGAGCTCCAAACAACAATTTTACAAGCCTAAAAAAAGACTTAATTGTGCTCCAAACAACATCATGTAAGCCTAAAAACAGCATTTGTAAGTTTCCAAACCCTCACAAATAAGACTTCAAATTTTTTTATATTTTCGCGATAACAAACTCTAAAACTTTCAAACTGTTCCAGGCGAAAGCATCATCAAGGTTTGAATAAGAATTTCAAGAGAAATGACAAAAAAAGAATTTCATATGTTTTCAAAATGAAATCTGCATAAAGTCTTGCACATAACTTCCAAATATAAGTAAGATAATATATGTGCGGAACAAAGATTGTAGTTCAAGTGTTAGATATGCGACCATAAATAGTATTATGCAATAAATTCAAAAAGTTTCGAGAATTGTTGGAACCATATGCTTCGATAAACGGTTTGTGGTAAACAATAAGAAACAATCGAAGTAGAAGGTAAGATCGGGGAGTGCAAACCTGTGTGCGGGAGTGTGACAAACGATCGACAGAGACTTTTGAACGAGGGAAGAGAACGAAGGTGTTCTGTTGAGAGTGAGGGGACGTGAATCAGATGTATACGGGAGAGCTGAGAGGCGAGCAACTTCGATGCGGACGAGAAGAGAGCGGGGCTTCGATCGAGACAGAAAAAGGTGAACGGGAGTGGGATCAAGCGGACTAGGTGTCGCGAGGAGGAGGCGTATCAAAAGGATGAGGCAGGCGAGGGTTTTGGTACAGAGGAGCGGGGGCCTTCGATCGAGCGCGAGAGGGAGGAGCAGGCGAGTGGGGATCTTCGGTTGAGTGAAAGGAGGAAGGCGAAGCCCTCAGTCGTGCGTGAGAAAGAAAAAGGCGAGCAGGAGAAGAAGCTCAGATCGCAAAGAGGAGTCGGGATCTAGCAGAGGAGGAGCGGGTGAGGCGAGCGAGAGAACTAAGTGGGAGGAAGACGAAGCTCAAGTGGGATTTGTATCCCTCAAATTCCAAATAGCCCGTTAAGCTTGCCTTGGGCGAGGAATTAAATAGTTTACATAGCAGAGGAGTTTTATTTGGCCGACAATAAATTCCAAATCAATTTAATTAGGGTAAAATTAAATGACTCATTTGGAATTCAAAATTTTAAAATTCAAAAGCGTTTAACTCTTGTTCAGTCCGAGTCCAGCCCGAATCGAATCCAAGTTGAACCTGGGTTGTGCCCGGGCCCTCAACCCGCCAAAAAAAAACGTGCGTCGATTTTCGTGTTAATTGCTCGTGCGTGAAATCATAGCAATATAGAAGTCTTTTTCAACTAAAGTCGACGTTCCAGACGCGCCAGTGCAGTCTGTTTCGTCATTCGAGATCGTCCAGACAAGTTCACCAATGGGCAAGTCAATTCAAGTAAACATCGTGCGTGAAGCTAAGTGCGTAAATTACGGCGTTCACGAGTGTTCGAGTCACAAATGATTTACCTAAGGCCGTCTAATCCTGTAGGAACACATTTTCGGGCCTTTACGTGTTAGTCCTTAGCCCTTGTAACTAAAAGTCGAGTGCTTGGGAATATCCATGAGAGGTCTTCACAAAAATGAGTCAAGAAGTGGTTCGAAGTTCTATGAGAGGTGGACTCCATTACTAGTCCATAGGATGGTCAATAAATAACTCCTAAAACTAGATCTTGGGTTCTAGGAGTAAGAGACTAAGACCTCACTGAAAATGAGGTCAATAGTTACCTTCATAAATGTCGTCATAGGCATGGGACGACCAAGCTACTCAATTGTTGTTACATGAGAAGATTGCATATCTATGCATCTCCACAAAAACAAATCATAAGGCACAAATAGCCTTCAATAATGCATTTCATCATCATCACTAAACATAACTATACATACAAAAAATAGAACTCCAGGCATATGAAATGTACCCTTTCGTGCCAACATAAGAATTAAAGTTTAGGTGTTAGATTGTAAATACATAAGAATTGTGTTGTATGCTTGTAAATTCTCCTTTCTATTTTCATCTCATTTTCTGCTCTTGAAAAAGAAGAATCCTTTTAAAAAAGGCAATGGGAGAAAATATATAGTATCAGTCAAAACATGATAGAAGAGAAATTACCATAACTGCCATTCAACACAGTTAACTTGAAGAAACAAGAAAAGGGCGGAAAGAAAATAGAGAGTCGAACGCTAAGATTCACCTTTGTTCCATCCCATCTCGTAGAGGATACACCCAATTTTCAGTCACCATGACACAAATGCAGCATTCACCTGCATATCAATGGGCCAGCCAAGCTGCTTCATCCGATTACAATATAATAGCAAGCATTAATATCTCTGAACCACCATCAGATCCAACCCAATTAGATCAACGATCATGGAAATTGAGAATAATCCGATCAAATGAAAAGAGTTCAACTCAAGTAGGTTTTAGTAAATCCTTTGTAGGATATATCCACAAGGAAATTTAACTCCAGTATGCCATCGTAAATCATCTGCATGATAAATCCATTAAAATAACTAAAAACAATGAAAACAGAATATCTCGAAGGGGTGAGAGCTCAAGATGTTGCATGAAACCAGCAATAAAGAACTTGACAAATAGTTCAGCTTCCTTGAAAAATCAGTAAAATATCTTTTGAATAGACAACTACAACATGACTCATTTCTCAAATCTGGTCAAGTATTTCAATTGAATTTAACGTTTCTCCCGCATAACTTTCTTAAATAATAGCACATACAGTAAAAATTGCTCGAAAACAATTTCAATTAAAAATTAACTATATACTTTTCCAGCATAAGCTCCCCTCAAAGGAAGGTATTGAGGTTAGTATAGTGCAAAAATTTTGAAGTTTGAACAATCCTACCCATAGATTATATACAAGTTTTTTACATCAGCTTCCCATGATTATAAAAGGAGACGAAGCTTTTACAGGCTTCTTGCATTAGCTTCCCATGATTATAGAAGGAAATGAAGTTGTCAATTACCTTAAAAAAACAAAAAAAATCATTAATGAGAATCAACAGCAATTTAAGAAAGAAAAGAACAATAAGTTCATTCTCATGCAATTTACACACAACCCGTTTCCATGATTATTAAATGATTATTGACTAATGGTAAAAATAAAATTAAAACAAGAGAAACACCACTCAATCACGACTACCCTCATGGCTGCCATATTAAAGAAATTTCCATGCCTAAGTTTTCAAGAACAATAAAGCAATTTTACTCTTTTCGAGAAAACCTAAACTTTAGAACAAAGCAATCTAACAAAAGGGTTACGATGCAATCACATTCACCAACTATTTCACACCGACACAAAGAAGAAAGCGGTGTGACGTTGTCAACTTTAGGCAAAGCTTTTGTTCTATGAACGATTCAAAAGCATAAATCCAAATAACCTTCAATTAAAAATTAAAAAAAGCAAACAAGCATTTAATTCACCAAACCAAATATATCATATGCACTCAATTCAATTTAATTTCTTAGTCCTATTTTTAAGAATAAAGAGGATGCAAAAGTGTGTATAAAAATTAATAAGTTATACATTAAAATTATGGGTGAGAGTAATTGAACATAGGTTAAGATGTGATGCTAAGATTTCTCATAATCAGTTTGAATTTCTGCCGAGGAAATCTACTATGGAAGCTACACCTTTGTTGAGAGGTTTGATAGAGAAGTACAGAGAGAGTAAGGAGGATCGACATATGATTTCTATTGATTTAAAAAAAATTGTGATAAGAAAGTTACAATAAGGTCCAAGAGAAGTTCTCCGGAAAGTTCACGAAAAGAAAGGTGTTGATAAGACTTATATTCAAGTCAATAAAAATATGCATACTAGAGCTGTAACTTGTATTCGAAGAGAAAGAGGATGCACAGTATTTTCCTATTTCAATCGACCCCTTAGTCATGAATGTTCTTACTAGATATTTACCGGAGGATGTAACTTTGTGTATGTTTTCACCGATGATATCCTTCTTGTGGATAAGACTAGAGAAAAAGGAAATAATTTGTAACCCAACTTAGTCGAATAAAGGCTTGTTGTTCTTGCTCATATCTGCATACAACAAAATGCCACCAAGAATCTCAAAAGGATCAAACAACTAGGAATGGAGTCTTAGACAACCAAAATTCCGAGCCAAAGAGAAAGATGTGGATTGGGCAAGCAATCGATCGACTACACAACAAAATCGACCGACGAACCAATTGACGGAAACCTCTCAACAAAATTCATCGGATGCCTTTAATCAATCGACCGGGCTCCTCAGCGAAAGCGATCTGATATATATGATCAGTCGACATGGTCAATCGAAACCGAAACAACTGACAGTCGATAAACATTATATATTTCTTTTGTATTATATGTACTTTTCACTTAACGGTCACGTCGATTCAGTCACTTTGGCGGTTATTATAATTGTTCGCCCTCTTTTCTATAATGATATTTTAGACCCCTTTAAGTATGAGGTTAGCATAAAAATGAAAGGGGGCATTCTCTTTTTCTCTAATATGTCTTTCTCTCTCTCTTCTCCACTCGGCTCTAACTCTAAGAGTGTGTACACCGAAAGACAAGCTATGATTCAACAATACCAATTAATCCACACTTCAAATTCCAGCACAACTAAATTTAAAACTCATGAGCACCTCAAAAACCAATTTTACTATCCCTTGGTAAGAAAAGCATTATTGCCTTGAATGGTGGACTATTGCCAAATCAGAGAAAACTAGAGAGAGAGAGAGAGAGCAAAGAAACAAAAGCTATAATCAGCAAAATACAAAAGAACTGCATTTGATGACAAGGAGAATTAGACCACATAAGCATCATTTAAATCAGAATTTTCTTTGAAGATTGGCATTGTGTTCAATCTCCAAGCAGAAGCACCAACCATTCTCCACCACTGATGCAAGGAATGCAAAAATTACCAGAGCGTACATGTGCCGTCCAAGCTTCCTACTCAAAATGAAGGGCGGCATAGATCATCTTCAATGATGGATTTCATCAGCATCACCCAATACAAAGATAAATTCAAGCATAACCACCCCCCATTGAAAACCCTCCCATAAAAGTGGGGAAAGCCATTGAAAAAGCTGCCACAAACCCAAAAACCAATGATTATTCTTTGAAGAGTGAACCGTCACTGATGAATGAACACAGAACAACAGAGTAAGGCCTCCATTATCAAGCAGCATTTCAATGCATATCATTCAAATCAAGGAAAATAAAGGGAACCGAGAAAGATTACAGCATCTGATATAAGGAAAACATCTATCCACATTAAGGACACAATGGGAATATTTCTTGCTCAAAATGAATCAAGACTCATGCCCGATGATAGAAATTTGTTGATGAAACATCGAGCCTCAAGTATCCTGCTTGACGATATAGAAAAGCCTAAAGGAAATGGCAGTTGTAGGCTTAGATTAGCCAAGTTTCAAAAAAAAAAAAAAAACAAATACATCCACATGCTCTCTAATAACGACACATGTACACAGCAATAACCAGCAGAATCATGGGCCATCCAAGCTATCCCACTGCCACAACATGAAAAAAAACCAGGATCTATGAAGCATCACAAACTTTCATATTTGCAAATATAACACTCAAATTCTTAAGATCACATAAAAAAAGCCACATTTACCACACCTTTTAAAGCAAAATTTAGGACACAAAAGTGTTAAAGAGTTGTAAACCCATAAGAATTGTGGTATATATATATATATATATATATGTAAAATTCACAAATTTTATCTATTAAAAAGCACGAGGAAATTTAACATCATATGCCTCAAAAAAATATATAGTTAGCCAAAAATCCCGATAATATTTTCATTTATATAACCTGCATCCAGGACGAAATTATAACTAATGAGGAAAAACCTCTAGCATTAGAGGACTAGCTATTGAAGTTTGAGCTTTCTAAAACTGATTTGAACCCAAGTTTGAACATGGTTCAAACCAATATCACTAAAATATTGGGTTATTTGCGTATATACCACAAGTCTTGTGCATTTACAGATCAAAACACCTAAATATTGATATTTACACATATAACACTTCAGTCATAAACACATCATAATATATGCAAGAAAAGATTAATTGCACTTGACAAAAATTAATATTAGCATCATTTTTATATAACTAAAAATGGTTGGTCTGTTCTCAATTGGACGCAAAAAGGATCAACTTCAGCATTTTTCAATTATTCTCATCAAGACGTTTAGTTTGAAAAAAAATCAGCTGAAATCAAAGTTCGAGTTAGACCTTAATGTGACCCAAAAGGTTAACAATCCAACAAATGCATCAGCATTTATGCATGATCAAGTGGATTTTTTTTTTTGTGACATATCAACAATATGTTGTAGTGTAGGTTAAATCCAGCACCCAAACAACCCCAAATCCGCATTTAGTTGCCTGAAGATATAAAAAGGGTGAACAAAATGAATGAAAAATGGGATTAGAATCATCCTTGTACCAATTGCCAAAAACGAACCCTTAGACTAATGAGTTTTACCTTAAATTCTGAAGCGTTACTCTAGAGTGACCCATAAACAAATGAGTTTTCTTTAGAAGATGAAGCATTATTCATGAATTTAAACAAAGCATCGCGGTCAGGCCATATTCATCCTTTGGCATCAATATATGGATAATTCAACAGCTCTGCGGACAAAAGACAAACCAAAGCAAACTTCAATTAGGGTTAAATTGCAAGAAAACATACATTTTACGAGCTCACTTGGTTGCATTAAATATAGAAAAGGGGTGAAGTGGGAGAATCAAAAGCTCATATTTGTCTTTGTTCCATCAAAGAGCATATCCAAACAGTTCCCAACCAATGGCAAATGAAAGCAGTGATTATCCCCAAAGGCATGGGCCATCAATCCAAGATGTTTCATCGCCATTGCATGAGAAGATGGCAGATCTCTGAAGGACCATACATATCATCAGAGTTTGGGCCTATAAATATATATATAAAGAGGGAGATAGAGAAAGAATTTCAATTTAATATGACACAAAAAAGGCCAAAATTGGAAAATTGAAACCATTGTAACCTTACAGGCCAACCAGAGCAATAAAACTTAGGCGTTAGGCATTTAAATACAAAGGAATTAAGTGGTAAGCATGTTGTGAAAATCTAAGAAGATTTGATTCTTTCCATATTTACCTCTCTCATGTGCGTCCAAATCTTGAAATATTTTATTAGGATATCTTAAGAAACGTTTGATTTAGTTTTTTCCCTTCCAATTTTTTGTTTTTCTATTTTTTTATTCAGAATTCTTTCCATTCCTAATTTAGGCGAGATATATTTGGTAAGTTTCTGGGTAACGAAGAACTACTATACATACATACATACATGTACATACATATATATATATATATATAGACACACACACACACACACACACACA
>NW_018164444.1:66881225-66913810 GCF_001263595.1 Phalaenopsis equestris | reverse complement strand
TATATATATATATATATATACCATATTTGTGAATAATAAAGTGAGCACTTTTTCCTCCCCAAGTAATTCAACACATGTAAATCCTCTTTAATATTGTTTTACTTTTAAATATTAAATAAAACCATAAACCCAACTTCCCCTTCCGCTCTCCTTTCCAAAAGCCTCGCGTACATCCCTCCCCGCTATTCAGGTGTCGCCCAAAACCAATGCCTTCGTGACCAAACCGTAGTGACAAGAGTCACGATTAGAGCTAGCTGGGAAGGCAACAAAGAGACCACAGCATAAAATGACCTTCAAAATTCCTATCGTCCTATTCCTTCCCTCCATTCCTACTCCAAACCATTGCTCCTCTAAAATCCCGTAAGTTCCTCTTCCAATGGGATTAACTAAATCCAGGATTTAAGACAGCAAAAAAAATAAATAAATAAAACAAGATTTAAGAACTTGTACAATTTAAAAATGTCATTTTTGCTGTTTGCAGGATTTAGGTTAATTCCTGTTACAAAACACCCCCGTGGGATGCAGAATTACATGTGTATTTATACAGAGCAATGGAAAACCTCTAACGAGAAAAGGTTAGAAAAGAAAGGGGGTGTTGGAGGGCACAGATTCATCACCATTCCACATCAAAGCAGAAGTGCTGATCTGCAATTCAGAGTACACCTGCAAAAGAAGTAATTTCCAGCATAAGTCCGGGGCCTTCGAGGCTGTTTTAACATCATTGCAATTAAATTGCTTATCAGCATTATGATCAACACAGAAGCCCCATCTGAAGCATTCCTAAAACAGGCCAAGATTGCATTATGAAATGGAATTCATCTTCCATGCCCATTAGAGAAAGAAAGCCGGTGAGTTGGTGAAGGTTAACTACAAAGTAATCATCATCCATGAAGGTTGCCACTCTTCACACGCCTCCTACTTAAACAAATGAATTAATGTTTTGATCTCACGGAATTCTATTTACACACAGCGTTAGGAGTTCACAATGGAAAGAAACCGCAGCGGATTTTAATCCTCTTTGCGGAGATAGTGGGAGCAAGGGTAACAGTTCGCCAAATCAAAATATTTGGAATGATTAAATTAAATTAAACTATCAGATAAATTTTATATGTTAAATGAATAACTGATTAATACTTGAATAAATATTTTTAAATTAAAATAGAATTCTAGCCACACACACTCATACACAGAAACAATATAATGAAAAGAATTTACATACATATTACACAATTCTTATGCATTTACATATCTACCAACCAAAGTATGAAAAGAACCTAAGACAGATCACAAATTCTTACACAAACATTATGAAGCACCATGCATGGGTCAAAGTTTTGAGAAAAATAGGTTGAATCCTGAAAAGGCTCGATGCCTTTTCCCTTTGCTTTCATTTCGTTAAATAATAATCTTACAATCTATTTTAGGTACAAAATATTATGTATAATTTATTTTAGCTAAATTAATAATGTATATTCATAATCTAAATAGTCAGCTAACAGGAAAATAAATCAGAATAAAGAAATTACAAATAATTTAAATAAGGCCTCCATTATCTCATGGCATTAGTATATGGATTATTCAAATAAAGGTAAAAGAAAAAGAAACAAAAACAGAAAAGTGGAAAAGAAACGAAGAATCTGAAGCACAAATTCACATTTTCACAACACAATGACGAATGAAAGCAATGGTTACCTACATAAGCTTTGGCCATCCAAGCTGCTCTATCGCCATTGCACGAGAAAAATAGATCTCTGAGGCGCCAAGATCAAGAACAAGAATGCCTTTCATGTTGAATTTTATCATAATCCCCATATAGGACTGTTTCAACCCCATTTTAAAGACTATGGAAACTAATTTGAATTCTATCATCATCCCCATATAGAACTATTTTGGCACTTTACTCAAAAACAAATACATTAACTAGTGACTCATGGAAGCAGCAATTACACTCAAACGTACAAGCCTTCGAAGCATCTTCATCTCCATTGCATATGAAGAGCGCGGGTTTTTGAAGCTACAAACACAAAGACCGGGAGATAAAATAAATAGAACTAGCGTTTGTTCTTTTGAAAAAATACAACAAAAAATTGTTGTCAGCCTATGTAAATATCGAAGTTTAGATTTTAGACAAGAAAATGCAAGCAAAAAAAAATGCCAGTCAAACAGAATTCTGGCAACTTTCTAGAAAGCTAATGAAAAAGTTGCCCCAAAAAAATCCATACGCGAATGAGCAATCGTGAGAGAGTGAAACACCACGAATGCATTAATACACACAACAATCTAAAGATAGATAACAATGTCCGATAAATTGCAAACATCCATCCATTCTATGGCCCCTAAACAAAATGGGGAATTGTAAGCTCAAATTTGCTCCAGTTCAATTAATAAGAAAGCACATCCACATTTTCTACATAAATCCCCCATCTTAATTTCATTCAAAAAGATATTTTAATAAAAATTAAAAGAATATATATACATATACATATATATATATATATATGTGTGCAAATGACAGAAGGCCTATCTCGGGATGAACTTGGGTCTCTTGGAAGAGCAAGTAACAGTCTCTAGTAGCAAGGTCAAGAGCCGAAGCAAAGTAGAGGGCCATGACCTTAGGAGTTGCCGAGATGATGCGGTTGAGAGCCTTGTTGGTCGAGCTTAAGATAGGCCAAAAAACTAAAATGAAGTTGTGTTACGACAAAAAGTCGGCAATCAACATTGCCAACAACCAGGTGCAAAACGATAGAAGCAAACATGTGGAGATTGATAGATTCTTCATCAAGGATAAGCTTAATAACAGGCTATTAGAGCTAAGTCATGTAGCCAATGGAGAGGAAATTGTTGACTGCCTCACTAAAGGACTCGGTTCTTTAGCACGCAACAATCATCATCACCAGATCAAAAAGACAGAGAGAGAGAGAGAGACTTTATATGCCTCATCATAGCTCAAATAGCTCAAATTTGAGAAACATGTCCATTGTTTATTTTTTTGAAAAAATTTATCCATTAAATTTGTTTTGAGCGAACATGAGAATTACAATCTAGGTGTTAGATATGTAAATATATAGGAATTCTGTGGTATGTATGTAAAGGCCCCAAAAAATACAAAGATAGACTTTCACTTAGATGCAATAAAGTATACATTTTTAAAAGAACATAATAGCTCATATGGCTGCAAGTAATTCCTTTTTAAAATATACTATCATCTAAAAGTAAACAAAGCGACAAATCCACCTTCCCCTTCTCTCCATCACGAAATCCACATAAAATGTCCCACCCCCTACTCAAGGTTTCACCCAAAACCATGCCTTGATGACCAAACCATCCCTATACAACGGCAATTAGGGTTAGCTGGGATGGCAATAAAGCCATGGCAGCATAAAATGCCTTCCAAAATTCCAATATTTCTTCTCCTTCCGCTACGCTTTAACCCGAAGGTAACCCTTATCTTTTCCCCTTACCCCCACCCCCCGTTGTACGCTTCAACTTGTCTAAATCTCATAATTCCCCGCTGTTATTGTTAAATTTTTATTTATGGCTCACATTTATTTTAATAACTTATGAGATTTATTTTAATAACTTTTAAGTCATTTATTTTCTTAACTCATTAACTTATGTCATAATAAATGATAACTTATGATATTTATTTTTTGTAACTTGTGTAACCCTTAAATAACTTAAGTTATTAATTTAGTTATTAATTTTCTTAACTCATAACTTGTGTCATAACTTATGATAACTTATGATATTTATTTTTTGTAACTTGTGTAACCCTTAAAATGAATAGAGGTTACTAATTTATGTCATTGATTTTAATAATAAAATTAATTTATTTATTAAATTATGATAAATCATATTGGTTAGTAACTCCCTTGATGAATGGTGGTTAAATCTAATAGCATAATTCAGAGAATGAGTCATCTCTCTTCCCAACACACCCCGTATATTTCACTCCATCAGAAAGTACAGAAACTTTCACGGAATTAGAGAGAGAAACTCCATCTCTTCAAGATCAAATTTTATTATGATGAATACAGGTATGCATTACTTTATTATAGATATGTAAAAATCATGAATTTAAAAGATCTTGACAATTATATATTTTTAGAATTTGCATCATAAATGTTAAAAATGAATTTCTAACAGTTATACGCTTCAACTTCTCTAAATCTCATAATTCCGTTGTGGGATTTACTAAAACCAAGATTTAAGGCAAAAGGTACTTAAGAACCCGTCGAATTTTAAAATGCTAGAATTACGCTAGTTTTATATAGAGCAATATAAAAACTGTTTGAGAAAAGAAGAGGAGGCAAAAAAAATGTGGAGTTGGTGGGCTCAGATGGACACAGTTACATCATCGAAGCAGACCCGCTGTTCTGCATTTAACCTGTAACTCGCAGAACCAGCAGTTTCTGACGTATGCACTCCATGAGAAGAGAGTGGATCTCCATGAGAAGAGAGTGGATCTCTGTCGGAAAGCAAAATGATGGATTCCACTGTCAGCCCTCATATATGCAGAGAAAGAGAAATTTTAATTTGTATGCTTAATAACCGAAGTTACAGGAATAAAACCATTGTAAACTTTTGAAAGAAACAAATATTACATTTAGGTGTTAAACAGGCAATACGGGAGTTATGTGGCATGCATCTAATCCTCCATTTTAATTTTATTTCACTCCCTTTAGTTGAATCTGACAGAAACCTTTCAGAAAACTGGAGCGAATATGGAGAACAAACAAAACATCAGGGAAGAAACTGTCAACCTCTGAAAGGCCCTCATAAACTCGTGACATCGCCATTTCAAGAAAAGAGGGTAGATCTACAGTGCCGCAAAAAGAAATCCAACAGCCCCATATAGGGGGAATAATCTCTTTCAATGATGCATTTTATTTTCATTGCCATCGATATAATTTACATACATACTACACAATTCTTATGTATTCACATATTTAATACCAAAACATTCACTTTTACATGAAACGCACCCAAATCTTTGATATTAAATAAAAAATACAACTACTACTAACTTTTTAAAAACGAAATACAATTTCTCATGCACAACTTATGACGCCAAGTATTATATATGTAATTATCAAACTTTAAGTGTTAGAAAAGTAAAAACAATAAGTATATATATAGAGAGAGAGAGAGAGATAAATATAATTAATTGTCTCATAATAATCAAAATTGTAGAAGTTTAAATTTAATCTTTAGTGCTAACATAGATATTAAAGTTTAGGTGTTTTATATGTAAAGCAGTGTAACAACCCGAACTCTCATCGATTGAGTTATCGTCCGCTTTGGCCTAATAGTTCACGATTTTGTCCTATTAGTGAAGCTTACAGGTCACCCATATCAGGAGTCTCCCGTACGGCACACTTAACAATGAAGTTTCAGCTGAAAGTCCAATAATTACACCTAAAAGGCACCTCGCAGTTTAAGAGTTCAGATTCATCATACTCGAGAGGTTTCACACGTGGATGGTTAGGCTTTTAGTATCACTTCCTCCTATTGAATTTTTTTTTTTTAAAAAAAGCCTTTAAAAAATGGGAGATAAAATATAGAGCATAATTCAAAACATATGGAAGAACAATTACCATAATGACTACTTAAAACAAGTACAACCTAAGCAAGAAATTGAATAGTCGAAGGAAAACACCTGCCCCTATTCCATTCTGAAGAAGTTCCAACCAGCTCTTAGTCAACACGACATGGATGCAGTAGCCGCCTAATGATACACAGGCCATCGAAACTGCACTGTTAAAAAAAAGTTTTCTTTGAAGGGTGTAGCATTAATCATTTATTTATAAGTATACAGATCATAATACAATAGAAAAGAAACAAAGACAAACGTCAACTTTGACTGAATTGCTGGAATCAACACACTTAAGCTCCGTTTGGGGAAGCTTAAAAGTGCAACGGCGTTTTCAAAACGCCATCTTTCTGTTTGGTTCGCATAACATTTGAATTCAAATGAGGTACGAGTTTTTGAAGAAACGATGAGTTATATTTTTAATAGATTTGAGTAAAATATCTTCAGTTTATATATATTTTTTTCAATATGGTTTGGGTTTTATCTCATAAATTTGCTATTGATCAGATGTATAATTGCTAATTGCTTGTATGCATCCAAAAAGTATTTTCTGGCATAAAGTTGCACCTAATCTTCTCCATAACATCTGCACAATCGCTAAACAGCTATTATGATGATAAAAGTATTTTGATGAGGCTTTTAGGGATAAAAAATACGAAGATTCAAGACATAGATACACTCTAAAAAATAGATATATTTTTCTGCTTCTACAGTATCGAATATATTGCCAAGACAGTTCTATTACAAACAACAATACTTAACAGGAGTAGAATGGTTATTTATCTACAAACAGCTGATTTGCAGTTATTTTCAAACAGCCGCCCCAAACAGTCAGCCAGCTTATCAGGATAAGCTACTGATCAGCAACTTATCACGATAAGCTGGATAAGCTGCAACTACCACAAACAGACGCTTAAAGGGCTCATATAGTAGTTGTTGATGATGAAGAAAAGTAAGAAGGATATGAAAAATCAGAAGCTCGGATTCGCCCTTGTTCCATCAAAAAGCGCATCCACCAAAAAGCTCTCTATGAGGGGCTCAAGGAAGCAGTAGTTGCCCTAAAAAGCAAGGGCCTTCCAAAATGCACGTAGATATATAAGAATTGAGCGGTATGTATGCAAATTCCACATCTTAATTTCACTTCACGTTCTCTTTTGTAATTTGAAAAGACATTTTCATAAAATTAGGGGGAAAAATATAGAGCATAGTTCAAAACAGCATGGAATGACAATTACCATGGCAACTGCTCAACGCAGCAATTACAAACATCAATTTACTTTAACATCCTAACTGGTTGCTTGAATATATAGAAAAGTTAAAAGAAAATGGAAAATCATGGCTCAAATTTGCCTTTGTTTCATCAAAAAACAGATACGCAAACACGCTCTCTACCAACGGCACAAAGATGCAACCGTTATCTGCAGGAGCATGGTTATTCCAAACTACTCCACCATTGCATTAGAAAAACCGAGATCCCAAAAAAATCATGGACAGCAATAAGATTGCATTTCATGTTGAATTTAATCATCATTGCCAAAAAAAAACATGGACACACAGATTTGACTTTTATTCATTATATGGTAGTCATGGCTGTAACCCATATTTTCCCTAAAGCTATTCTTCCTCTTTGAATTATGAATGAATACATGTGTTGTATCCTGATTTGTGTGTGAATCAAACTCCACAAAATAGTGTAGAAAGGAAAAAGAGAGAAATACAGAGAGAAGAGTAATGAACGGTAACAAGTGTCAATCGTGTTAACCTCTCTCAACCTTTTTAGCTCATTCTTGCTCATGAAATTATCTCCCTATTTATAGTAAAGACAGTACAATACAGTGATGTCACATTTTTATCCCTGCTTTAGAGTCCCTACAATATCTTATTACATATATAAGCCTGTTGCTCGTGTGCTCTCTGGCTCGATCATTTAAGCTTTTTTGACTTCGGCTTAGCATGACCGATTTAGTCACATAAGTGGGTTTCATAATCTTCTGACAGTAAGTCCTCCACCGTACTATTTTCCTCCGAATCATTAGATCTCCTTAGGACTAGCGCTGGCACATTTTTTATGTACAACTTCGTAGAGCATCAATCCCTCTGTAAGCTAAAGTTGATGTAAATTTATCTCCATAAACAAACACATACCGTAGGTTGACAAGATTCCCTTGCATTAAGCAACACGACTATTAAAAAGGATCTTTTTGTTAGGTTGAATTGACTTCCTCCTCTAATCAAGTAGAACGGGATGCATAATCCCGGACTACGAAACAATGGGATCTTGATCAAGCTCAACTCCATTTCCTCACCATCCACAGTAAAATATGCTATGTTAGAACTTTACGGTATGCATGTACATATTCCTTTTTTATTTCATTTCACTGCCTTTTGATAAATCCAAAAAAGAAAAAAAAGCCTTTCAAACAATTAGGGGAAAGATACGAAGTATCATCACCATTCAAAACACCCCCAAGGCAAGGGCCATCTAAGTAACTTAAATGCCAAAGCACGACAAAAGTGCAGATCTAGGCAACACCACCAAAAATAAAAATTCTTAAGACACGAAAAGCACGCATCATTGCCTTATATAATGCACGCCAGTTTACTGAGAGAGAGAGAGAGGGAAGATTTTGATTTCATATGCCTCATAATAATCAAAACCTGACTATTATGAATTGTAATATTTATGGCCAACATGAAAATGAAAGTTTATGTATTAAACATGTAAATACAAAGAAATTGTTTGATGCATATGTAAATGAAAAGTCAATCAACAGCTTTCCTCAGTCAGCACATCCTAAATTTGTAAGAAGCCCGATCCCGCCACTGAAATTACTTGAAAAGTAGCCAAATAAAATACAATTAAACAGAATTATGGCAACTTGATAAAAAGCCATTCAAAAAGCTGTCACAAAGGAACCCAAAATTATTTTTTTTCTTTTGGAGTAATGCTCCTTTAAAGTATTAAAACATATCATCTGATTTCATGCCCATAAATATACATATACATATTTTTTTTTTTGAAAGCCTAAAAAGGCTAATATATTAAATAGAAAGAAAGATACGGATACAATGTGTGGGAGGGTCCAAGCATAGCACCTTGCCCACACAAAAACCACAAATGGTTCTAAAACTAAAAAAAACAGAAGGATATATTAGATACATAAATCAAAAGTCTAATAATGCAGAAATACATAAGATCAGGTGGCTAGAGAGCGACCCAATTTGGTCTTACCTCTGCCTCTAATTTTAGGGTATGAACAAACTAATAAGTTGATACAAGCTAATAAGTTGGTAAGATGATTGTCATTGCCCGTAGTAACCAATGTATCATCCAATATGTTCCTGAGCTCGAGTCGGCCTCCATTCTTCTTCTTCCTCCTGGAATAAAAATGTCATTCTTCTTCCGAAGAATCAGTCTGATGGGGTGATAGAGCTAAAGCTGAAGGATTACCAACCGTAGTACCCACAATAGGTTCTAGTATATGTGAAGTATGAATTGTCTCTACACCGGATACTTCCTGAAGAAGTGGAGCTACGAGGCTCTCCTAATTATCAGTATCATTTGTAAACTATCATTTGTAAGTAATAGTCCATCAGTATTGTTTTCTATGGGATTTGAAGGTGTCAACATCACATCATTCGCAGTAACAGTAATAGGAGTGTCATGGGGGATTTCCTCAGGGGCATCAGACACCTCCTGTCTGGTAGTATCCTCTCCAGGTGGAACTAAAATGTCCAGAGCAGTATTGGTAGACCCATCTTTATTCACTTGAACCTTAGATTTCAAATTTGGATGAAACTTGTGGCATTTATCAAGGACATGACCAAACATCTTACAGTGGGAATAATATGGGGTTCTGTGTTCCATGACGATTTGTTGTCAATAACCATTATGGGTTGTGCCCAACTAGATTTCAGTAACATCAGATAAAATAATCCCTTTCTACAAGTATTATGGACACTGAGGGTTTGATTAGGTTGAAAGTAGGCAGATCTAGCTTCAAATAATCCCCAATGATGTCCCCAAAAAAGTAGAGAATCTGATGGTTAAAAAAATGCAGCTTGAGACCAAGTAAACTAAATCATACCAGTACAGTGGAAGTTTCATGATTTGGGTCGAAATCCGGAGACCGCTTGAGTAGCCTCGTAGGTTTACCAGCAATGTTAACATATTTTTTAAAGAAAATCCGAGTGTAGTCTTCATGCACGGTTAACTAAATCAAAACATGTCTCCTATCTATGAGCCCCACTTTTCACTTTCCTGCTAATTTGAGGTCATCAAAACGTTTCTTGATAATCTCCATAGGTGGTTGTCTCCAATTAAATTTCCCAATGAAAGTAAACTTGAATTTGTCAGTCAGTGTTGAAATTTCAGACTCAGAGAAAAAGAGTGTTGACTTCCCACTTTTCCTACTTGCATTCTTGATAAAGAGAGTCACATGTACCATTATGATTCTCCTTATAACTTGAGGGGAACACAACTGTCGTCTCCCTCTGAGGATTACCCACAATGTTAGTGAAGGAGGCTTTGTCAGTTTCAACCGAAGAATGAAGCTCCATCACAACAAATAGAAGCTCTGCAAGTCGAGCAGAGGGCCAAAGAGGTCTGGGCGCTACTCAAAAGACAATAAACTGCAAACAAGAACCACAGATGAGCTCGACAGAGTCGAAACCTCAGTTCGACAAAAGCAGCGCAGAAGATACTCGGTGAGACGACGCCGCAGAAGCAGGAAACGGAGCCGCAGAGCCCGATCGACCCTACGAGCAGAGAACATAGGCGCAGCTTGACAAAGCAAACGACGGAAACAAAGGAGCGTGCCCCCTTCTACGAGAGTGGAACTACAACAGCAAAGAAGCTAGGGTTCATCGTGAGGCGAAACCTATATATACAATGCCATTCATATAAAGACACTGACCCAGAGAGAGAGAGAGAGAGAGAGAGAGAGAGAGAAATTAGACTTTATGTACCACATAAAAGCCAAAATTGAAAAAATGAAGCGAATTTTAATATTTGGGCCGCCCTAAATGTTAAAAATTAGGTGTTATGCAGGTAAATATTAAAGAATTATGTGGCATGCATGTAAATACTCTCTTTAATTTCATTTCACTTCCTTTTTTTTTATCTGAAAAAAACACAATCCTGCCCAGACATTATATAAGGCTTTTCCATCAGCTTCCCAAGATTATAATAGGAGCTGAAGTTGAAAACTACCTTAACAAAAACATAGAAAATACCATTCATAAGACCCATCAACAGCAACATAAGAAAGAAAAGAACATTAGGTTCCTCGCCATGCAATAAATACACAACCTTTATCCATGATTTCCAGATGATTATTAAGTAATAGTAAGAAAAATTAACTACTATCATAGATTAGCCACTGCATAGATAAGAGGATAATATAAAATTATTGCTCATTTGAATATGGTGCTATTCTAAGTTTTCAGAAACAATACAACATTGCAAAATTTTTCTACACTGTAAATGAACAATTAACATGCAAATGTGCAACAACAAATGTAGTCATTTAAACATTTGGTTGCACAGATGCCCTTTATCCATGAGTTCCAGATGATTATTAAGTAATGGTAAGAAAAATTAACTACTATCATAGATTAGCCACTGCATAGATAAGAGGATAATATAAAATTATTGCTCATTTGAATATGGTGCTATTCTAAGTTTTCAGAAACAATACAACATTGCAAAACTTTTCTACACTGTAAATGAACAATTAACATGCAAATGTGCAACAATAAATGTAGTCATTTAAACATTTGGTTGCACAGATGCGGTATAGGGATTTCACTCGTGTGTATCTGACGAAAGTTTCATTTTTTAATGCTTTCTACCAGCTTTTTTGTTAAAAAAATTGACATATCCAACAAGTCTCTAGGTGGAGGTTCCAGAAGAAATTTCTAGGCAAACCAAAACTTTAGGCTAGCTGGACCGTGCAATCTACAAAAGTCAGGATCATGTTTGTTGAATCCAGAGATGTCCTGTAAGGCATGCCCAAGGATTGGAGCAATGGAAACCATGAGGGAGAGGTAGAGAGAAAGAAGGAGAACGAAATAGCACACACAAAATTGTCCCGTACGGGCGAACTAAGGTATTCCCAGACTCTGTGACCCAATTTATATATGTAAAATAGAGGTTACAAGAGAGAAAAGAGGTTCTCCCAAAAAAGTATGGGTCTAGAAAGAATGGACAAAAAACCTAGAAATGCACAACTGATTTTGGCACATTTTCGTGTGTCAAGACTTTCTGGTAGGCAGGTCGCGAGTCAACCAACTAAGTTGGTGTCGGTCAGTTATTTTGTCTGGAAATTGGTCGGTCTTCGCTCTTGAAAGCCGATCAATTTTGAGTATGGCAACTGGTCGAATAGTTTGATTGTTGTTCCTTGGTGATCTCTGGAGATATTTAGGGGAGTCGTTGAGAGAACCACATGTTGATACTTGAGCTTGTTGGGGTGTTAGAACTTTGCTTAGTCACGGATGTTTGTTTCTGGTCGACCTGGATAGCACTTTCGTTGTCTGACCTTATGTAGGTCTATAGTCCTTCGGTCTGCCAGCTGTCGTTCGACTGGGTTGCCTTCAGTAGTCGGTCAGCTTTACAAGAACTTGTAGCTTTTCGTCAGTGACCCGAACCACCATCAGATTGTCTCGAGGTTCATGTAGACCATTTTTGGGTGTACAATGTTAAAGTGATTTATCAAGTTAATCTAATATCTAAGAAATTACCCCTCAAACAGATCATTGAAAATTGGTCCGGCCATCAACCTCATGAACAATAACTCATTGTTTTCATTTAGCTGCTTGACCAAGCAGATTCACCATGATGGCGAAATTACCCGTTGTTCACAGATTAATGGACCCAGCCATTTTGCACCATGGCGATTTAAGGAGACTAACAGAGCAGTAATTTAAGCCAGAGTTGGCAATAAAACATAGAAAAGCTAGTCTCATGCAAGTGATGCATCATGTAAATCAAGTTATTTAAGAAATTACACTTCATATCGATCGCTAGAGTTAGGGCCATTATCATTTGGTAGCTTGGAGATTAAAATTTGTTCTGGAAAAACGAAGAAAATAGAGACTTCATGAACTCAGATTCACTTTAATAGTTTCATCACAAAGCAGATCCACTAAAATTCATCTTCACCAAAGCAGACTGCAGCAGAAAACCAAAGTGATCATAAACCAGGGACAAAAGAACAACAGAGGATGGCTGGGAGAATGAGACTCCACAAGCATCGCTTAAACCACAAAGTTTTCTTCGAAGGATAGCATTATCTCAATCTTCGTGATATCATGTTTTAAGATTAATGAGTTACAAATTCTAGGACTTACACAGCTGGATTTCAAAGTTCAATATTTTCCTACTTGCATAAAGTAGGAACAATTACATAGATACAACTTGAAACATGGCTACAAACAAAACTATCATGCTAGGGCATCTATTTTTCAAATTCTCGACAAAATAACAAAATGACAATATATAACATAAATATGTTGATCGATTGGACCTACCGAGTATGAGATTTAATACAAAAATTGTAAGAAATGGGATTTTAGTATCTGTGCGGTTTAAAACAGTCTTTTGGCTATTTGCAAGCATTTAGGTCATATCCTGCTCAAATCTAGCTAAGACACAGCCCCAAAGTCCTCATATGTTACATAAGGATAATGAAAAAAATGGCAAAAAAAATGAGCAATTTGAGACTCATATTCATCTTGGTTCAATCTGCAAGCAGAAGACCGGCCATTTCTCGACCCCTGATGAATGGGATGCAAAGGTTACCCATGGAAACAAGGGCTGAACAAGCTGCTTCGCACACATTGAATGAAAAGCAATCTTACTAAACAATGAGTTTTTTTTTTCAAAAATGATGCATCGCAGATAGAGGCGTAAACAGGACAAGATTGAGTCATTTCTTTGTTTCGTACTGTGTTCGACTCAAAACTAACTCGAATAATTTATAAAACACAACAACAATAACAAGCCTTTATCCCACAAAATGGGGTTTGCTACATGAATCCTTTTTCTCCATTGCATCCTATGGAGTGTCATATTTTCATTTAATTCTAATAAATTAAAATCATTTCTAATACAATTTACCTAAGTCTTTTAAGGTCTATTTCTGCCTTTCTTAACATAAGTCGAGTCTAAAACATCTACTCTTCTAACAGGATCATCAAATGGTCGAGCCACTCATCCACCTAAGCATTCTCATCTAATCAACACTTAACTTTGTTTTATGCTTCTCTTTTAAAGGCCAACATTTTGCGCCATAGAGCATTACAGGCGTCACCACCATATTATAAAATTTTCCACGCAGTCCTTTTCTATCACACAATAGGCTTGAAGCATTCCTCCACTTCAACCAACCAACTTGAATTCTAATAATAGCATCCTCATCTATATCACCGTCACTGTAAACTATAGACCCAAGATATATACAATGATCACACCTTTCAGTGATTTGATCACCCATAATTACAGTTCTACCACTATAATTGCTACTCCTAAAAAATATATTCCATGTATTCAGTTTTAGTTCTACTCAAGTTTTAGTTCTACTCAAACGAAAAGTTCTACTCAAACGAAAGCCTTTAGACTTCAATGTATACCTCCATAATTCAAGTTTTTCCCAAACGTTCTCTAGTCTTATGAAGGATATCATCAACTACATCCTCCAGTAAATTCAAGTAAAAGCATCCATAACTAAAGTAAAAAGATATGGGCTTAAAGTTGATCCCTAATGTAATCCAGCTGAAATAGGAAGTACTTTGTCAATCCTCCTGCTCAAACACAAGTAATAGCTCCAGTATAAATATCTTTAAGGACTTGAATATAAGCCATATCAACACATTTCCTCAATAAAACTCTTCAAAAAGCTTCTCATGGAATCTTATCATAAGTTTTTTCTAAATCAAAAATTAAAAACTAAACTATCAATCTCCTAAATCTTTTCTTCAACCCATTTAATTTCTTGAGTGCATAAGTTATTTATTTTTTTTATGAACCATAATAACAATTAATTACATTAATTTAGCAGTGAGAGTACCTATATTACATGATCATATCCTAAAATTAGTTTTATAGCTCTTACTTAACTGCACCAGTCCGCAATTTAGAAACATTTACTTATTTAACACTACACCAGGGCGATTGTGTAGCAGATCTTGCACATTTTTCACTATATTCAATTCATACAATATGTTATTTCAGGGCATGCCCAAGCATTTATACAAAGATTTAAAGCATTCATGTCATGACCTTTTGATAAATTTTACGTTGGTTGGCAACTACCTAACACAGCCCTATACTTTATAATACTATTATTAATTAAATCAAGCCAAAACTAAATAAACACAATCGAACAAAAGCATTCATGCTCGACTCCTATATAGCTCAAAAAGTTCATGTTCGATTCACTCGCTTAACAAACGAATTGAAAACGGCCAGCTTAGCCAGCCAAACATTAATTATTCATGAATGAAGAGCTTTCTTGACAACCCTAATCACAGATGCATTAATACAGACCAATTGAGTTCAGGGTGTCCATAACTTGTAGCACAGATGCATTAATACAGACCAATTGAGTTCAGGGTATCCATAAGTTGTGGCATTAGTGAACTTAAAATTCAAAACCAGGAAAAATAAAAGGAAACAAAGATAGATAACAACTTCTGAAAAAATATGCAAACATCTATCCACTTTAAAGCCCTAACTGAATGCTTGACGGAACATGCACATGTCTTCTACCAGAAGCGGTCACCAAAGGAAGCATGGATCTTCCAGGCTGCTCGACGGTCATTGTATGAGAAAAGCAGGTATCTTAGAAGCACCACGAACATATAAAAGATAACATTTCCCATTAAATTTAATCATCATCGCCCAATCACATACAGAGAGGGAGGCTGGGGTAAGAGAGGGAGGTAAATGGAATTCATTGTGAAAAAAATTCAGTAAATCATTATCATTGTTGGAGGAGAAGAATTATCTCTGGGTGCCACCTAATTCTTATTTACATATCAAACACCTAAACTTCACTTTTTTTTACATTTATATTACTCAGCTTTCTTATCACATAAAAAATGATTTTAAATTTTAAAAAGTGAAATACGCCTTTCCATATATAGGTGATGTGGTATTTATGTAAAAATTGAAGCTTAGGTATTCCAAATGTATTGTGCAGCATTACTCGCCTAGAATTGCCTTGTAAACTGAACCATTTTATGATTCAAACATCTGTCCCGGCATACATGTTCATTAGTAGAAACAAGCTCAAAAATCCATTTTGGACAAAATAACAACTAATTAAAGGAATAACCTCTAGTATTCGAGGACTGCCTATCAAAATTCAAGCCCTCTGAATCGGATTCAACCCAAATTTGAACATGATGCAAACCTATATCATCAAAATAGCTCCACAAATCCAGCTACCACACGGCCCCTAAGCCATCTTTGGATGCATTAAGTTGACAAAAAAAAATGTGGAGAATAAAAAGGCTAATTGGAGGCTCAGATTCATCTTAACCTCAATCTTTTCAAGCAACGCCGCCTATTATACATCTAAAACTGATGGGATGCAACGGTTACCGAAGGTTTCGTTGACCGTTTAAGCTGCTACATGAAGGATTTCATCTTGGAAATCATAATGATGAAACTTATGAAGAAAAAAACATTAACAATATGCAAATTAAAAAGCTGCAAAGGCTATTTAGCATCACACTTTCGGTTTCAGTATATAATACATCAATCTCAACCTGGAAGATGGAGAAAACGACAGAGTGCAGCAAAGTGGGCTAGGAGCGAAGAATCATAAACCATCAAGTAAATGTGAGACTATGACGAAAATTTAGGTAAGGATATCCTCACCGGATTTTATAATCATCAATTCTACATTCAGATTAGACGTTTCTGACTTGAGCCTGTCACTATAAACATCTCTTTGCTTGCAAGAAATTCTCAGAAGTTCCTAGTGACCCATTGATAGGAAATTGCATGGAAAAATAGAAATGGTAACATATAAATAATTTAATGGAATGGGCTTGGAAAAAATGGTGGCATGGACAATTAAAATAGATGATTTAAACATCGACAAATAAATTACCATGAAAACAAGATAGATATTCCCAAGCAGGTAATCATTTTCAGCTAACCTGAAAGTTACTTAGCGCCACCACATATTGACAAAAAAATATAAATTGGGCTTATTTCCTTTGATTCATGGAGAACTTCTGATTAGTACTTCTGATTAGTTTGTGAAGGATTTGTGAAGGAAAAAAAAAAGAATAATAATAAAATATTTGAGACACAATTTTAACAGTAGAAATACATCCTACAAAAGACCGTCTAAAGCAATCCTTCAATGCATGATTTTACAACAAAGAAAATTATAGAAAGCTAAACGAAACTAGAAAAGAACGGATGAGTATGCAATTCTCCATAAGAATGGCACATAGAGTTTGTTTCAGGCGGCTACAACTGCCTGCAAATACCATTGCAAAATATTCAAGAAATTATGAAAAACAGTCGGATTGTTTTTTTTCTCCTGAAAATTACGCCAACAAGCTTTTCAAGCTCACAAGTTCTAGACTTCCGTAAGCAAATAAAAATTAAAATCAAATAGAATTATGGTTCTTATTATTAATGTGTTTACTTTGGAGACTGAAGCAGCACTGATAAAATTATAAATAACATCAGAGTTCCGATCTCCATAAGTACGTGAACAAACAACAACAACAAAGCCTAAATCCCACTAAATGGGGTCGGTTACATGAATCATTTTTCTCCATTGTGTCCTATTTACTATTTAGTTCATTTTTCTCCATTGTGTCCTATTTAGTGTCATATTTCATTTAGTTCTAATAAAGTAAGATCATTTTTTATACAATAAGCCCAAGTTTTCCTAAGCCTACCTCTGTCATTTTTAACATAAATCAAATCTAAAACATCTACTCTCCTAATTGGATCATCAAATGGTCAATGTTTAATGTGACCAAACCATCTAAGATGACTCTTCTCTAATTTTGTCTGCCACTCGAGCTACACCAACCCTATCATGGATATATTCATTTAACATTTTATCTCAAAGTGTTAAGCCACTCATCCACCTAATCATTCTCATCTCGGCAACACTCAACTTAGTATTATGCTTCTCTTTTAAAGGCTTAAAGGCCTTCTCTTTTAAAGGCCAACATTCAGTGTCATAAAGCATTGCAGGTCTCACCACCATCTTACAAACTTTTCCTTTCAATCTAAGTGGTACTTTTCTACCACACAAAAGGCCCGAAGCATTCCTCCACTTCAACCAACTTGAATCCTACTATTAACATCCCCATCTACATTACCATCGCTTTGAACAACATACCCAAGTTATCTAAATCGTTTAATAATTTGATCACCCAAAGTTACACAAATGGAGAATCTTTGGCACAGATTTCCATAGTTCTATTAAAAAGAAACAAATGAAAAAAAAAATCCACATGTTCTCTACCTATGACACTAGATGCGGCAGTTGCCTGCAGAAGCATAGGTCCAAGTTGCTCCAACATTGAGAAAGGCAGAGATCCCTAAAGCACGTTGCATGGAGAAAAGGTCCTCTTCCATGTTGAATTCAATCATCATAGCCTAATCAAACAGAAGCGCAGAGAGAGAGACAGAGAGATACACATGGAATTCATAGAGGTGAAAATTTTCAAAAATTTACTGCCATTCCCACATTATATTCATTTGGACAAATATGCACAAAAAAACCTATTTTGGCCAAATAGTTACAGCAGAACTAAAACAAACTCTAGCACAAAACATAAGAGTTAAAAAAAATAAAAAAAAAACCTTTAATATTTGAAAGGTTGATGACAACATAGTGTTCTCACTGTAAATATCAAACTTTAGGTGGCCATGTCAATACATAGAAGTCGTGTGGTAATGTATGTAAATTTCCCTAAAATATTTCAGAATTACAAAGCAAATTTAGATTTTAGATAAATAAATATATAAAAATACAATGGCAAGTATATAAACCCCCATTCTTCATATTTTTGAAGAGATGATTAATGCATCCTAACCGTACATCAAAAAGATGTCTACACAGATCATACAAAGATCTAAAGATCCAGAAAAAAGGAATATGATGAGGGCAGATCCCCTGCAAAGATCGTCATGGGAAGAGCCAAGTGAACAAGGCCAGAACCGACCTACCCAGAAAGCGGACAAAAAAAAAAAAAAAACCAAAGTGATCCGAATATAAACAGTTCGACCGGAAATGAGACATAAGGGCATCCGGAACATAAACTGTAGAATAGCCAAATCAATGCAATAGACCATCACGCGGTAGAACCGGCCTAATGGAGGAGCCAGTTTCACAAAATATCTTCGACCATCCAACAGAGGACCAAAAACTACGTACCAGAGAGAAGATAGTCAACCACGCTGGCTCTACTGACCGAGCTAATGCAGTGGAACCAAGTCAACTAAGCGTAGCCGACCGAACCAGAAGGCAACAGGGTGATAAGTTGTCACTTGCAAAATACCAGAAATACCCAATATGGACCATCTCTCAATGAGGGTAAAAATGCAACATTATACAATTTTACTGCTCATTTTAGAGATTATAGCTCTACTCTCTCTCTACATTTCTACCCTCCTCTCATCTTCTATTCTAAAAATAAACAAGAAAAATAAAACCAAACAAAAGTCAAAAAAGTAACACAAATGGCACTAAAACAAAATATATATATATATTGGGAGAGTGACGCATTACACATTTATTTACCAATATTTGGATCATTCAACGACAAAAAAAGAAACCAAGACAGACATCAACTTTGATTAAATTACAATAATCTGTACACATATAGTTGCTTGCATATATAGAAATATGGAAAGGAAATGGGCAATCAGAAGTACGCTTCCGTCTTTGAACCACCAAAAGGAATATCCAAATTACAACCAGTTTAACGAGGACTCATGAAAGCAACAGCACCACTCGAAAGCAAAGGCCTTCCAAGCTGAACGTAAATACTAAAGAATGGAGCGGTATGTATTTAAACACCCCATTTTAATTTCATTTCACATCCCCTTTTTTTATTTCAAAAAACATTTTAAGAAAATTAAATATGGAGCAGCACTGAAAACAACATAGAAGGGATATTACCATGGTAACCACTAAAAACAGCATTCCTAGCAAAAACATCATCATGAAGCAGCTACAACTCCAAGATTTTATAAATGAAAATAGTTTGTGCTGGAATAAAAATGTGCAAAAAAACAAAATATAAGAAGTTTTGTCATAAAAATTTGTTTAAATGTAAAACTTAGCGAATTGAGAAAAATATAAGGTGACCCATAGGGATTCTAAGAGAAGAATTTGTGACGGGACGCAATGGGCAAAAAGGGTTTATGCAGCCAACCCCACAGCGTGGAAAAAAAAGGCTTGTTCTTGTTGTTGCTATTGTTGTATCATAGATTAGTCACTTCATAACAAAGAGGATACTATAAAATTATAGTTCATTTCACTATAATTAGGCTGTAAATTAACAAATGCACATGATGAACAACTCGTACTCGTCTTGATTAAGACTTGATCATGTTCGCTCAAAATTAGCAAATAAACAAGCTTGAACAATTTTTAAAAGCTTGGAGTTTAAATGAATTAAACATGAACATAGTCAAACATATTCTTTTATGATCACGAACAAACACGTTTGGTGTTCAACAATTAAATACTTGATATGAAGCTCCATTATAACAAGTTAAGAAAAGGACAAGTGCATATCACTATAGAAAAACCAACACCTATATTTGAATATGGGAGTTCAGTACAAACATAGAAGTATGATCATGCTAAAATATGAGAGATTAAATCCCATATGATCAGAGTTCATAAGTTACCTTATCATTTTTGCGGAGTTTATAATCGATAAATAATTATGTGCGATCAAACATGTAAAATTTTTTATTGATTTTTTTTATATGAAAATTTAGATACTCGTTTTGAATTTTATTCGTCAATTGACTCATTTAAATACTCATTCACTTGACATAACAAAAAAAAATACAAATCAACTTCAAACATTGAAATTTTTAAACAAGTCAAGTTGAACAATCAATGAAAGTTCAACACAATCTCAAGCTAAAAATGACCAACTTATAATTATACCAAGTCAAATTTGAACCATGATATACTCAGCTCAACTCGGCTCAATTACAACCCTAACTATAGTGCCATTCTAAGGTTTCGAAAACAATACAACATCGTAACAATTTCTATGCCGTAGATGCACAAACAACTTACAGAGTGTGCTAAAATAAAAGGTGAAGGCATTTAAACATTTAGTTGTGCCAATCCTGTAGAGGGATTTCATTTGTGTGGTTCTGACAAAAGTTTCAATTTTTAATGCTTTCTACCTACTTTGTTGTTAAAAAGATTGAAACATCCAACAAGTCTCCAGGTAGAGGGTCCAAAAAAATATTTAGGCAAACCAAAACTTTCCGCCAGAGCTGGACCGTACAATCTATGAAAACCAGGATCATGTTAAATTTTTTTACCAAATTAATCAAGTATCTAAGAAATTACCATTCACACAGATCACTGAAAATCGGCCAGGCCATCAGCCTCATGAACGATAACTATTGTGGCCAATTAACTGCTTGACCAAGCAAAATCACCAAGACCGGCAAAGGCACCAGTTGCTCACAGATGAATAGACCATCCCAGTTGATCTGAAACCATTAAGGAGACTGACAAAGCAGTAATTTAAGCCAGAGTTGGACAATAAAACATACAAAACCTGGTCTCAGGAAAGTGATGCATCATGTGAATCAAGATATTCAAGTAATTACACTTCATACAGATTCAATTTGGTTGCTTGAAGAATAAAATTTGTTTTGGAAAAAGGAAGAAAATCTTGTTCATGACTTCAGATTCACCTTAATAGTTTCATCACAATGCCGAACCACTAAATTCATCTTCACCAAAACGGACAACAGCACAGGCTACCCACGGATGGAAGGGCCATCCAAGCTGCACAAACGCCATCACAGGAGACAGACAGCAGCAATACACTCACTCGAGCATTCTTCAATGCAATCAGACCAAGCCATAGAGTGGAAAGCCTTTCATGAAGGATCTCATCATGATAGCCCAATTAAGTGTGTGTTTGAGAGAGAGAGAGAGAGTGAGAGAGAGCTAAGAAAAACCAAAGTGATCACAAACCAAGGACAAAAGAACGGTATGGCTTTGAGAGTGAGACTCTCCATATTCATCACTTAAAGCACATAGCATTCTTCGAAGGATAGCATCGTCTCAATCCTCGTGACATCAGGTTTTAGGATTATTGGGCTACAAATTCTAGGGCTTTCCTTGGAAAGTAGAAGTGCTCATGTATTTACACACAGCTGGAGAGTTCCAGCTTGTCCTATGTCTGCATGAAGTAGGAACAATTACATAGATAGCATTTGAAGCATTGCTACATCAAAACTAGCATGCTCTTGCAGCTATTTTTCAAATTCTCGCCAAAATATCAAAATGACAGTATAAAACATAAATATGTTGACAGACAGGAGTTACTGAGTTGAGATTTAATACATAACGGAGGAGAAATGCGATTATAATGATGCCTGAAATAGTTCATAACTCGGCAGAAATGAAAGTAGCTTTTATTAATCACAGAATTAAGGATTACAGCAACACACAAACTGAAAAGAAAATTGCAACAACCCTAATATCCAGCTAGGGTCGGAAGGGAAAATCCGAGAGTGGTGGAGGCGTCGGCAAAGTGGAACGGGAGGGGAAGGCCTGGTGGCTATGGGTAGGCTATAGTTGGTCTGGACAGCACAAATTGATGCAGAGGAAGGGATGGCAGGGTGTGGAGCCTGCACAACAACGGCTGCTTTCAGGAAGGGAGAACAGGTGGCTGGTAGGTAAATTGGAGGGCTGGAACGCAGGCCCACAGCAGATGAAATGAGCAATTGGCAGCTCAAATTCACTTTTGTTCAATCTGCAAGCAGAAGACCCACCATTTCTCTGAGAAATTATTCCATACGGATCACATACGCAGCTCTACGTACGGACTCCAGTAATATGCCGCCATGTGTTATCTCGGGCCCACCTAAAAAACATTAAAGTGGAACCGAGGAGGTTATTGGGGCATTAACTCCAATAACGCCTCAATAACCCCCAATCATCATCGCTCGATGACATAGAGAGGAGGGGGGGCCAACTGGATGCCTGAAGGAACATCCAAATGTCTTCAACCAATGACAAATGGACACAGCAGTTACCCGCAGAACAATGGATCTTCCAAACTGCTCCATCGTCATTGCATAAGAAAAGCAGGTCATCTTTGAAGCAACATGAACAGCCAAAAAAGAAAACGTTTCACATTAAATTTAATCAGCATCCCCCAATCACATAGAGAGAGAAAGCCGAGGGGACATCCACATGTATTCTACCAATGACAAATGGACGCAGCAGTTACCAGCAGAATAATGGATCTTCCAAACTGCTCCATCATCATTGCATGAGAAAAGCAGATATCTTTTAAGCACCATGAACAGCAGAAAAAAACAAACATTTCACAGTTTTGGTAATTCATTACTTTTGTTGAAGATGCACCTGAAGTTTTATATTTGGGAGCATTTACATGCCACCTAATTCTTATTTATTTATATATCTAACACCTAAACTTTACTTTTTTACATTTATATCCCACAACTTTCGTATCACATAAAAAATGCCACTATTTTAAAATTTAAAAAGTGAAATACACCTTTTCATATCCAGGTAAGGTGTAAGGCATGTAAAAATTGAAGTTTAGGTGTTGGAAATGTATTGTGTAACATTACACTTCTGGACTTGCGGAATATAAACTGAACAATTTTATGATTCAAACGTATGTCGCTGAACCATACATGTACATTGGCAGAAACATGCTGAAAAATCCATTTTGGACAAAATTACAAATAATGAGGTGAATAACCTGTAGTATACGAGGACTGCCGATCGAAGTTCACGCCCTCTAAAATGGACTCAAACCCAAATTTGAACATGATGCAAACCTATACCCTAATACACACCACCAAAATTTTATGTATTTACATATCTAACGCCTGAACTTTGGTATTCACATATATAACACTTCAAAGTCATAACAACATCGTAACATATAGAAGAATTTAAAGTTTTTATTTTGCAGTTTACAGGAAGTAGGTCAAATCCTGCATAAATGTTCCACAAAACCAGCTACCACACAGCCCCTAAGGCCTCCCTCCATTGGATGCATGAAGTTGAATTAAAAAAAAAAAAGTAGAGAGAAAAAAACTGACTGGAGGTTCAGATTCACCTTAAGCTCAATCTTTTCAAGCAAAACCGCCTATTAAATCTCTACCACTGATGCCTAGGATTCAATGGTTACCCATGGATTATTGGGCCGTCCAAGCTGCTCGATGATGGATTTCATCTTGGAAATCATAATGATGAAACTTGCGGAGAAAAAAACATTAAATATATGCAAATGCAATAATTGCAAGGGTTTTTTCTTTAGAATAGAAAAGAGTCGCAGACTATGAAGCATTACTCTTTTGGTTTCAGGATCATAATGAACAATTTTATAATTCATCTATCCCATCCTGCCAGATGGAGACAACAATCCAGTGCAGCAAAATGGGCTAGGGGTGAAGCATCATAAACCATCAATTAAATGTGAGGACAAAAATTTAGGTAAGGATTTCCACACCCGATCTTATATTCATTAAGGGCCCGTTTGGGGCAGCTTATAAGTGCGGGGGCGTTTTTTAAAACGTCGCGGTACCGTTTGGATCGCACGTTTTGCCCGTTTATCCGAAAACCCGGTTGGATTTTTACACTAAATGCAGGCCGCGGGTTAGGATAA
Organism: Phalaenopsis equestris; assembly: GCF_001263595.1. Lineage (NCBI taxonomy): Eukaryota > Viridiplantae > Streptophyta > Magnoliopsida > Asparagales > Orchidaceae > Phalaenopsis > Phalaenopsis equestris. The sequence goes on along the minus strand of NW_018164444.1, from coordinate 66,889,311 downwards.
ACTGCTTATCCTAAACCGCACAAGCTGGCTCAAACGCACCCTAATTCTACATTAAGATTAGACGTTTTGTGACCTAAGCCTTTGCCATTATAAACATCTCTCTGTTTGCAACATATTTTCATGAGTTCTAGTGACAAATTGATAGAAAATTGCATGGAAAAATGGAGATGGCAATATATAAAAATTTTAATGGGATGGGCTTGAAGAAAATGGGGGCAAGGAAAATTAAAAAAGAGGATTCAAATATTTTATGTACAGATATCTTACCTGAAAATAGGATGGCCATTCCCAAGCAATTAATCATTTTCGGTGTTGGATCCTAAACTGTCTTTTGAAAATACCGTAACTTAGGGCAGATAGAGAGTTTAGAGGGAAAAGAACTTTATTCATCCTTTGACCTCATATTTATAGGGGCCCAATTGTACAATTATGGAAATGAGGAAGTGGTTATGGTAACCGTCCTAAATGCAATTAATGTTCTAATTTAATATCTGATTTGGGTTTACAATAATGGTGAAGCACAACGGTTATCAATCAGAGGATGCTTTGAGTTCGGTCGACCGAGGTAGTCAGTGGCATTAAGATTGCTCCCATAGAGGTAAATATGTCAACCGAATATTTTTGGTCAGCTGACCCTACAGGAAGCCTAGGTGGCTTGGACCGCAAACAAGGTCCGCTGACCGGATCCGTCGACATTGTTTGTCAGTCGACTCAATTGAGCGGACAGCCGTCAAATGGACTGGTTCAGATTATGCTCTTTGGTTTAATACTTCATTTGTCCGGTCATCATCCTCAGCATTTCAATCCCTTTATGATTCAAGCTAGCAATTTTTGTGCATACATTCAGTTAACCATTCAGTTAACCTGAAAGTTTTCTTAAAATTTTGGAATGGTATATCATATAATGAGAAAAAAATAAAAATTGGCATTTTTAGTTTGCGTAAAAAAAAAAAGAAGGAAAAAAAAAATAATAATGATATTAAAGAATTTGTCTCAATTTTAATAGTAGTAATACATCCTACGATACATCCTCTAAAGCAATCAGATTTTTTTTTCCTTAAAAATAAGCCAAAAACCTTTTCAAGCTCACAAATTCTAGAATTTCATAAAAAGCTGATAAAAATTACAATCAAATAGAACTAAGTTTCTGATTATTAATTAGTTCAATTTGGAGAATGAAGCAGCACAGCTAAATTTATACATAAAATAAGAGTTCTGATAAGCATGTAAGTATACATATAATTCAAAGTCAGGTTAAAAGAAACCAAAACACATTACAACTTCAGCTAAATTGCAAACAACCCCCTGGAAGGCCCCAGCCCCCAGGTGGTTGCAAGGAGATATAGAAAAGCTGACAAAAATGGTGTTTCTTTGGCTCAGATTTCCATAGTTCAATTAAAAAGCAGCAAAAAGAAAAAAACATCCACGTGTTCTCTACCACTGACACTAGCAGCGGCGGTTACCTGCAGAAGCATTGGTCCAAGTTGCTCCACTATTGCATGAGAAATGCAGAGATCCCTAGAGAGCGAGAGAGAGAGAGAGAGAGAGAGAGAGAGAGAGAGAGAGAGAGAGACTCATGGCTCATGGAATTCATAGCGATGAAACTTTTCAATAATCAACTGCCATTCCCACATTATATTCATTTGGACAAGTATGCACAAAAAGTCTATTTTTGCAAAATAAATACAGCAGAACTACATAAACTCTAGTATTTGGGAAAAAAATTTGAAGTTGATAAAAAATAAAAAAAAACCTCTAGCATTTGGAAGGTTGATGACAACAAAGTGTTGTGACTGTATATATCAAACTTTAGCTATCGGACATGTCAATACATATAACTCATGTGGTAATGTACGTAAATTTCCCTAAGAATTTTCAGAAATAAACAACAAATTTATATTTTAAATAAATATATATATAAGAATTCAATGCCAAGTATATAAATCCATTTTCTTTTTATTTTTTAAAAGATGAATAACACGTCCTGACTGTTAATCAAAAAGATGTAGGCACTGATCTTACGAAGATACGAGACAAATACGATGGAGGCAGTTCCCTTGCAAAAAAATCATGAACCCCATCAAACGGAACAAGCCAAGTGAGCAAGGCCAATACCAACCTAGACAAAAAGAGGATCGAAAAAAAAAAAAAGGCGTTCGGAGTATAAACCATTCGCTCGGAAACAAGACAGGTGAGCATACGGGCCACTAACTGTAGAATAGTAGGCTCAATGCGATAGCCCATCATACGGTAGAGCCGGCCAGCCAATTCCACAAAGCATATTTGACCATTCAGCAGAGATCCAAAGACTACTACCAGAGAGAAGATAGAAAACTAGGCTGGATCATCCGACCGAGATAATGCAATCTTAGCCGACAGAGTCAGCAGACAACAGGGTGATAAATCGTCGCATGCAAAATATCACAAATACGCCAATGCAAACACTCTCTCAATGAGAGTAAAAATGTAAATCATTACTGTACTAAATCCTTTATAAAAAGATTTAACATTAAATGAAGAGGTTTACATGATTTTACAGCTCATTTAGAGATTATAGCTCTACTATCTCTTTCTACATTTCTACTCTCCTCTCATGCTCTATTCATTGGGTGTGAACCATGGACTATTTTGGATCCAGCACCAACATATCTTTTCTGTAAGAAAATTGATTCTCGCAATGAAAGTTCAAAAAATCAACGAGAGAAATAAAACCTAACATAACACACGCAACTTACAAAAATAGGCACTAACATAAAAAAATAAAAAATCTTGGGAGAGTGAAGCAGTAGACATTTATTTACAATATTTGGATCATTCAACAACAAAAATGAAACCAAGACGAACTTCAACACTAACATGGAACTTCGATCTGATGCGGGTATCCAATCCCGCCGCTGAGATGTCCAGCGGATTCCGGGGCCTTGACGAATGGCCGGCCACCATTGTTGTTAGAAGAGCAAAAAGCCCGGGGCATAGCAGGATGAACCAATGTGAATGAGTGTCAGCTTCGTTGCCCGAACAAGATTGGTGCTGACCACACGAGGTGCTACCGTGGTAGCAAGAGCCACTAAATTACAATAGTCTGAACACTCTTGAATTGCTCATATGGTTGCTAGCAGATATGAAAAAGTGTGAAGGAAATGGACAATAATAAGCTCACATTCGCCTTTGCACCACCAAAAAGAATATCCACCAACCAGTTCTCTAACAATGATTCATGGAAGCAGTACCCCTCAAAAGCAAGGGTCCTTCCAAGCTGAACGTAAATACATAAGAATTGAGTGCCATGTATGTAAACACCCCATCTTAATTTCATTTCACATTCCCTCTTTGAATTTGAAAAGACATGTTAAGAAAATTAAATATGGAGCAGCATTGAGAACATGGAAGGGAAATTACCAAGGTAACTACTCAACGCATCATTCCTAGGGAAAATAAAAATCATCACGAAGGATGGAAAGAAAACAGAATAAGATTCACCTCTGCGCCATCTTAAGATGAAGTCCCATTTCTCCTTCACCCCAATGACAGATTAGTTGCTCGCAGGTGACAAGCCATTGATAACAACATCTAAAATCAGGTTAAAAAGAAAAAAGAAAACTAATACAGATTACATCTTTGGTTAAATTACAAACATCAATCCACTTTAACGCCCCAACTATTTGCTTGAAGATATAGAAAAGTTTAAAGAAAATGGGAAATCATGACTTAAATTCGTCTCAGCTCCATCAATACACCCACATGTTATCTACCAATGGCACAAGGATGAAGTGATTACTTGTGGAAACATAAGTCATCCAAGCTGCGACACCATTGCAAGAGAAAATTTGAGATCCCTGAAACACCATGGACAGGGATAAGATTGCATTCCATGTTATAAATTTAATCACCAAGCCAAATCACACAACCATACAGAGAATTTGGAGCGCAAATTCGATAAATATCGCCACTGTTTATTTCATTGATGAAATATATCCAAAATATTGTTTTGGCCTAAAAAGAAAATTAAATTTTAGATGTTAGATATGTAAATATTTAAGATTTGTATGCTAGGTATGTAAATACCCTTTAAAAAAAAAACCCAAGATAGACATAAACTCCACTTTAGATGCAATAAATTATATATTTTCAAGAGCTCGTATTGTTGCCAGAATATATAGAAATGTGTAAAAAGAAATGGTTAATCAAAAGCTTGGATTTGCTTTTTTTCTATCAAAAAGCATATACACCAAACAGAGACTCATGGTGGCAGCAATTTACCCTCAAAGGCCTGGGTCATCCAAGCTGTTTCATCGACCATTACATGAGAAGAGTGCAGATAAACGATTGCCTTCCATGATGGATTTCATCAACATCGCTCAATGCAACTGGAGAGAGAGAGAGAGAGAGAGAGAGAGAGAAAGGAGAGAACTCCATCCTTCATGATGGACTTTATATTTGACTTTATATTCCAGGCCAACATAAATATTGAAATTTAGGTGTTATAAATATATAAAAATTAACTGGCATGCATCTGCATCTGCATCTTCCATTTTTTTCTTTTCACTTCTTTTGAATCTGCAAAAGCCTTTCACAGAATAAAATGGTGAACACGGAATAACATTAAGAACTTAGTGGAATAAATGGTATCCTCACACACGCACTAATAGGCACGGGTAGTCCAAGCTCTCGTAATAGTCAAGACACAACATATAAGATTTCAAATCTTTATTGCCAAAATAAAAATCAAAGTTTAGGGGTTAGATAGGTAAATAAATAAGAACTAATGTGTGTGAGAGCGCGTGCGTGCACATATATACATACATACAGAGAGAGAGAGAGAAGGGGAGAGAATAAAGTGTCAAACTAGCCCCCTAACTATTTAAAAGGAGCCATTTTAGTCCGACAGTTTATAAAAGTGCTAAAAAGCCATTGAAAAAGCTTACACAAAGGAACCCTAAAACAAAATTTTTTCATCATTTTTGGTATTTAGCAGGATTTAGGCTAAATCTTGCTACCAAACAGCCCCTAATTCCCTTCCTTCTCTTGGATTAGAAAAAAAAAAACTTCACATAAAATAGGGGAGAAAATACGGACTATCATTCGAAGACATCATGGAAGAGCAACTAGCATGATAACTTCTCAACACAGTTAACCTAATTGAACACTAAAAGGGGTGAGAGACGGAAAAATCTAAGGCAAATTTTTGCATATTCCAGCCCAAAGAAGATCCACCCATTTAAGAGTTACCATGGCACTTTGATGCGGCGATTGCCCAAAGATGCATGGATTGTTCTAGCTGCTCAGTTCAATCACAGTTCAATCACATAACAAAAAGATTTTTTTTTTTTTTAAAAGGAAAGGTCAGGAGGCTATTATACGAAACTCTAGCCACTCCTAATGTGTCTAAAAATTCTAGTACCGCCCTCCCTGAGGCTCTCGTCGTCCGAGGGGGATTCGAACCCCAGACCTAAGGGATCTGCCAACCAACAGGCCGAAGTACACGTCACAACACACATAAATATATGTATGTATGTATGTATGCCAATTCTCTATCAAGGACAATAAGTAGCGGTTACCCTCAAATGCACAGGCCATCCAAGCTACTCCATGTCCATTGGACGAGAATAGAAGAAAATACTGAATCAGGCAATCAGCTTCTAATGAAATTCTGCTCAACCAGAAGTTGGCAAGATTATCTTTCATAATAGAATCATCACCCAGTCAACAAAATGAGAGAGAAAATGGGAGATGCAGAAATCGTCCGTATTTATAGTGAAGACACCTTGGATTGAATGCAATTGTTGATATGATAAGGGAGGAAGAAAGTAGTACAAAAAAAAATTGTGCAACAAACATCATGATGACTTATAATCAGTGAATTTTCTCTAAGATAGAAATAATAAAGCTGTTTCGCTAAAAGAAGCCAACACCTAGCACAGGTTTATTTAGAAATGAGATGGTGCACGTCATATTAATTTTTAAGGGCATTTAAATTAACTTCAAAAACTATCAAATGTCCATTTCTTACTCGCACAGCAAATCATAACTTTCTTCTTTTCTGAGAACTTCAAATTGCAACCATAATGCATCAATGAGATGGTTCATATTAAACTACTCAAGTCATATAGAACATCAAAAAGGGATAAAATACATGACATTTGATTTTGTTCCACAAAAAGTTCCATAAATTTTTCTTCATGGCAGCAATGGCGCAACGGTTACACACAAGATCCATGTGCCTTCCAAGCTGCTTCGTGCCAAAGCAAGCGAATATCAAAGAAACATTACAACTAATAGGCTTATTATTATTGACACCAACATGTTATATAAAAGATTTGGATGGTATAAATGTAAAAAATAAAATTTAGGAGATAGGCATGCATATAAATAGGAATTGGGTGGCATGTATGTAAATTCCCCTTGTTTTATTTGGGTTAACGTCCACCAAAATAATTTTTGAACAAAAATTCACCCAAATGAGAAACCTCACAATGAATAATCATTTTGGATGTTAAAAATATCACTACATTGACTATTTAAAATGAAATATACCCTTTTATGCATAGGTAAGACGGCATGTATGTAAAAATTGAAGTTTAGATGTTGGATATGTAAGCACACAGGAATAGGGTGCTATGTATGTAAACCTTCTAACCTTCTGTATTTATGGTGCGAGGTTAGAATAAGGACCAAACACTCCTATTTCACCCCAAAATTGTAGCAACAAATTTCTAGAAAAGAAAAAGAAGCAAATAAATCTCCTTTCATGATGAATCGGAACACGAACGAACAGCGGTCGCGTTCGTGTTCGGTTCGTTTGAAATATAGTTTGTTTGAAATAGGCTCGTGTTCGAAATTGTTCATGAATGGTCGGTTCGTGTTCGGTTCGGAAATGTTCGAATTGTTCGAATTGTTCGAATTGTTCGAGATGTTCGAAATTTTTGAAAATTTTCAAAATTGTATATATTTTTGCATTTGTTAAATAGACAACAACTTAAAAATTAGTTCTCATATCCTTTAAAAATTAAAAATTGAAATGCATCAATTTATCTTTTAAAAATTAAAATGCATCTTTATAAAATATATAAGAAATAAAAATTACTTCTCAAACTAAAAAAAACAATAATAATGAACTTCAATATAATTATTCAATGTCTAATTACATCCAATAATTCAAAAACATTTCAATAATTCAATTACATAATAATGAATTGTATCATGCAATGTGGTACAATTTACTTCACAAGAAACTATCCTACTTCACAAGAAACCGTCTAGGAAACCCCCAATGCCTTCTACCTAAATGATGAAGATATGACAAATTATTAATCGTTTAAATGGCAACAAATTAACAACCAGAATGAAAAACCAGCTGGGCATGATATAAACTAAAAATTAGAACACATAAAGTCTTATTAACAAGAAAAGTAAAATAAAGTCCCACTGTAGGATATTTATGCAATCGTCATACAAAAGCCAATATTTTTCAGCTGACATTGAAAGTAAAAAAAAACAATTTTGAGAAAATATTATTAGTATCTGTCGATTAATCCCGCAAAGGGCGTTAGAAAATAACATAGTTTCCACTTCAGTTGTGGATGATTACAAAAACCAAAAAGAACTCATCTTTACAGCTTGCACACCGGAATTCATCCAAAAGTCAGGATTTTTTCCATAAAAAAGAAAATATAGCATTGAAGGACAATCCAAGAAGGCACCACACACCAAATCTAAGCTAAAGGATCCCTTTCTCAGTGCTAATAGTGCAGTAAACAAATAGCTTCACTTCGAGAAAAAGCAAAAACAAAGGTTTCAGAAGAATTAAAACCTGAACTGCGTGATGAAACCAGAACCAGAAGAGTTATTTGATCACAAGGCTGAACAACATGAGTCAGAGCCCACACCAATGCAGTCCTATGGACATCTTGCGAAGCTTTAACTGCAACCACAACTATCTTTCGATGAACAAGATCTTCATTTTTCCTCCCCATCTTCTGATCCAAATTAGAACTCTCCATTGAATCCCTCATACCTCACCAAAAACTCATTCAAATCTCAAGCTTCGAAAATAAAAAGAATACAAGCCAAACAAGAAGCATAATAA
>NW_018164444.1:66879012-66880166 GCF_001263595.1 Phalaenopsis equestris | reverse complement strand
ACCAAAAACTCATTCAAATCTCAAGCTTCTAAAATAAAAAGAATACAAGCCAAAGAAGAAGCATAATAATCCCGTTTCTGATTAGGCAACAATAATTGTTATGGGGTTGCCATAGCACTGAAAGGAATGAAAAAGTTGATCTTAATGTAACAGCACTGAAAGGAACGAAAGGAATGAATCTCAGCAGGTTGCCATTAATCTCAGCAATAGCACTGAAAGGAATGAAAGGAATGAAAAATCTGAAAGGATCAACCATTCCCACTGCCAAAGCAAAGACTGAAATCTAGAGGTCACCATAAACTGAAAAATTGAAAAACTGAACAGCCATTAATCTCAGGCTTTCCTATTGCCCTACCATGTGTATGAGTATGGGGTTGCCATCTAACAAGTAGAGGCCTTCCATCCATTCCCATTGCCATAGCAGAACTAATTAAGGGACTTCCGAAGCTGCAGTAGAAATTAACCATTCCCACTGCCAGTATCCCATCCAAACAGCCACATACCAGCAAATGTCTCATTTGTTCTAATTATCCAAGACCCATTGAGAATGAAATCCTAAATGCTGAAGATATTATAAATAGGGCTGTCAAAAAGGAGGAGATAAGTAGGGCTGTCAAAAAAGCCACATACCATCCCATCCATTCCCACTGAAACTCTGAAAGGAATGGATTGTATACGGAAAAAAGCCACATGAAATCCTAAATGATTGTATACGGAAAAAAGAATTTGTGCAGTAGAAATTAAGAACCATAAATCCACTGAAAGGAATGGAAAAGCATAAATTGAAAAACTGAAAAACTAATTGAAAAACTGCCAGTATCAACCATTCCCACTGCCAGTATCACAACTGTAAGTCTGTAATGATGCCAATAAAGCATAAATTAAGACACCAAATAGCTTCCTAGCTGCTAAACAGAATCCATACTAATGTAGAATCTTTGTAACCATCACAACCTTCACTCCCTATTAGCACTCAACAACATAATCTGCATATATTTCCCACAAGGCCTCTTGATCTGTTTTTAGATTTTGCTCAACCTTGTCATGTGCGTATATCTTCGAGAATGTGTAACTAATAAATTTTAGTTTTAGTCTACGATCCAAAATTGTTGCAATAGACATAAGAAGATTACATTCCCCCCAATATTTATTGA
>NW_018164444.1:66869690-66878590 GCF_001263595.1 Phalaenopsis equestris | reverse complement strand
ATTTCATGAATCTCTTTTAGCCCATCTTGGACCATTATGTTGATGATATGTGCGCAACATCTAACATGAAAAAAAAATCCACGAAAGTTTAGTTTTCCGCGTGATTGAAAATTTGCCTTTAAAGAACTAGCAACCACGTCATTATTACTCGCATTGTCTAGAGTAATTGTAGATATTTTATCCTGAAGATTCCACTCCAACAAGCATTCACAAATAGCATCACAAATGTAAGTGCCGGTATGTTGAGGCTCTAATTCAATAAAGTTAATAATAACCTTTCTTATCTTTCATGATTCATCAATGTAATGGGCAGTCAAGCGCATATATCCGATAGTCTGATTTGAAGTCCAACAATCAGCAGTTAATGAAACCCTGCGAACATCTTTAAGGCGAAATTTAAGCTTATCTTTCTCGCACTCGTAAACTTTCATGCAATCATTTTTTATTGTGTTTCTTGAAACACTTTGAAAGTTAGGATTCAACATTTTTAATAATATATTGAACCAAGTATGTTCAACCATCATGAATGGGTACTCATGTACAATAATCATTTTCGCAATCACTTCTCTTATAAGTTGTTGATCGTAATTTTTAGGATCATAGAAAATTGGAATCTCTAATTCACCCTGAACTTCAGGAGGCAAAAAGTTAAGTAACTTTTGCCTCTTGTCTGATAAGTCAAGTTGTTGTTGACTCTTCGCTTTTATCTTAGCACATTCTTTAACATGCCTAAGGAGCTGCGAGGTTGTACCTGACTTTGGTTTGAGGATTTTCACCCCACAACAAACGCATTGAACATATGATACGTCAACCCCCTTTGAATTTGATTTAATATCTATAAAATACTCCCAAACAGCTGATTTTCTCTTCCTCCCTTTCGTACCTTGTGCTTCAGTACTAGTGCTTCCAACAGTCTGTTCAATAGGTTGAGAACTATCGATTCCTTCTTGTGTTGCAAGTGGCAATTATTCGTCATTTGAGACAGATTGAGAATGTTTAACATTTGACATTATAAATATCTACAGGAAAATGAATGGTGTAAAAAAGCATAGAATATTTAATGTCTTGAAAACAACACTTTAAAGGAGTGCTAAAAAACAGCCCTAAAATACTTTTTCAACAACATCCCAATAATTTATACTTTTAGTATCTAAAAAACAGCCCTAAAAAACTATTTTAAATGTCTCCAATACAATGCTCAAAACATTTTTAAAGTTATGTTTTTAATTTGCAAAACAATGTCTCCAAAACAGCCCTAAAATGATGCTATAAGGGTCTCAAAAACAGCCCTAAAAAACTATTTTAAATGTCTCCAATACAATGCTCAAAACATTTTTAAAGTTATGTTTTTAATTTGCAAAACAATGTCTCCAAAACAGCCCTAAAATGATGCTATAAGGGTCTCAAAAACAGCCCTAAAAAACTATTTTAAATGTCTCCAATACAATGCTCAAAACATTTTTAAAGTTATGTTTTTAATTTGCAAAACAATGTCTCCAAAACAGCCCTAAAATGATGCTATAAGGGTCTCAAAAACAGCCCTAAAAAACTATTTTAAATGTCTCCAATACAATGCTCAAAACATTTTTAAAGTTATGTTTTTAATTTGCAAAACAATGTCTCCAAAACAGCCCTAAAATGATGCTATAAGGGTCTCAAAAACAGCCCTAAAAAACTATTTTAAATGTCTCCAATACAATGCTCAAAACATTTTTAAAGTTATGTTTTTAATTTGCAAAACAATGTCTCCAAAACAGCCCTAAAATGATGCTATAAGGGTCTCAAAAACAGCCCTAAAAAACTATTTTAAATGTCTCCAATACAATGCTCAAAACATTTTTAAAGTTATGTTTTTAATTTGCAAAACAATGTCTCCAAAACAGCCCTAAAATGATGCTATAAGGGTCTCAAAAACAGCCCTAAAAAACTATTTTAAATGTCTCCAATACAATGCTCAAAACATTTTTAAAGTTATGTTTTTAATTTGCAAAACAATGTCTCCAAAACAGCCCTAAAATGATGCTATAAGGGTCTCAAAAACAGCCCTAAAAAACTATTTTAAATGTCTCCAATACAATGCTCAAAACATTTTTAAAGTTATGTTTTTAATTTGCAAAACAATGTCTCCAAAACAGCCCTAAAATGATGCTATAAGGGTCTCAAAAACAGCCCTAAAAAACTATTTTAAATGTCTCCAATACAATGCTCAAAACATTTTTAAAGTTATGTTTTTAATTTGCAAAACAATGTCTCCAAAACAGCCCTAAAATGATGCTATAAGGGTCTCAAAAACAGCCCTAAAAAACTATTTTAAATGTCTCCAATACAATGCTCAAAACATTTTTAAAGTTATGTTTTTAATTTGCAAAACAATGTCTCCAAAACAGCCCTAAAATGATGCTATAAGGGTCTCAAAAACAGCCCTAAAAAACTATTTTAAATGTCTCCAATACAATGCTCAAAACATTTTTAAAGTTATGTTTTTAATTTGCAAAACAATGTCTCCAAAACAGCCCTAAAATGATGCTATAAGGGTCTCAAAAACAGCCCTAAAAAACTATTTTAAATGTCTCCAATACAATGCTCAAAACATTTTTAAAGTTATGTTTTTAATTTGCAAAACAATGTCTCCAAAACAGCCCTAAAATGATGCTATAAGGGTCTCAAAAACAGCCCTAAAAAACTATTTTAAATGTCTCCAATACAATGCTCAAAACATTTTTAAAGTTATGTTTTTAATTTGCAAAACAATGTCTCCAAAACAGCCCTAAAATGATGCTATAAGGGTCTCAAAAACAGCCCTAAAAAACTATTTTAAATGTCTCCAATACAATGCTCAAAACATTTTTAAAGTTATGTTTTTAATTTGCAAAACAATGTCTCCAAAACAGCCCTAAAATGATGCTATAAGGGTCTCAAAAACAGCCCTAAAAAACTATTTTAAATGTCTCCAATACAATGCTCAAAACATTTTTAAAGTTATGTTTTTAATTTGCAAAACAATGTCTAACTCATACTAACAAAAACTTCCACCCTCATTGCTTCCTCTTTCGCAGCCACCTCATTGATCCATGGAATCCATACTTCGTACTCAATAATGTTCCATCAAAATATGTCACTCAAGAAAGAAATATAGATATTCTATATAAACCATAAAGATATAGAAAGAATCAGATTTGTACATGGAAATCTAACTTAATAGGCAAGCATGAAGATACACTAGAAATGTTAAAGAAAATATACTAAAAAATGACGTTTCGGTGGCCTTACAAGCAACCAAGCAAGAATATCGAGCACTGAAACAAGAATATCGAGCGCTAAAGCAAAAATACCGAATAGTTGATCCAACGCGGCAACGCCTGCTTTATAGAAGACAAATAGAAGTAGAGATCAGAGAAAGAACACAAACATACAACCCTAAGCTTTCGTTGACGATTTTTTTTGCGATTTTGAGGCGAGGATTGAGGAAAGAACCGGACGAAGGGAGCGCCGAAAGCTTTTCGAGAGGGGAGCGCCGAAAGGATGAATCGCAAATAGTAGGGTTAGCCGATTAGGGTTGCTGCCTGTGTTTTTATATTTTAAGTTATGTACTTATATTAATATATATATATAATACTTTATATTAATTATAGAATTTATATATATAAAAATATTTATAATACTATTTACTAAATTATATATTATAATTTATAGAATTTAATATTTTAAAATTTGATAAATTTTTAATATATATAATATAACTATTTTTAAATTTCATAATATTATTTAAATTATTTATATTTCGAACAAAAACGAATCGAACACGAACGAATGGGTCATTATTCGTGTTTGATTCGTTTAGCAATCCGAACAAAAAAATTTGTTCGTGTTCGTCTCGTTTGCTTATCGAACAAACCGAACACGATCTGCTTCACGAATCGAACACGAACTGTTCGCGAACAACGAGCTTTTTTGACAGCCCTAATCGCCATTGCACAAAGGTTGCTCGGTTACAAGTGAGATTTAATTCAAGTAGGATGTAATAGAAGAAAGTTTGACTTTATGTGCCTCAAAATTCACATATTTCAAAAATTAGGCTTATCAATAATATGAAACCAAAAGGTTATAAATGTAAATATTAAATTTTACCTGTTTGATATGTAAAAACATAACAATTGTGGGGTATGCATGCACATTTGGGCTAATATCCGCCATAATAATTTTTGAACTAGAATGCCCGAATGAGAAACAGCCTCTGGGTGAATAATCTTTTTCTGCATCTAAAAAATCACTATATTGACTTTTAAAAATAAAATACACCATTTTAGGCATATGTAAAGTGGCATATATGTAAAAATTGAAGTTTAGGTGTTAGATATGTAAATACATAGGACTTGAGTGGTATGTATGTAAATCTTACGAATTTTTTTTTTTTTATAGATGTGAAGTTAGAAAACTAACCAAAACCCTCATATTTCTCACCAAAATTATAGCCCCTGAAATTCCAGAAACCCTCTACGAGAGTTTGAAAGGGTGCCGATGGGATCAACAGCGTGATGGAGAAGAGTTGGTGAGCTAAATCCGGTCAATGCCGGATTTTATAAGCCTATAACTTAGGGTAAAAGAGGGAAAACGGGATTTAAGATTCTATATGATTTAAACATGCCATTTTTGTAATTTGGATGGATACAAATTAAACCTTGCTTAAGTTTTTTTTTTTTTAGCCATTTGGGTTTAGCTTTAGCCCAAAAAGCTCGCCTACGTCCCTATCCCTCTCCTGGTTTCGCCCAAAACCATCGCCTTCGTGGCCGAACCCTCGAAATGCAGTCCAATGAATAACATAAAATAACACCAATAACACGAATATTCCCTTGTGTTACCGTAGCTCTACGTGAGGAGTTCTGATGTAATATTTTTTTCCGCAATTAGAGCTAAATCCTGTGAATCGGCGGAATTAGTAAATCCGGTATTTATGGCCAAAATCAGTGAAATCCGCAGCTTTATTTTATCCAAACTGACCGTCTGGCAGGGTTGAGGTCAAAGCCAGGATAAATCCTGCTCCAAATCCAAAAAAATATACTCCGGATGTTTCTGAGCCAGATCAACCATTATATCCGTTTTCCCCTTGGATTTAAGAAAACTGCGATTGAAGTGAAAGCACCAAAAAAACAGGATTTACACGTATTGCCAATTTTAACTTCGACCAAAATAAAAATAAAAATAAAACTGTTTGGCAAGAGTGAAGAAACCTTCCTTTAATCCTGCTCAAAACCTTGTGCAAAACAGCCTCTTAAATCTTGCCTTAAAACAGGAAACAAACATCCCCTTGAAACGAGACGATGGAAGTGGGAAGGCTCAGTTTCACCTTATCTCCATCATTATGCAGATCCATCCGCTTTCTCCAAACCGGCGAAGCACAGAGACAGCGGTTTCCCGCATACGAGCGGGCGATCCAAGGTGCACCGGCTTCAGAGCAAGAGAAGCATGACGATCTCAAGCACCCAAATGGCTTGGTCAAAGTAATCAACGGCCCTGGAGAAGGTTGACGGTAGAGTCACACCATTTCCCATTTGCTAGTGAATTAGGGTTTTTGTCGCAACTGACTGCATGCCCATAAACGAGCTGGATTTCCCGCCTCGAGGATGTTTTCTCGTCGACTTCAACTTCGGATAAACTGAAATTAATTTTTCTACTCCCGGGTTACGGTTGGCGCGGGGGTTGGTCATTCACGAAATGCTTGTTACCTGTTAGTTTGATTCGCATGGGCATTTTAAATTATTAAGAGTGTGAATTGATTGTCGCATGGAACAATCTTCTCTTGCCATTTTGTTTTATTAAAAAAAATTTACAGCACAAACTGTCATTTTATTTATAAAATTATAATTATTATTTTTATGACAGATTATTCATATTTCAATATTTTTATTTAAACAAAAAATAAACTAAATTAACCTGCAATATCTGTAAGTTTGTGCCTCTGTACACTTACTCTCTGAGATTCATCTAATCTATAACTGATTACGCATAAACATATTAGCAACTGTGATTTAAGTTAAATTACTCAATGAACAAATTATTTTTAAATTGCAATAATTTCCATTTTAAAAGTGCATTAAAAATAAAATCTATGTAAGAAAAGTTAGGAGCAAAAAAATAAGTTTATTTCTTTTCATTTATTTATGTTATATTTTCTATTATTGAGTATGGTCATCTAAATATGTACTTTGTAAAAATATATGTTTGATTGTTTCTAACCCACCAAAAAGATTAACAACATTTTTAATTTTACATTTTCATCCATGGATACGCTGAATTCCTCTGTCAGTATAATCGATGAAGGACTCTCGTATGTATGCATATATCATATTTTATTTATTTATTATATTACATTTAACATCTAAACGAAAACTTATATTTAACATTTAAAAGTATACATACACTTTTGAATTTAGGAAAAAATTTGGGAAAATTATGAATAGCCAAAACAATTGTAATATAAAAGACATTTACCCAACTCTGTAAGATTGTTGATGTGTGCTATAAAATTTATAGCTGTAGAGTAATTGATTATCGTCTTAGTGTTGCACTATAATTCGACACACGCTTGGATAAAATAAAACAATCTGCAATGAAATCTTATTTTTGTTGAATGAGCAATCTCATTGAAAAGTGCGAAGCAGTCTATCATCGTTGCATCCACTATGGAAGACGAATTTGTGATATGCTTTGAAACTACAACAGAGGCCTTATGGATGCAAAAATTTATTTCATTACTTGGAATTATCGGAAGTACTGCTAAACCGTTGAAAATTTACTCTGATAAATTCGTAGTAGTCTTCTTTTCTAAAAACAATAGGTATTCTGAATGTGTTAAACACATAGAATTAAAGTATATTATCGTTAAAGAATAAGTTCAAAAACATATGGTGTCAATTGAGCATATTAGCATAGAGCTTATGATTGTAGATAAATTAATGAAAATATTGTCACTGTAGACATTTAACAAACATATTATAAGAATTAACATTACAAATACTCTTTATTAGCTTATGTTTAATGCTCTTTATGTCTGGCACTTTAAGCTCCGTTTATTTTTGTTTCTAATATTCATGTTTATTATTTTTATTGCTAGTGTGTGTTTTATATTGTTTAACGAGGTTTGTCTTTTAATAAACATTATGAGATTATGATATTTTTTCTCATTATGTTAAGTATATAATTGATATTGTGATACATTGAATGAATTGTGTTGATAAATTGATGCATAACCGCTTTGATTAATCTAAACTTCATACTTATTGATGGTTTATGATTTAACTGATATAAATAATGAATATACATTACATTCAGTGTAGTATGTTATGCACCATTAAGTATTATATGGGCAAAGTGAGAAAATATTAGTTTTTTATTATTTGTGCAACCCACCGTCATTTATTTTAACAATAATAATTAATTATTTAATTAAATAGAAAAGGGTCATGTCTCATCCCAACAGACACCGCATCATTTCGTTTTTATTAATTAATTAATTGTATTGGTCAATAATCATCATAATAGATAGTGATTAATAATCAATAATTAAGATAAATGTTGTATCTCTTATCAAAAAACTTATAGTCTATCTAATAAATAAGAGAAATGTTGTACCTCTTTATATGGGTGTAAACGAATCAAACATGAACAAACAGAGTTTGTGTTCTTGTTCGGTTCGTTTGAAATTTAGTTTGTTTGAAATAAGCTTGTGTTCAAAATTGTTCGTGTTCGCACTGGTCGTATTCATTTCTTAACGAACGAGCTGAACACGAGCTGTTCGCGAACGACGAGTCAATTTGACATCCCTAATATTAATATATAAAAATAATATATTATATTAATTATATAACTTATATTATATAAATATATAATATCTATATATTACTAATATAGTATATTAATATATTTTTATTATTAATTTAGTATATATTATAATTTATATATTTTAATTTTTTAAAGTAGCATAAATTTTTTAAATATAATATTTAAAATTATTTTATATTTCGAACATGAACGAATGCATAACTGTTCGTGTTTGGTTCGTTTAATTAACCAAAAGAAAAAAAATTATTCATGTTCATCTCTTTTACTTGTCGAATGAAACGAACACGAACACATTGGCGAACCAAACACAAACTGTTCGCGAACAACGAACTTTTTGGATAGCCCAGCCTCTTCATAAGAGACTTATATTTTCTCTGATAAATAAGAGAATGAACATCACTCTCCCAAGATGTAATGCATGTTTATCTCAATCAGACAGTATAGAAAGTAATAAGAATCAGAGAGAAAAATTTAATCACTTTAATTGAATTCTATAAACATGAATTTATGTACGCACATCTCATTTTTGAGTATGTGAAAATAGTGAATTCAGAGATATTGGTCATTATGAATAGGGCTATAAACGAGCCGAGCTTGAGCGAGCTCAAGCTGGGCTCGTTCGAAATAGCTCGTGTTCGAAATCGGCTCGTGTTTGAAATCGGCTCGTGTTCGAAATAGGCTCGTGAACAGTGTGTTCGTGTTCGACTCAATTTAAATATTCGTGTTTGTGTTCGGCTCGAAATTAGTTTGTTAAACTAAAATTGAAAAAAATAGATGTAAAGTGTGAGATTCGAACCTAGATCAAATATATACAAAAGAAGACACTAACCACATTGCCACATGAGGTGTTATGATTTAAAATTAGACATAAATATATATAATATATTATTATATAAATAATATATGTAATATATTGTTATATAAAAAATTATATCATTTTTTTTCGAGCCATTTCGAGCCGAAATGAGCGAACAAACAGTTGTTCGTGTTTGGCTCGTTTACATTGTGAGCTTAAAAATTTGTTCGTGTTCAGCTCGTTAGGCTTAACGAACCAGCCGACC
>NW_018164444.1:66861622-66869671 GCF_001263595.1 Phalaenopsis equestris | reverse complement strand
CACGCGTGTTCAGCTCGTTAGGCTTAACGAACGAGCCGAACACGAACTGTTCACGAACAACGAGCCAAATTGACAGCCCTAATTATGAATTTTATGAAATTTGATTTTATAAATTTAAAAAACCATAACAGGGGGAATTTAAATGCACCCCACTCCATTGTTATTCATTTACTAATCTCATGCCTAAATTCCCTTTTCTATAAACTAACATCCAACTTACAATTTTTCGGAGGTCCAACTGTCAGATGACAGCATGGTGTCTTTCGAATGCAATATTTTATCCTATTTAACAGTGAAATCCACATGTTCATTCTTAGAGAGTGTGTTGATCTTGTAAAAAGAAAAATGGGTGTGAGTTAGGTAAGTATATAATAATTGAGCGTTATTTATGTAAATATACAAAAAGTAAAAAAAGAAAAAGGACAAAACAAAGTATCCTAAATTACACATGCAAAACTGTATCAAATCACTATGCGTATGTGTATGATCTCACCTTATCATGCTCAAACAATTTATTTATTTTTTATTCAATGGGGGCAAGAATGCAAGATCATACATATAATTCAATTCTGATTGTATTTTACGTCACCCATGTAATATTTTTTCGGTTTTAAGGCAGCTTATGTTCAATGCTTCTCTTCCGTATTTCTCTCGTTTGCGGAATTCGGCTCACATCTCATGCGCTGGTAAGAAAGCGATAGATCCGATCATTGCTTTATTTGGTGGACTGGACGTACTACTGATGGCTCTAGGTTTATTGAACCCAACCCTGCAAAGCATCGCCGGAGTAAGAAACCCTATTTTGTAATCTGGTCGATCGCCAGCAATTCATGGAAGGGCTGCCATGGTGGAGGATGAGACTCTCATATCGGAACGCAACTATTGTCTTATGCTTCCTTAATGTCGTTGCGGCCGTCTTCCTGCTCCGGGGATTCTTTAGCTTCGCCGACAAGAGAATTGCCCGCGCTAACAAAAGTGATATCGGTGAGTAGTTAGTCATGGTGTCTCCTTATATCTTTTCATTTTATTATATTAAAGGCGGCGCTGATTGTTCTGAAGTTTAATTTGGGGCAATGTTGAATTAGATGAAGATAAATGTCTGCAAGTGTAATGGTTGAAATAGGATCGCATTTTCTTTCTGGATTATGGTATGATGTTTGTCGAGTGTGATACTATGCATGTCAATAACAAATACTGTAGATTGTTGTTTTAGCCGCTGAAATGAATCACGTTCTTGCTGAAAATTGTCCTCCCTCGAACTGATCAAGTTTATACCCAGTATTTTGGCCATAGCTGATGCATACTGTTTCTTTGTTTGAACTATCTCAAGAGTTAATCATCAAACAAAAGAAATGCAATCATGTGCAGTATGCTGCATTTTTCATATTTTATAAGAACAATGCTGAAGTTGTAACTAGCATCACTCTGATTAGATAGTCACCTGCTTTTAATCACTCTAATTAAGCTTTGTCTTTTAAAATTCTTCGGGATGGTTTGATGAGTGCATCCTTTGCCATTTTATTTAAATACCACTTTATCACTCTGTGTTAATGAAACATAGTATGCCTAGCACTATTTATATGGAAATTTTGCCTCTTGCTGGGCAGTATAATAATTTTTCATATTTCAGTGGAGGATGATAAAAATGAGAATATGAGATGAACTTGCAACAACATTTGGAATGAAAAATAAGTAAATGATTATGTTGTAAGAAGAGTTAGAGTTGTATCAAAAGGTTTAGTTAGACATGTTCAATGAAGGGCAAATGTGCCATTAGATAAATTGATAAAATTAATGTTAGAGGATTTGAGGTAAGAAGGGGTAGAACCTGAATCGATAGCAGTGATTCAAAATAATTTATGAATAATAAGTCCGTCACCTTATACAACATTTTATAAAAATAAAAAAAAAAGAGGATTCATAAAGCTACTTAAATGAAAAATGATACTGAGGACGGTGTTGGCTTTGATTTATTACAGTCAAAAAAAGGGATTGAGTTAGAAAACACAGATCATGTAATGAAGCCTATGTTCGTTTGATGGGTTAACTAGACTAGTTGTGCTCATATCTAGGTAAATATACTACCGCGCGAGCCTTGAGCTACGAAGAATATTAACTTTCATATAAGCCAACACCATCATCATTATCACGGGCCAAACCTATTCTTCATTTGTGGAATGCCTTTTCATTGTTATCATAAACAGGACTAAGAACACTATCACGTTCAAATTCATGGGTGCTAATGATATGAAAGAATCCTCCATTAATAATGATAGAATATTACATGAGATGTTGGCGGTGCTACTTCTTTAATTTGTAGTTTCCTCGAGGTAAGCTTTTACCAATGATTCGCAGGCATCATCGGCTTCATTTGGATCTACCTAAACTTTGTCATCTCACTTATAATGGAGGATTCCATTGTTAGATAGCGCTTCTTTATACTCAATAGGTTATGAAGTGGAATGTGTGAATTATTTATCAGTTGCAGAGACAAAGGTGGAATGATTGAACTTGACCAAACATAGGGTATGATTCGATCAAATATGAATTTTGTTTGATGCCTGACACTGGCTTATACTTAGAGGATTCAAGTTTGATGCCTGACACGGGCTTATACTTAGCGGCTAAGTCTTGTTTCTACTCACCTAGGATTATGATCCCAAGAATGAGATTGAGATAAATAGGTTGCATACACTGAATCATACTGTTGGAAAGCAGTTGAGATGATTAGCCGGCAATCCTACCCATGAAGTTTTATTCATAATAAGGATTTGGAGCATTCCTGTATAGTCTAGAATATGACTCATTTGTATAAGAAAAATTATTATAAATCGTCATTGGGATGGATAATACAATATGGTTCAAAGTTCATAATTCAGAGCCTGTTTATTTTATTTAATCCTGAATTTTGGGATTTTTTGGCATTAAGATCCCCAAATTTGGCAAATGATTCTTCTTGAAAATGGTTTGTCTTGTTTAGTTAATAAAAGTCAACCATGCATACATAAGATTTGGATGTAAAATGACAAAAAAATTTTGAAATATTAAGAGCAAAACATGAGGACAAAAAAATGTAGTGGTAGAGAAATTTAACTTAGTATCAAAATATAATGTTTCATCATGAAATGCTTTGATATTTAAAATAAGTTCTTATGAATAAATACAAGATTTAATTGAGTGAAGATGATTTTTTTCACTTAATTTAACTAATCGTATGTGTAGCATTTGTTACCATGATAACCTTACACAAAAATTTCCAATTTGGGAAAATTGAAGTTATTGATTTTATTTGGGCTATCAACTAAAGATGATTTGATTCAAACAATTTTTGGGGTGATTGAAAAGGAACTGAAGATCAAGTTTTAAGTGAATTGGAAGTTGTTTGATAATATAATAAAATACAAAGCTAAAATGATGTCATGTGATGTGATGCATGAATTTAACACCCAACACGTATCTCATGAAAAGCACTAACTTTAATACTAATTTGACACATGACAAGTTGGAATGATTTTTATAAGTTTTAAAAATATATGTTCACCATTTGTTCATGCTAGAATTCATTACACCATGATTAACTAGTACTTTTTGATTAACAGATAGAATTATAAGTTTAAAACGACAACCGTTTTTAATGCTTTTATTTGAGAGCAAGAGTGATTAACTAAAAAAGATGAATCTCAAAGGAGAACGAAGAACAATAGAGTTATCAAAATGAAATTCCTACTGTCGAAACTAGAATAATTTTGAATGTAACAAGTTATAAAAAGATTTCTTTCATCGGAGTCCTTTGTCATGGTTTTGATCTTGCTTACTTGGAAGTTCATCTGCGAGCATCATCACTCGCACTTAACAATTCATTTACTCGGGTGGAAGAAAACGCAAACGGATTTGCTCAAGAACTATTTTCATTTACTTCATCATCCAAAAATCAAATGCTTAACATTATTCAAGTGCTTATCACAAAATTTTCTTTATTTATGATTGTGAGGGAGGCCAAAAAATACTGAGATAATTACTCAAAAATCTTTTTCATTTCACTTTATTTTCAAAAAAATCAAATGCTTAGCAGTATGAAGTGCTTATTATGACAAAGTACTCTTTATTTATAAGGTAAGGGAAATACTAGAATAAATTGGCTTTTTACATACATAGCACCTGAAACATTGATATTTACAAATCTAGCACCCTCTTTCATCCATTTTAAAATTCTCACTCAAATATTAAAATTCATGATAAAACCCTAACCCGTATTTTCCATCTTTTATGAAATTCTCATTAGTTTGATTGTGACACTCGTAAATATATCGGTTTAGTAGTTCAAAATATTGCCTGAGTGCTAGATTCTATAAATAGCAATATTTCAGGTACTATGTATGTAATTATCACAAAATAAATATTCAAACCCACCACCATACCATAACTACTACAAAATTCAAACTTACCACCAAGTTTATACATTCCACCAAGCCTGATAGCATAAAGGCTCAACGTGAACCTGACTTGAAAATAATGAAATGCTAAAGTAGCTCTAAGAAAGAAATATGTTTTTTTGACTGCATAAATGTGCAGCATTAAATATTTATATTTAATTTTTTATCTATTAACTAGAGCGATATTTACAGCAAGTGATCATGATACTGAATCCCTACTGAGTGATAAATCAACTTCTCATTAACCTTATGGATGTAATGAGCGCATCAGACAATCAAAAATACACAACAAGCCATTTAAATAGTCCATCATGTGCTTAATTGCTATTGTAGATTCATTCCTATGATGAATTTTGATATATTGCCCACTGCGCAAATCAATTTTGAAAAATATAATGACATATAATATAAAGAATGTCAACTACTAAGTATCAAGAATAAGTATTTGTCATGATATTATTAAGTGTATGAAAATCCATACACTTACATTGAATAACCATCGAGAATATGTGCTTGGATAATGCAAAACTCTCTTACATAATCATTTCTACATTAGTTCATTTACTTGAAGTTTGAGTTCAACATGCTTATTGGGGTCCATTCAATAATGTGCGAAATTTGGAATTTGTTAACTCAATATGAAATTCATGGTGTGCTGATTGTTTCTCATTGCTCACCGGGCCACTCATTAAGAACAATGTTTTGGACTTTTAATAAGAAGTTTGTAACCATTCCAAGCATGTGTCCTTAAAATAAGAGAAATCTCATGCGTGGCTAGAAAAAACAGTACGGGAGACTCAGAAAATTTTTTTGAGGCTTTTTAGCCACAAAACAACAAACTAAAATTGGAATATAATATTTTTGAAACAGTAAAGACCTGTGCTAAATCCTCATATTGTACGGCAGATTTGGAAGGAGAAATAATTAGGATCTTAGAAGATAAGGAAGCATCTTGATCCATTTTCTTTTATGTTTTTTTTTCTCGTGTAAATTAAAAATGATAAGATTTAAAATAAGCGAGTTAAAGATTTCTACTTATCCATTGGTCCCGGGATGTTGGTTCGTGGAAAATTTGAATTAAATTTCACTCATTGGAAAAATGCCTTACTTTCTACTTGACAGATTGTGGACTGCTATAAGCTATGATAACAAGTGGTACACCTTATTATCGCATCTGGTTGAAATTCCTACAGTTAAAGGTGAAGTTACCAAGAGTTTTGGCTTCAATTTATTTATTTAAATAATCAGTCATGATCAAAATGAACTTCATTGTTCATTATGTTGATGGGAATGAATTGAGAAGATACATCCCTCAAACAAAGTGCAACTAAGGAATATAAATGGATGGAGTGCGTGTGATAGTTGCAATTATAAGGGGCCAAATTTCTGATATCGTATGCATTTTTTTTAATATTCTTCTGAATCTTATCTTAAAGCATACTAGGAATAGCCTTGGGGAGGTGCTTGTTGGGTGAGTGTCCTTCCAGTAGAGTGGTTTTCTTTCTTCTCTGAGTGCATTTCCTTCAAAATATGAACAATTTCAACATCATGAATGCACCTCTAGTGAGGTGCCAATGTTGACCTTCTGAATAGAAGATTCTCTATTAAATATAGTACTGGGAGGCGTTGATTTTGAATCCCCTTAGATTGTTGACTCGGTTGGGCAATTGGCCAATCACTATGTATTCAGCAAAAGGTTTGACCCAACTTAAGAGGACTCTTATTTGTATTGCCACTATTCTCCAACCCTAGGATAGAGCAATTCAGTAAGAGTGAAGATACTAGGATCTTCAAATTTGATAGAAGACTAGTGACTTGATTATGTTCTTTTAAGATTTGCTCGATTTTAGTACTCAAGTTGGCTGATATTTTACTTTGATCTTAAAAAAAATAATTTTGCATGTGAATTCTTAAACCTTGTATTCGTCATTGATGTAGTTGATGACAAGTAGAGTCTTAAAACACACGTCTCCAATCATCCACAATTTCCATAATTTTGAGCCAATGTTCACGACATGTATCCTCCCAGTTTCTTATTTATGAAAAAGGCAAGAGTGAAAAATGAGTATTTATTTGATATCAGACAACCGACACTTTGGTTATACAGTATTATTAACAAATCGCAAACAAATCGCAATTTCTTGCGATTTTACATTTGCTTAAACCATTTTATATTAATCTTCTAGCTTGCCCCCTAAATTCTTTACTATGGTAAAACTTGAAGCATTTGTCGTTGCAGCACGAACGAGATACATAATGGAGTCTGAACAGATACGCCGTTCGATGGAGCCCATGGATTTAATCAAAAGAGTGAGTGATTTCATTGAATTTGTCTAAGAGAAATGAAAGAGCAGTGCTTTCAAAGGCACTTTTTTCTCTTACTTGTATAACTATTACATGTTTGAAAATTGGTGCATTTACATACATAGTACACAATTCTTATGTATTTACCTATATCATACGTAAACTTTCATATTTATGTACATCGCACTCAAATCTTTAGTATCACATAAAAATAGGCATCAAAGTGCTCTGTATGTAAATAGGAAAGTTTAGGTGTGGGATATGTAAATATAAAAGAATTCTGTGCTTGGTTGTAAATTTCCCTCGAAAATTTTGCTTTAAAATGTTTTGATTTAACATTCCAGATCAAAGAAATAGAAGAAGAAGCATACACTGAACCCGGCGGGGAGACTAAACAAGTGCCTAAGCAAACTGCTGCAGTTGATCTGTCAAAAAGGTTGAACGATTTAAGGGCAATGAATGATGCCAACAAAGGTGATTTTTTGTCCCATGATTAGTCGGTTTAAGCATTGTGCTAATTCTGTTTATTTGGTCTCTTGTATGGGCTCATTTGATTGCTTGTGATTAGAAAATTTGTTTTAGAGAAGGTGAGTTCATTTTCAATTATTTTGACTCTGAAAATTAAATCATCAATTGTGTTAATTTTGATGCATTTTGTAGTGTTCTGTTTAAAATCAATGTGTGTTTCTAATCATTTTGAACCAAGTAAGAAAAGCAACATTTCTTCTTGTTTTACAACATGCTTTTAAATTTGAAGCAACCAGGTGAGATTTAAATTAAAGACAGGTTTATGAAAACTTTGATTTTGCTTTCTATGAAAAAATAAAATAATTATTTTTGAGGGAGTTTTGAGAAAATTTGTAGAGTTTAAAATCAGTGATGATTTCCAACAACATCCAACCTAGGAAGGATTTAAGAAACTTCTTCACAAAGTATAATTTCTAACTTTTGACAACCAATTAATAGAACAAAAACCATCATTACTACTGAGATTGTCCTCATACATAGAAAAAATAGCAATAATCTTTCTACGTTTTATTTTTAATTGTCACATCATGAATCTTTTCATTGAACAGCTCTGGAGGAATGGAGGAAAAGGAAGATGGAGCGAGCCAGACAACGCGAAATTGAGAGAAATACGACATTGACATCTCAAACCTGAGCAACATCATATCATGTAATCATGCAATTCTATTTATAAGATTTAGTTACATACCACGCAGTTCTTATATATTTGCATCTGTAACACCTAAATTATTATTTATCTATATGTATATGCCACCTTATTGTTACGTCCGTTCCTAAACCACCC
>NW_018164444.1:66854076-66861286 GCF_001263595.1 Phalaenopsis equestris | reverse complement strand
AGCAGGCGGGTCGATCCTATCCACAAGAAGAAGGCGGTCGGCACCTTGCTACGGCAGAAGGGGGCAGGGGGTAGGTTGGTTCCACGAGAGGCTTAATTACATACTCAAGGAGGAGAAATTGAAGCAAATTTGGACGGAAAGTGTTCAAATGCTGCGGGAGGATTCTATTAAGGGGAGGAACCTAGGATTTGCTTTTTTGTACATGTTTTGTTGGTTACTGTGTTTTTCTTTTTATTGTGGGGTTTCTAGGGTCGTCTAGGGTTGTGGGAGAGCTGATCCGCCTATCAAATAGTAGATTACTATTGTATCTTGCTTTTTGACTTTATTTGTTTGTTAAGAGCAGCCCTCTCTTGAGTTTGCCTTCTATCTCTTGCTGTTTCATGATAGTTTGCTCACTGATTTTGGAGCAAAAACGTATCAAATTGGTGTCCGAGCATAGATCTTGGTGGGATGCCAATAAAGAAAGTCGATTTGCTAGAAGGAGAGGAAAAATAAACCAGATCAGGATTGGAAGAGAGGTTCGCCACCATGGAGGACATGTTTTCTTCCATTGAAAGTCGAATGGAGGATGGATTTGAAAGCATGGGAGAAATGTCGGAAATGATGAGAAAGCTCATGAAGATGCAATCTTAGGCCATGTCAATTGCCAATGATTGATCAAGTCAAAAGAGAAGGAGATCAAGCGAGAAGACAAGGAGGAATACATCATCTACCAACAAGAGCGTCCCCCAAGGACTCTGAGAGGAGGTGGAGTGGTGACTTTTGATAGAGGGGAATGGGCCGAAAATTGGAGGATACATTGTGTAAGGGACACAAAAGAGCAAGATGGAGGAAGGAGGGAATCAGGAGTTTGGTATGTCTATGACCGAAGGGAGTTTCACCTAGATACATGGGGGAAAATACCAGAGGTAGGGGAAGTTGGGGCGGAGATGCAAGGGCCAAAAAACTGAAGATGATGATCTTTGAAGGGGAGAATGCACATGGGTGCTTGTATCGAGTGGAGCGGTATTTTGCAATCAATGAATTACTGAGGAAGAAAAGCTCATGGCAGCAACATTATGCTTGGAGGAGAAGGCTTTAACGTGGTTTAAGTGGATGGAGGCAAGGTATCCGATGCACTTATGAAAGAAGTTTAATGTTTGCTTTTTGGAGCAATTCCGAGCTATTCGAGAAGGAGTCATAAATGAACAATTCTATACTCTTACTTAGGAAAGGACAACTACAAATTATCGAGAGAAGTTTGAGCTCTTGTCAGGGAGATTGAGAGGTATTTCTGCAGCAGGATTGAAAGGGAACTTCTTAAGAGTTCCAAAGCTCGACATACGACCCTTGAGACTAGGGCTATCAAAATGGCTCGTTGTTCGTGAACAACTCACGTTTGAATCATTTTGTAGCTCGTGCTTGAATTGTTCGATAAGCAAACGAGTTGAACACAAACATTTTTTTTGCGCTTGATATATAAACGAGCCAAACATAAACAATATTTTATTCGTTCGTGTTCGGTTTGTTTTGGCTATATATATATGTTATGGGGATGAGCAAAACTTAAATCAGGGAGGTAACATTTCAAGGCGCAGTGGACCAATTCTGAGGATGATCCGTGAAGAAGTCGGTGTAGATGGAAAATACTGTTTAGTTCTGGTGTTTGAAGCAAAATCTATGCAATTATCAGATTTTGAGCAAAGACAGGCGAAGTTTGAATCATTTTTTGGGCCTGAGATACGGAAAAGAGAGGGTAACAAACTGTGTGAAGTAAGGCTTATTTCACAAACAACTCTGCTTTGAAGTTAAAAGAAATGAAAATTTGCTCGTCCTTCAAAACTGTGAATCTTTTTTATTTCTTTTTATAATTTAATCTCTTACAGTAGTTGATATGTAATTATTAAAGCAAGACCAACATGATTGTATTTGCTCGCATTTGCTTTTGTACTTAGAATCGAAAATGTTAAAACTCAATTTAAAACTTATTTATGGTTCCTCTATCAGAGTGACACACACAAACACACAAATATATATATAGATCTCTTTCTTATGAGGTGTGAAACTAAAAGGTGAAAGTATATAATTTAATTGACTATAAAGCTACATAGATGTATAATCAATTAAATTATTAATTAAAATAGAATAATGAAAATATATTAAATTCTATTTAAATGAATATTTTAATATAAAATAAGATTTAAATCTCACCCTAAACTTAACATCCTACGACTGTGTGATTATGGTTGTCAAAATGACTTATTGTTCTTGAACAACTCGTGTTCGGATTGATAAACAAACGAGCCAAACACAAACAAATTTTTTAAACTCAATATATAAACAAGCTGAACACGAACAATGATATTTTTTAACAAGTTGACCATAGGCTTATTCAAGCTCAGCTCGTTTACACAACTAACAGTTGAATGTGTGATGAGGGTTGTCAAAACGACTTTCTATTCACGAACAACTTGTGTTTGGCTCTCCAAGCAAACGAGCCGAACGCGAACAAGTTCTTTGTGCTCGAAATATAAACAAGCGGAACAAAAACAATGATATTTTTAATAAGCCGAACACAAGCTGAGCCGAGACTAACTCGTGTTCGGCTCGTTTACATCCCTACTTGAGACCGCGTGGATTGGGGGAAATAATGGAACTCGCCCAAATGATGAATGATAAAAAACAGGTGAAGAAG
The DNA here is from genome assembly GCF_001263595.1 of Phalaenopsis equestris. Classification (NCBI taxonomy): domain Eukaryota; kingdom Viridiplantae; phylum Streptophyta; class Magnoliopsida; order Asparagales; family Orchidaceae; genus Phalaenopsis; species Phalaenopsis equestris. Next base: position 66,858,612 of record NW_018164444.1, on the reverse strand, counting down.
ACCGACAAATGCGACAACATAAGAGGATTCTACAAGTGCAACTTGACAACCACGATGCCGAGGACCTAGACAATATCATTTCAGAAAGAGCCACTGAAGGAGAAGAATACAAGAACCAGTCCTGGGAGTAATTTCAAGTGCCTTAAAGATGCAAAAGTGCAAGATGAAAGATTGTGTTACCTCAATTCAGTGGTGGAAATATGCTCCAGGACATTGTTGCAAGGTGTGGGAGAGACGATCTACCTCTCAAATAGTATATTAATTTGTATCTTGCTTGTTTTATTTGATCCTTTGTAAGAGCAGTCATCATTTGTGTTTCTTCCACCTATCTATTGTCATTACATTGTGGTTTGTTTGTTGGTTTTGACTCTGTGGCGTACCGAATTGATATCATAGCATAAGTCTTGGTGGGATCACGCCAAAGAAAGTGGATGTGCTAGAAGACGGGACGTGACAAATCAAATCAGGAATGGAAGAGAGGTTTACTAAAATGGATGATATATTTTCTTCCATTGAAAGTCGAATAGAGAATGAATTCGAAAGCATATGAGAAATGCAAGAAAAGATGAAAAAGCTCTTGGTGATGCAAGCCAAGGTCGTGTTAATCTCTCCAATTACCAATTCTAACCAAGGATTGATATGAGAATTCTTAGCTAGGTCAAAAAGGAAGGAGATCGAGTGAGAAAACAATGAAGAAGATCTTATCTACCCGTCGCCCTAGGACTGAGAAGATGGGGAGTGGAGACTTCCGATGAAGGGGGATAAGCCGAAAATTGGAGGACTGGTGTAAGTGGCATGGAAGAGCACGATTGATGAAAGAGGGATTCTTGAGTGGGATATGCTTATGGTTGAATGAGAGAGTTCCACCATAGACACATTGGCGAAAATACCGGAGGAAGAGGAGGTTAGGGCGGAGATAAATGGGTCAGGAAACTGAAGATGCCAATTTTCGAAGGGGAGGATGCACATGAATGAGTTTATCAGGTGGAGCGATAATTTGCGATCAACGGGTTGACCGAGAAAGAGAAACTCATGGCAGCGTGATTATGCTTGGAGGGGAAGGATTGAGCTTGGTTCCAGTGGATGGAGGCAATGTATCCATACAATCACGGGAGGAGCTTAAGGATTGCTTGTTGGAACGTTTCCGAGTCACTCGGAAGGAGACCTACACAAATAATTCTATGTATGACTTAGGAGGGGACGGTGACGGAGTACTGAGGGAAGTTTGTGCTCTTTTCAGGGAGGTTGAGGGGATTTTTGCAACAGACTTGGAAGGGAACTTCTTAAAAGGTCTGAAGTCGACATATAAGCTACCATCTGCCTCTTGAGATCGCGAGAATTGAAGGAAATGATGGAGCTTGCTCAGATGATGTAGGACAAGAAACAAGTAAAGAAAACCAACAAAGGGGGCAACACTGGAGGATTCTACTAGAGCAACTTGACAACCAAGACATCGAGGACTCAGGCGATGTCATTTCAGAAAGAGATGTCGAAAGAGAAGAATACATGCCCTACTGTGGGGGTAGTTTCAAGCGCCTCACAGATTCAGAAGTGCAGTATAAAAGCGCAAAAGAATTTTGTTTTCGCTGTGATGAGAAATACGCCCCAGGATTCTGTTGGAATGAGAGCGCCCTTGAAATTCTATTATTTTAGGGGGGACGATATATAGAGTGAGAGATCAAAAGAGAATGCAGTGGAGGAGAAACATCTGCATTTGTATGTAGCGGAGGTGTCCCTCAAATTGATGGTGAGATTTACCCCGAATCACACTATGAGGGTAAGGGCATAAATAGGGGAACAACCGATTATGGTGTTGGTGGATAGCCAGGCCACACATAATTTTATCTCAACTCATGTTGTGGAGAAGCTAGGGTTAAAGTTGATGACCACAAGAGCTCCGACATCTTGATGGGGACAGGGAATGTGGAGAAATGTCGGGAAATTTACAAGGGGCTTGTTCTGACATTGTCTCTTAAAACCATTATGTCGCTTAAAACCATGGTCAAGTCTATTCGGGGAACAAGACTGAGTTACTTAGTGGAGTTGTAGAGCATTGAGGAGATTTGAGATTTAGAGTTGATAGAGTTTCCAGAAGGGGTCTAGCTGCTCCTATAGCAGTTTACAAATGTCTTCCATCAGCCAAGCGGGTTACCTTCTTTGAGGGAGCATGAGCACGCTATTACATTGAATGAGGATGTTTCTCCCATCAACATCAAGCGATACAAGTACCCCCAGATTGTGAAGTATTAGATAGAGAAGCTGATCCGAGAGATGCCTGAGCTTGTGTTTATCAGACTTAGTGTGAAACCTTTTTTCAGTCCCGTCATGTTGGTGAAAAGAAAGATGGTAGTTGGAGATTCTGTGTGAGCTATCGGGCTTTGAACAAGGAAGCGTTGTTGGGCAATTTTCCTATTCCTGTGATTGATGAGTCGCTTGATGAGCTTTATGGATCAGTTATTTTCTCAAAAATTGATCTTAAGTCAGGGCACCGCTAGATCTGGTTGAATTCAACAAATGTGCACAAGACAACATTCAGGACGCATGAAAGGCATTATGAGTTCTTAGTGATGTCATTTGGCCTCACCAACGCTCCGACGACATTTCAAACTCTCATGAAAATGGTTTTTCAACTTTATCTTAAAAAAGTTGTCATGATTTTCTTTGATGATATTCTGATATATAGTCGTACAGAGACAACGGGTGTAGCACCTGAGAACAATTCTGGATACGTTGAGGGAGCACCATTTGTATGCTAATTCGAAGAAATGTTTTTTTGCACAGTTACAGATGGAGTACCTAGGGCATGTGGTGACTAGAATGAGGTTAGCAATGGATCAGCCTAAGATCGACACTATGGTTGATTGGTCCTTATCAAGGAATTTGAAGGAGTTGAGAAGATTTTTGGGGCTCACATGCTACTATCGTTATCAGTAGTTTGTGATAGGATATGCATGATAGCATGATCGTTGAAGGAACAATTGAAGAAAGATAATTTCAAATGGGGGGAAGCAACAACACACTTTTGAAGAGGGAAATGACTAACGTACCTGTATTAACACTTCCAGATTTTAGTAAACCATTTGTGGTGGAGACAGATGAGTCAGGGTACAGATGGGGTGCTTTGCTCATGCAAAATCAATGGTTGATTTCCTACTTCAGCCAGGTTCTCAAGGGCAGAGTGAGGCTAAAGACAAGATATGAACATAAATTAATGACAATTACCTTGGCCATTCAAAAGTGGTGGCTCTACCTACTTGGACAACATTTTTTGGTCAGGACATATCAGAAGAGCTTAAAGTATTTTCAGGAACAACAAATGTTGACTGAGGAGCATCAAAGATAGCTATCCAAGCTAATGAGTTATGTTTTTGAGATTTAGGGCCTGTTTGGTTCGGCTTCTGCTGCGCGGCGCGGCGTGCAACAACTGCTTCGTCCCGCATTCCGGCGTTTGGTTCGGCGTTTCGCGGCAAATTTTTGGCGAAGCGGATCGATCCGCGGCCGCGATATTAGGCCGCGGTCCCTGCTTTCCTCTTACCCATTGTCCCGCTTACCCCTTTCGTTTCTCTTCAGCCCTAACGAGTTCTCTTGCGGCTCTCCTTCGTCCTCTTGCTTCGTTGCCCCGCGCTCGACAGATCTGAGGTATAACGAGCATTTTTCTTCTTCTAATCGCAGATTTGAGGGTTCTTTACGATTTTTTCGAGTGTGATGTTTTCTCTACTCCTATCCTTTTTACTTCGGCGATTTTTTCTTCAACACATGGAAAAAACAACTGTGATGTTCTTTACCCCTTTCGTTCATCACTAGGGTTATGCCTTCTCTTTACCTTCTCCTTTGACGCATTCTTGTTTGGTGGCTGACGGCTCAAGGTTGGTCGCAGGTTGTGGTTGTGGTGGTTGATTCATGTGTAGTGGTAGTTGTTAATGCAATTAGTGGTGTGAAGTGCATAGATGACAGTGCATATGAGCTGTCGAATTGATGTGGAGTTGGCTTGTTAATGTCATGATACCTTGCTCTTCTTCCTCCAAATGATGTTGAGTTCGGTTAGGAGGGGGATTGATCATTCCCTTCTTCTCTTGCTAGCGATCAGGAAGTTGTGTTTTTGATTCTTACATCTCCTATTTTCGTTTTCCCCATTCCTTACTTTGACAGTGAACATACATTTCGAATTCCCCTGTTTGGTTCGGCTTCTGCTGTATCTGCTTTGACGTTTTTGGAGAGTGCAATTGCTTTTGTGAAGAGTGATATGCTCTTCCGGGTGTGGTATTTTTGGAGTGCATCGCATATTTGATTCCAGCATTCTATTACTTGCTGTTTTTTCGAGCTGGTTGGTTACTTATCTGTTGAGGCACACAGGAGACGGTGTTATAACATTTTGCTATTGATGTGTTCTTGCTGTTCTTTCGATCTAGCCACTATAAGACCTATTAATTGATATGTTCATTGGAGGATTGAGAAATCTCAAGGAAAGTTTGTATCAATAGAAGAGAGCTAGCCACTATAAGACCCCTGGAATTACTTAACTTGTGCATTACATTC
>NW_018164444.1:66817422-66848601 GCF_001263595.1 Phalaenopsis equestris | reverse complement strand
CGCTGCCTTCCCCGGAGCACTTTTCTGGGGCGGCGCAGCTGCAGCTGAAAAGCTGAGAATCTGCAGCTGCGCCAAACAGACCCTTAGTACTGGTCAGGATTGGAAAACAACGCAACTGATGTATTGTCGAGAAAGGTGGATCCCCAATTGACGGTCATATCAATACCCTTGGTCCTAGATTGGGAAGCCCTGAGACAGGAAAGTGAACGTGATGGGGAGCTGAGGAAGTTAAGGGCCGAGATACTTCTGGATCTGAACAGTCATCCGATATATGGATTGAGGGGGCAAAAGCTGCTCCACCAGGGGCGATTCGTGCTACCCAAGATGTTGGGATATATTCCTAGATTATTACAGGAGTTACATGACAGTGTGATCAAGGGACACTTGAGGGGGCAAAAGTCCTATAGTCATTTGGCGGTAGAATTTTATTGGGTGCGGATGCACAGAGATGTCTAGGTTGTGATGACAAAATGTGATGTATGCCAACGGCACAAGTACTTGACCATAACACCATGAGGGTTACTACAACCATTAGCATTATCGGGGAAGGTGTTGGAAGAAGTGATGATGAATTTCATAGAGGGATTGCCTTTGTCAAAAGATTTCAAGGTAATCATGGTGGTCGTGGACCGCCTGAGTAAGTATGCACATTTCATCCCCTTACGACATCCCTACACTGTGGTGTCAAATGTGACATTATTTATCCGGGAGGTGGTTCATTTGCACGGAGTGTCAGAATTGATAATGTCGGATAGCGGCAAGGTTTTCTTTAGCCACTTTTGGAAGGAGCTATGCAGGTTACATTAGACTGTCCTTAAGAGAAGTACTGTATATCATCCCCAAACCAATGGACAAACAAAGGTGGTCAACATGAGTGTGGAAACATATCTGCGTTGTTCTGTATCTGATACGCTAAAACTATTGGCCAAGTGGATTTCGTGGGCTAACTATTGGTTTAACACTACGTATCACACACAACACAGACCAACCCTTTCAAGATATTGTATAAGCGGGATCCACCTCACTTGGTACATTATGGGCAAGGTGCCACACCAATATCTAGCTTCAATCAGTACTTGAGGAGAGGGGCATGATACTAGCAGAGCTCAAGGGGCATTTACTGAGAGCTTAATAAATCATGAAGAGGAAAACGGTTGAACACAAGAGAGAGGTGCAACTTAAACCAAGGGACATGGGCTACTTGAAGCTCAGGTCCTGCCGACAGAAGACATTTGTCAAGAGGAGCGAGAAACTTTCACCACGATTATGTAGATCATATGAGGTGATGACATGCATCGGTGAAGTGGCTTATCGTTTGAGGTTATCATCATCGTCCGCACTACAGACGGTTTTCCATGTATCAAGACTAAGACGTGCGATTGGAGATCACACACCCTCGCCTACACTTTTGTCGACGCTGACAAAAGTCTTGGAAGTGATTTTGGAAACATTTGAGATCGATGGAGTGTGCGAGGAGTAAGGGGAGCAAATGAGACTATGAGGCAACGTGGGAGCCTTACAAGGTGGACTACAAGAAGTTTCCATTCTTCCATCTTGAGGACAAGATATTTTTTTGAGAGGAGAGTAATGTTACACCCTTACATGTGTCGGTGCACTCTGGACTGGTTGGAAGTAGTATAACCGGCCCCAGGCGAGCCAGTCTTGGCCACGAGAAGAAGTAGAGCGGGCAGAGGGAGCCGCAAAAGAAGGAAAGGAAAGGGCTGCCTCCACTAGGGCCATAATCACTATGCAAGGAGGAGAAATTATGCATGTTTTGTTGTGGTTGCTATTTTCTTTCTTTTGTGGTGTTCCTAGTAACGTCTAGGGTATGCATAAGTGGATTAACTATGTATCTTGCTTGTTTCCTTTCATCCTTCGTAAGAGCAGTCTTCGTTTGTGTTTTTTCCACCTATCTATTGCCGTTTCGTCGTGGTTTGTTCGCTGATTTTGGTTTTGAGGCATATCAATCACCTTTGTATCTTGCTTTTTTTAATCTTTATCTGTTTGTTAAGAGCAACCCTCTTTCGAGGTTGCCCTCCATCTTTTGCCTTTTCGTGATTTTTTGCTCGCTGATTTTTGCACCGGAGCGTATCACTTACCACCTATGCTTGGAAATATATATTTCTTTTTTTATTATAATTTTATGTCATATAATAGATTTGGGTGATATAAATGTAAAAAAAAGTATGATTTATTTGTTTGTTATCTAAATACATAAGAATTGGGTGACATTTATGTAAATGCTCCTTTTCTTTACCCCCTTGCAAGCTGTGCTCTCAGAATTTTGAATATTCATAATGTCCAAGGTCCCTGTATGAGCGAACTTGTAGTTAGTTCCTGTTGTAGAAATGCTGTTCTTATGTAGTTTGAAATAATCCTTTTTAATATTCAGAGGCCCAGATTCACTAACCTGGTGAGTGATGGGACCCCCTTCCCTTGTAATGCTTTTTTGTCATTTCTTAGAAGGAAGATTTACATACATGCCACTCAATTCCTATGTATTTACATTTCAATTTTTACACACATGCCACCTGACCCATGCATGAAAAGGTGTATTTCACTTTTCTTTTTAAAGTTAAAATAGTGATATTTTTCATGTGATATGAACGTGTTAAGTGGTACAAGTGTAAAAGAGTAAAGTTTAGATATTAAATATGTAAATTCATGGGATTTGGGTGGTATTTATGTAAAGGTCACTTCTTAGTATGTCGTTTTTCTCAAACTGTTCCTGTAACATGGAGGAATCGACAAAGAAGAAAATACCAACGATACTGGAAGTGGCGTTGTTTATGCGTGGCAAAGAACAGCCAAAGCTGCACCTGATTCATTCTTACATAGAATTCTTCCATATCACCTCAAAATCTATGCATAAAAATGTATATTTTATTTTAGATGAGTTCATATTAGTGACATTTTCTTATGTGATTTAGAAATTACGATCCTATATGAATAGGGTTAAATATTTAGGGGATGCATATGCCAATACATAAAAGCTTTGTGATATTTATGTAAAGTCCCCTTCAAAGGTTATTGAGGATGCTTTGTGAACGTGTGTTTAGGATAAATACTATGTTCAATATATTTTGGGATAGGTGAGATTTGAGTTTTAATTGATGTTGGATACATCATTTGAAAATTTGATCAATCATAAATTTTGGCATAATATTAGAATTGAAAATTTTAGAATCAAATTTCGAGAAAAATTAAAACGAACTTTTCATATTGAAGAGCTTAATAACACCATATATTTTGATTAGGGTCCAAATAAGTCCAATTCTAGCTCTTGATGTAGGATTAAAACCTTAATGACATTATTTGCGGGTTCAATTAATTTTCAATTATTGCATGCATATAATCAAAATAAGTGTCTCAGAGAAATGTTAAGATCTTCGCTTAATTTTAATCTCATTAAGACACTTAAATGTATTGATTATTATCTACATCTAAAGGAATCAAGATAGATTATTTAAGAATTTTTGTTAAGCTTAGAAAGTATTATAAATATAACCTCATTCCTTACGTCAAAGGGGGAAGGGAATTTGAGCTAGATTTTGAGCTAGAGTTGGAGAGAACTTTGCCCAACACTTATGTCCATGATTATCAGTTGAAATATTTATTGTCTGCTACTTGCTTCATTTTTTTAATGTATTCGACTCGTTATCTAGTTATCAAAATTCTTTAATAAACATTATTGCTAATAAAATTAATGCATGCAATTGACAAACATTTGCTCACTTCATTGTTGCTTGCCATAGCCTACACGGTCCATGATCATCATTGCACTAGCTCTGATGGAAGCCATCATTAATAAGATTAACACACGTTGGCAACACTGATGTTTGCCTGTTTTTTCTACTTGCCATAGTTAAAGACATTGATGCATAACATCGTCAAATATTGGCTCGCATCATTGTCGCATGCCATAGCTAATAAGGTCTATGAACATCATTTACACTAGCCCTGATGGAATTCATTGACACTAACAATGACGTTTGCCTTCTTTTTTTACTTTCCATCGTTTAAGACATCGATGCATGTCATCGTCATTGAGTTTGAAGAATGTTGTTGACATCAACTTTGATGCCTATTATCATCAAGTCAATGTGTGACATTAATAATTTATCACTCATCGTTTTCATTAACATTAATACACATCATCACCAACTCTGACTCCTGCAATGGACAATGAAGTTGATATACAACATCAACACTAACTTTGATGCACACAATTATAAATGAGGTCAATACATTTTATTGATTACATCCTCATTGCTTTGCATCAATAGCAACTTGATGATTATCATTGACATCTATCCTGACATTCGATGTCTGTGACAATATTTATATTAGACTAATTGGTTTATGTTCTCTCTTTGTCAAAGAAGAAAGTTCAAAAACATTGCTAGCAATCTTTTGAAGATAACATTAACACCTCAAGGATCCTATAACTTTCAGCTTGGATGTCATCTTGTAAAGTTCGTGATTGCTATATTATATCAAATTCCTCCTTGATAATAAAAATGCAATATTTATGATTTATGATATACATTTGTCAAATCATTTTAACCTAGCAAAACCTCATGAATTTTCATTTTTCTAGGTTTTCATGTAAAAAAAAAAGCTTATATCTCCTATTTGTTGCTTTCAGCATACTTTATCTATGTTTGTGTGAGATCTTTCTCTAATGCTAAGATTTTATGCTCTATAATGCCAATATGTCATTCATATTTGGGATGATTTAATAGAAGCACAAGTAAAAATTTGCCATCAAGACGACTCTAAATCACTCATAGCAAAAAATAAAGCTATTGAGATAGAGCATAAGAGGCTATAAGACCAATTATTACTAGAAAAGGCTGCCTTATTAAATGTAAATGTTGAAAAGAGTGAGAGAGAGAGAGAGAGAGCGTGCACACGTGCATACATATTGCATTTTAGGATAATTGTTGGCACTGTTAGAGTGGAAAGAAACTTCTACATTTACTATTAAGCAATTTATAACAATTATTTCTTCGATTAATAATCCAACTTTGGGCTAAATTTAAGATTAGGTAGATTTTATTTGACGCATGGTTATAAAGGGAGATATATTTGATGTCGGGTCATAGATCATGTCTTGTACTTTTATTCCATGGTCTAATTTCTCATAAAAAAGAATTTGTTAGCTCAATTTATTAGATAAAAAAATGATAATAAATAAAAACATATGATATGTCATAAAAAAATCCATATGATTAAACTTAAATCTTAATATAACAACAACAACAAGCCTTTAACCCACAAAGTGGGTTCAACTGCATGAATCATTTTTCTTCATTGTGTCCTATTAAGTGTTATATTTTCATTTAAATCTAATAAATTAAAATCATTTTTTTACGACATACCCAAGCCTTTTGTGGTTTATCTCTATCCTTTTTTAGCACAAGTCAATTCTAAAACATTTACACTCTTAATTGGGTCATAAGTGGTCGGCATTTAACATGAACAAACTATCTAAGATGATTCTCTCTAATCTTGTTTGTCATTGCAGTCCCTTCAACCCTTTAAGGGATATATTCGTTTTGCATTTTGTCTATAAGTATAAAACCACTCATCCACCTGAGTATTCTCATCTCAGTAACTCTTAACCGAATTTATGCTTCTCTTTTATAAGCCAACATTTTGCACCCTAAAGCATTGCAGATCTTATCATCTTATAAAATTTTCCTTTTAGAAGCGATAATTTTCTATTACACAATAAGCCTGATGCACTCCTTCACTTCAACCATCTAACTTCAATTATAGATCTACTTAAATCAAAGCCTTTAGATTCTAAAGTTTACTTCATAAATCAAATTTTTCCTAATCTTTCTCTCTAATCTTACATAGAAGAAGGATATCATCGATGAAAAGTGTACACAAAGACACATCCTGTTGTAAATGTCTAAATAGAACATGCATAACTAATGCAAAAATATATGGTCTTAAAGTCAGACATTAATGTAATCCAATTGAAATAGAGAAATGTTTTGTCAATCCTCCTTAAGTTGGAACACAAGTAAAAACTTTAATATACACATCATTAATGACTCGAATGTATACAATATCAACGTTTTTTTTTTCTATAAATCTCTAAATTATTTCTCTTTAACTATTATCATAATTTTTTTTTTCTAAAACAAATATCATATGTAAATCCTCATTACTTTCTGCACTTCTCCATCAAACCTCTCAATAAATGTATAACTTACATGGTAGACTTGTTCGACATGCATCCAAGCTATTTTTAAATTTTTTTTGTATCACAACCAAAGTAAAATTATTTTATTACATAAATAATACTTTAACTTAATTCCTCTCTAATTTGCACACTCTTGTGCATCCCTTTATTCTTAAAAAATTGAACCAAATAAATTATTTCTCCACTCATACATTTTTTCTTAGTTTTTAAAATAATATTAAAAAAATTAGTAAGCTAATAAATTATCGGATCTTCTAAACGTGAATCTTAATGCAATACCTAAATTGAAAAGTTTAAAATTAAATTGAAGTCATTCCGATTTTTTATTTCAAAATTCAAAATGAAGATTTTGAGAGATGATTTCAAAATTATGAAGTGCTTTTTTTTTTAAAGTACAATTAAAATTTGAATCATATTATTTAAGGGACCATGTTATCTTTGAATATTGCTACTTGTAGTCAAAATAAAGATCTTGATGGGAGGAATTGAACTAGTTTTTGATCACTTATTTTTGATATCATCAATGCACTTAAATATGTTCAAACATAATATATGACCAATGGAATCAATATGGATCATTTAATGGAGTGTTTGTGAATATTAGGTTCTTTTTCAAATACTTTAAATAAACCTCATTCTTCATGTAAAGCGATTGGTTAGACTTGAAGCTTGAAGTATAGTAAGTGAGAATCACACAAATGACCACTATCTATAAACATCATTTGCCCATTGTAATTGCCAAATTATCTTTGATTGATCACCATCATCTGATTAATATCACCTAACGAACATTTCTTGATTACCAATTAACATCAACACATGTTATTAGTAATAAAAAACAATGCACACTATCATTAATAAGGTCGATACAATCAAAACTAATGCTAATATAACAATTACATGATGTTGATACCCGCTGGCATCGTAACTGATCATCATGAACATCATGCATGCATCTCCAACAAGGTTGATGCAAACAATCTACATAAACCATGACAACTGCCATCAATATTAACAATAGCACCAATACTTGTGATTTTATCTTATATTAATATTAAAATTCAACAAAATTTTTGTTTTGCATTGCCAACAAGACTGATGCACATTTTGGATGTAATCTTCAATGGTTGTCATTGCTAGCAGAGTTGAGCCACACTCTAAATATCAACATAGATGCACAATGCTATGAGCCACTCTCAACTTGTTTTATCTAGATTGTCTATTCTTCTTATAATATTAAGATAATAATTTTTTTTTATTAAAATGAATTTTACAATAAGCAAACATATGTCCAAATTGTCTAATTGCATTTATTTTTTAATATATGGAAGATTTATATATATGCTAGTCAATTCTTATGCATTAACATGTACAATATTTAAATTTCAATATATATATATATATATATATCTCATCCTTAACCAAAGTAAAATTAATCAGTGATAGTTCGATTAAAGATTAACTTCCTATATAGTTTAATAGTTGATGGACTTAGTCCAACTTTTTCAAATAAGTCTGATTAGTCAAATTAGTTAATAAATAAAAAAATTAAATATTTAATTTTTTACTATAATAAATAATTTTTTACATTAAATAAACTATTAAATCCGAACCCAAATCAGATTATAAATCCATCAATAAATCTCTCAACCAGTACCCAAATAGCTTTCAAGCATTAAAATATCAAAACCCAAATAGTTTAGAGAATTAGAAAAATCTGGACTTGTAAATTCATATGCCCACAAAAATATATATATAAAGCGAATACAAACACAAAGCAAAACAAACAATTCATCATGTTTTGCATTTTTCAAACAACTGAAATTTTTACTCAGCGTCGACGACGCTAGAACTAGCGTCATCTTATTTATGCATGAGAAGTTGTATTTTATTTTAAAATTTAAAATAATAATAATTTAAACGTAATATTGATGCGTGCTAAAAAAATTGCGGTGGTAGAGTAACAAATTATATTCTTAGTGTTGTACGAAAGTTCAACATACACACAGATGAAATTGAAAAAAACGGTGATGACTCTAGAAGTTTTTACGTTGAAAACCCGTAAAGGAAAAACCACGGGGCCTGACTCAGTTGCGGAAATCCACCATCGATTGATGATTACAGAAATCTCTTGTCCCACAGACGAGAAAGGGTGATACATCGAAAATATATGCATTTTTAGACCAATATTTTATACTTATTTTTGCTGATATTGCACCTTAATGGAAGGTATTTTTAATGTTTTTTTGCAGGTTGTTGATTTTTAAGATTAAAACAAAAAAGAATAAAAAAGGAAGCAAAAAGGATGAAATTTTGAGTCAAAATGACGTTTTTGAAGAAGTACTCAACGCCGACCGCGCCAAGGGCAGCGCCGATGGCGCAGAACAACAAAACAACTGAAATTTTTACTCAGCGTCGACGACGCTAGAACTAGCGTCGATGGCGCCAAAGGCGGTTCAACCCCCGTTTCTAGAATGTTCGATGTATTTGGACGATTTTTAAAGAGTTTTTGGAGGCACCTCTTGGAGAACAGACCTTGGGCTTTATATGGGGCCGAAATTCATCAGGAAAGTGACTCCTTCTCGCTCCAAGACAGTCCACTAAGTTCCAATTTCGCCATTCTTCATAATCCAGCTTCATTTCACCACGATATTGGAGTCCATTAGTGATTGTTGTTTTATAGTTTAGAATTTGTGTGGTGAGATTTAGTGTGAAACTTTCTGTAAGAGTGTTGGAGAAAGAGAAAAGTGAGAGATATCTTCTTCTTGCATTTTTATGGAAAGTCTACAAGGGATTTATTTTGAGAAAGAGTTTCACATAAGTTTTTGTTTATTTATTAGTGTTGTATGAATTTTCTTTTATATATGAAATTTGTGTTTTTGTTGTGTCTTTCTCATGAAGTCTGTAAGGGATTCTCTATCTTTCTCCCTACTCTGAGATATGGTGAAATGAAGAGATGATATGATGTGCCAATATTAAAGTATAAAATAAGTCGTGATAATTTTTCAACTCCGAACTTAATTTACATTTCGATCTGGTCAATTGAATTATTAAAATTTATTGTGAAACATATGATTCGAGAAATGTTTTGTTGTGTCTTTCTCATGAAGTCTGAGTAGTTCACTCTATCTTTCTCCCTACTCTGAGATATGGTGAAATGAAGAGATGATATGATGTGCCAATATTAAAGTATAAAATAAGTCGTGATAATTTTTCAACTCCGAACTTAATTTACATTTCGATCTGGTCAATTGAATTATTAAAATTTATTGTGAAACATATGATTCGAGAAATGAAATATGGGTTCTAAAACAGAGTGAGAATCACATTTGATTTCATGGAGGAGAAATTTGTTCATGAAATTAAGTGCAAATAAATATGAACATATTCTTTGTTGGGTGTAGAATTGGAGAATCTTTAGGGTGACAGACTAAAATCCCCAATTCGGTCATAGTATTTAAAAACTAAAGTGAGAGTTAGCCTTCAAATGAAGGGAAGTGAGAGCTCTGAAGTGGGAGCCGGTATCCTCCCAGCCTAGCCACGGATTTAGGGACTAAACCTAGGATTAGCAAATGATTTTCTATGCACCGTATCAGGGTAAAGAATTATAATTGCTCATATTTGGCACAATACATATTATAAACATTTATCTCATCTCATTTCACCAGAACCTAATTGTAGTGGCAATGATGCTTTTTCACATAAGAAATTTTCATTATATAAACATAATTAGTAGATTAGTATTTAGTTTTTAAACTTTACATTTTTCTTTTGCTAATAGTTAAGTACTTTAGTTTTGATAAGATCTCAATATTTGAAATTAATGACAGTGATTTCATTTGATTTTCTGTAAATTTCTTAGTAAAACTTATAATTGTCAATTTACACCCCCTGTGGGATCGATATTTGGGGCTTAAATACAAAGTCCTTTATTACTTGATAACGATGCGTACACTTATGTAGAATCTCATTATTAATTGCCTATAATTATATATATTTTACGCAACTTATTTTTCATATAAGGATCAAGTTTTTGGCGTTATAGTGGTGTCAAATTCATAATAATTCTTACATATAAAAAATCGGGTTCAAAGGGTAACTATATTTTTCAAGATAACGTCGACTGACGGTGTGTGGTTGGTGGTGATCGATGACGGTAGGTGAAAGTTGACGGCAGTCGGCAGTGGTAGTTGACGATCGACAATAGTCGACGGTGGTAGTTGACGGAGATCGACGGTGGTCTACGATGGAGGTTGGTGGTGGTCGACGACGATTAATGGTGTCGTTGAGCTGCAACTTCTCCTCAAGACCTCAGGCTCTCTAGACTTTCTTCCCCTTCATGAGAGGGATGAAACTCTAATTATAGTGTTCTGGGTGCAATTAATGTAGTAATATGAACCATTTTGATCAGACGGTTCAGAGAGCTTCCCTCGATCATACGACATTTAATGAACATTTGAGTACGTTAATGATGTCAGAATTGAGAGATCTTAGGCTCGTTGGATTCGTCCTGTCGAGTATAAACTTGTCATATTTGACAGTCTTTTGACTTTTCAAATGTGTCTGAAAATCTTCCAAGGGTGGTTTAATGACTTGATCTGAGTTTGATTTGACTCAGATTGGACTAGTTTTGATATCATTTGGCCTGTTTCATCGAGCTGGTCAGTTTGACTATAAGTTTGCTGAAATCGGAGCTCTAGATATTTTTATTAAGATTTGAACGTTTCTTGCTCAAAATATCATCTCGGGATTCGTGTCATGCTTCGAGATTCGTGCATGTTGATGAAAATTTATTGGTGCAGTGCCTACTTAATAATCGCAATGCTTCTTCGCAAAGTTGCGGTGAAGAGTAGTGCAATGTAGCGAAGAAGCATTGCGGTGCAGTGTCACGACGAAGCGTTGCAGTGCAGAGTTGCAGCGAAGCATTGTGGTGCAGTGTTGCGGTGAAGCATTTCAATGCAGAGTTGCGACAATGTGTTATAGTGCAGCGTTGCTGTGTACTGTCGCAGAAATGGAAACAACTGAAGAACCCCGTTCTGCTGAGAACCAGAGGAAAACTAAGAAACCTGAGGATGTTGTGTCAATTTTGAGGGAGAGCGACTTGATCTTTTTTCGAAAGAAGTATTACTTCCCAAATGATATGGTGGTAAAATTGCCAACTTCAACTGATTGAGTGTATTCTCCTCCTCTTAGGTATGTTGTTATTCATGAGGCAGCCTTGAGAGTAGGATTAAGTTTTCCGCCAGCACCTGAGTTTATTGATATTATGAAGGCGCTCGGGGTTGCGTTGCCCAATTATCTTGTCAGGTGGTGACAGTTAATATTGGGTTAATTGTTTTCTTCACGAGTCGTGGGTCGACATTAACACAGGCAATTTTGGCACGGATGTGCGGGTTCTTTAGTGATAAACATGATCGTGTGATGTTTAAACATAAGATGTTGGATTTCCGTCTAAAGGAATCGATGAGACAATGGTCCTTAAAACTTTTTTTGCACAAAATGATTGGGGGCTCCGTGAGAGGCGAGTAAGATTTCAACGATTACCTGTCTCTCTTCAGACTATCGAGGAGGGAATGTTGCAGATGCTGAGATTTTGTGACTTGAAGGATATGTTGTTCGAGACACAATATATTTACGAATTTTTGAGTGAGGAATCATTGTTCAAAGTTAAGCTTTCTTTCCGCCCCGAACGGTCTACCGCTATAGTATTAAAACAATCTAAGAAGAGACCTTCCGAGCCAGCCCTTGCAGAATCGTTAAAGCGGCTCCCAATGAGCAATAACTGTGAAGTACTACCTTAGAAACAAAAGAAGGTCGAAACATTGCGGGAGCCCTTGCCAAGCCCTTCAACTATTCACGTTCCTGAGAATATCTTGTCTCATGAATGTATTGGGCTCATGGAAGCTGAGAGTTTTGTAAGTTTCTTTCATCTCCTGCTACTATATAATTATTTCATTTTTCTGACCCAGATTTCTTTTCTTCTAGGTGGATAGTATGGTGGAAACCCAGAAGAGGCTAGGACTGTATTGAGAAACTGGAATTCTAAGTTCATTAAGATCAAATATTTTCAAGGCAAGTACAAGCGTCGGTATGAATCCGGGGTTGAAAAAATTACATCTTTGGAATCACATTTGACAGAGTGTGGGACAGAACTTTCAACAATGACAACTTCCCTCTCATTGCAGCTTCAAAATCTGGAGAAAACTCGGGAGGGGTTGGTTGAACCACGAGTCAGCTTTCGTGAAAGTAATAAGAACGTGAAAGTCCTTAAGTTAACGGTGTTAGCCCAAGAAGAAGAGATCCAACTTTTGAGGTCTGCAAAAGAAGTTGATGTCTCAGAAGTTAAGCGTAAAGCGATCAAGGACTTTAAGAAATCTCTTGAGTTTAAGACTATCATTTGAGACCGTGTGGTGGTGCGATAGGCCCATAGGACATATGCAACTCTTTACCCATTGCTCCCCAGCCTTCTCAAGACGAGTCTTCAATCCCTTGAGCACAATCTGATTTGTCACCTCTGTCTGTCCATTCATTTTGGGATGCGACACAACAGTGTGCACCAACTGAATGTGAAGATCCTTGCAGAATGATGTGAAGACTATTCCAGTAAATTGAGTCCCATTATCAGGGATAATCTTCACAAGAAGCCCAACGCGACAGATGTTGTTTTTCCAACAAACTGTTTGGCATTGTACTCAGTGATCTTGACAAGAGGCTCTGCTTCTACTCATTTGGTGAAGTAGTCAACAGCTAAGATGATAAATTTTCGTTGTCCAATAGCTATCAGAAATGACCCTATGATATCTACCCCCCATTGGGTGAAAGGCCAAGGACTCAGAAAAGATGTGAGTTTTACTGGCGGTGCATGCGTAAGAATTGGAGTGTAGTTGACAATTCTTGCATTTTTGCACAAACTCTAATGCATCTTGTTTAATCGTAGGCCAGTAGAAGTCTTGCCTCATTATTTTCAGAGCAAGTGCCCTGCCACCAAGTTGCTCCCCACATATTCCGAAGTGAACTTCTTGTAGAGCATAATCAGCTTCAGATGGAGGAGACACTTGAGATATGGACCTACAATTGCCTTCTTATACAATTAATCCCCTATAAGGATGAAGTTGACAATCATGCGTCGGATGCGAATTGATGTAGTACCATCATCTGACAGTGTCCCATCTTGGAGGAAGGAGATGATGGGATTCATCCAAGATGGCTCCCTTGGGTCATCTATAGACAGTATCACCCATGGGCCATGGATGTTAGGAAAATGTATCTCCTTTAATATACATTCTTTTATAGAGATCTCCGGTTGTTGAAGTTGAAAGCTTGGAGAGGGCATCAGCTCGGGTGTTATGCTTCTGCAGTATGTGAATGAGCTGACACGTTTCAATTCGAGCGAGAAGTGCTTTTTCTAGACTGAGATACTACACCAGTTGTGAGTTATGAACGTCGAATTCTCCCTCTACTTGGGATGCGTTGAG
The DNA here is from genome assembly GCF_001263595.1 of Phalaenopsis equestris. Taxonomy (NCBI): domain Eukaryota; kingdom Viridiplantae; phylum Streptophyta; class Magnoliopsida; order Asparagales; family Orchidaceae; genus Phalaenopsis; species Phalaenopsis equestris. The sequence continues at coordinate 66,834,906 of NW_018164444.1, read as the reverse complement.
TTGAGAATAAGTGTAGATAATGATGTTTCGCTCTTCACAATCGATGACAAGTTTTAATCTAACGACAAGCGCTTCATATTCGACAACATTGTTTGTGGTTGGGAATTTCAAACGAAGTTCATACTCAAAAATGTCTTGCCTTGGGGAGATGAGTAGTATTTCTGCACCAGCTCCTGAGTTTCTGGAAGCTCCATCCACAAATAGTGACCACTGAGGTGACAGTGGAAGAGAAGAGGGTGGTTCATCAGAGGTAGACACTGTACATTTTACCACAAAGTCGGCCAAAACCTGTGATTTGATGTTTGAACACGGTAAATAATGGATATCAAATTCTCCCAATTTTATTGACCGCTTAACTAATCTTTCTGATGCTTCTGGTTTTTATAAGATAGCCTTCAAAGGGAGTTGTGTGTGGACGTCAATAGTGTGAGCCTGGAAGTACGAGCGAAGTCTCATTGCTGAGAATACCAGGGCAAGCGCAGTCTTATCAGTCATTGGATAACGACTTTCTGTATCAAAGAGAATTTTGCTAACGTAGTATACTAGTTTCTCGATTGAGTTTTCTATTCTGACAAGAACAGAACTTATTGCTTGAGGTGAAATAGCCAAATAAAAATATAACATTTCTCCTTCGATGAACTTTGAGAGGAGGGGCGATGAAGTCAAATATGCCTTGAGTTGCTCCAAAAGTGCTCCGACAATCATCTGTCCACTGAAAACTGATGTTCCGAGTACCTCTGAGTATCTTAAAGAACGACAGATACTTATCCCCAGAACGAGCTAAGAAGCGGGATAAAACGGCTATACGACCATTCAACAGTTGTACCTCTTTGATATTTTTTTGGAGGCATCATGTCCCTCAGTGCCTTGATTTTTTCTAAGTTTGCTTCAATTCCACGATGGGTAACCATGAATCCTAAAAACTTCCCTGATTTTACTCTGAAAACACATTTAGTCGGGTTAAGTCATAAATTATATTAATGAAGGAGTTGGAAACACTCCTCCATATGAGAAGTGTGTTGGGATGCTTCCTGGCTTTTTACTAACATGTCATCAACGTAAACCTCCATTGTATGCTCGAAAAGATCTTTGAAGACTGTTCATGAGGCATTGATAAGTTGCACCGATATTTTTTAATCCAAATGACATAACCTGATAACAGTATAAACTCTTATATGTTTGAAAAGAGGTGGCTTCCTTAACAATTTTGTTCATCTTTATTTGATTGTACCTTGAGTATGCATCCATAAAGCTGAGCATCTGATGTCCGGAAGTTGCATTAACAAGTTGATCTATGCGTGGGAGGGGAAAGCTATCCTTCGAACATATTTTATTGAGGTTTGTGTAGTCGATATACATTCTCCATGAACCACTAGGTTTTTTCACCATGACAACATTGGCCAACCATGCAGGATAATTTACTTCCCGTATGAAATTTGCTTCAAGAAACTTGTTTACTTCCTGTTCAATAACTTGTAAGTGATCTGGGGTAAAATTGCGCTTATTTTGAACCACAGGTTTAAAAGTTGGATCTATCTTTAAAGAATGCATAATTATTTCAGGGTCAACCCCAGGCATGCCAGCCGGGGTCCATGCAAAAATGTCTTGGTTCCTTTGAAGGAGATCTACATATTCTGACCTTTGTTCATCGGAGAGTAAGGAACCAAGTTGTACTGTTCTCGATGGGTGTTCGTTAGAGAGCGGGACATGAACCAAATCTTCCACGAGGGAAGCTCTTTGAGATACATCTTCATCTCGGAGATCAAAGTTTTCAATGCTAAGTGTCACTATGAGTGTGGTTGAGCCTGTCGGAGGTAGCATGATTGTGCTATTTGTTGATCTCCTTGTACAACGTCGATCCCTGCTGAGGTTGGAAATTTGAGCTTCAAATGTAACACAGATGTTACGATGCCAAAGATGGATTGCAGATGTCTCCCGAAGATGGCATTGTATGTTGATTCTGACTTGACAATGAACTGGACTAAGCGAGTTATCTGTTGAGGAAATCTCCTATGACAACAGGGATATTTATTTTTCCTTCGACTTGTACTGGTCGATTATTAAAACCATATAATGACCCAGTTGCAAGTTGAAGTCTTTCTCTTTTAAGTCCCAAACTAAGGAAAGTGGAGTAGAGCAAAACATCAACAGTGCTCCCATTGTCGATCAGGATCCTTTTTACATTGTAGCAGGGTTCGTCAACTCCTGCGCTAATGACAAAAGGATCTTGGTGAGGTACTCGGACTTCTTCTAGATTAGAATCATCAAAAGTGATAAGTTCAAGGCGCAATTTGTTATGTGCTGGTTCACCAGGTGCAGTGATAAGAACTTGATCTGTTAGCAATGGACCTCCTGCAATTGTCTGAATTTCACCTACGAGTGGGTGACCCCCATGTTGTTGCCTTTGTGATTGTTGCCCCCCAGCAAGAGCATCATCGTTACCAGCTAGTTTGTTTTGAATAAATCAATCAAGATATCCCTACTGAATCAACCTTTCAATTTCTTCCCTAAAGAGTTTACATGCCTCGGTGGTGTGGCCACGACTTCGATGAAAATGACAATATTGTTCTTGATTTACCGTGTTAGGTTTTAAAGGGTGAGGTCACTTAACAGCTTGCTCATCCTTGGTGGTCATCATGATGTTTGTAGATGACGTGTTGAGTGGTGTATACTCTTTCTTGGGTAGATATTCAGTTCGTTGACCCGCAGGTTGAAGAAGGATGTCACGATTCTTCGGTTGTTCAAACTTTCTCCGTTGCGAAGATTGATTAGTCTCTAGAGTTACCTTTGCACTTTCCCCCAAATTTCACAACTAGTTCCTTATATGCACCGATAGCTCGTCTGCAGTGATTTGGGCCTCAACACGGTGGACAATATTGACATAAGAATGAACTGTCTCCTGCATCAGTGATGAATAGAAGAGTCGAGTAACTCTGGATCTACTCTTGAAATTTGACGGGCTTCAGCATAAAACCTGCACAAGTAGTCTTTAAGTGACTCTCCTTCACTTTGACGAATTACTGAGAGATGGGATGAATCCTTGATGATTTGTCGATTTATTATGAACTGCTCCACAAATAGTTTGGCAAGCTCGTTGAAGGTGTTTACAGTGCCCCCCGACAGGAGTAGAAACTTGTTTGAGCTTGTCCCTTAAGAGTAGCTGGGAACACCTAACATAGAAGCGCGTCAGAGGCACGTTGAATGTGCATGATAGTTCAATAATGATCAATATGTTCATAGGGGTTATCCCTTCATATGTGTTAATGTTCGACAACTTGAAGCCTATTGGAATAGGGTGTTGGAGGACCGCATTTGCTAAAGGAGATGATTCAAGGATGTTATGGGGAGTATGGAAGTGATCTTTTTTCTCTAGGGGGGACTCTTCTCAGACGAGGCGATGTAGTTCGTTATGTATGACATCATCTGGAACGGTAGCAAGATATGGTGGTGTCATGGGAGCTGCATGAGATGGATGAGTGAAACTTGCGGTGTCTAGAAGTTCAACATCGCGTCCTGGCAAGGGAACTGTTCCTTCTTGAGCAGGGGGCCGGTACAACTCCCTCTGGGCGGTATGTTTTTCGTAGGTCGCGGATTTAATGACAAACGAGTTTCTTTCATCGGTGTGGACAGTGATTGTTGGGTCCCTCGTAGGAATTGTATGATCTCCACTTGAGACTCCTCCATTCTACGCATTCGTTCTTTCATAGAAGGACCCGAAACCCCCTCGTTAGTTGGATAATGTCTTCCACGGGGGTAAGGTGAAGAAACATATCGTCCTTGATTTCGTTACTGTTCCCTGGATTGATGGGTGTTAGAGCGAGCTGCTCCGTTCTCCCGAATATTTTGCCTGGTGGCCATGTAGAAAATTGAGCAAGTGCTTCAGTGGTTGGATTGAAAGCTTCTCACATACGATTCCAAACTGATGCGTGCTAAAAAATTCGCGGCGGTAGAGTAACAAACTATCGTCTTGACGTTGTACGAAAGTTCAGCACACACACAGATGAAATAGAAAAAAGCGGTGATGACTCCAGAAGTTTTTACGTAGAAAACCCGTAAGGGAAAAACCACGGGGTCTGACCCAGTTGCGCAAATACACTATTGATTGATGATTACAGAAATCTCTTGTCCCACAGACGAGAAAGGGTAACTATATTTTTTAAGGTACAACGTCGATTGACGGCGTCTGGTTAGTGGTGATCGATGATGGTAGGTGGAGGTTGACGACGGTCGGCGGTGGTCATCGGCGGTCGATGACGGAGATCGGCGGTGGTCTACGACGGAGGTTGATGGTGGTCGATGACGATTGGTGGTGATGCTGAGCTGCAGCTTCTCCTCAAGACCTCAGGCTCTCTCTAGACTTCTTTCCCCTTTTATAAGAGGGATGAGACTCTATTTATAGTGTTCTGAGTGTAATTAATGCAGGAATATAAACTATTTTGATCGGACGGTTCGTATAGCTTCCCTCAATTATACGACGTTTAATGAACATTTGAGTGCTTTAATGATGTCAGAATATAGTGATCTTAGGCTCGTTGGATTCGTCTTGTCGAACCGCTCGATTTGAGTATAAATTTGTCATATTTGACAACCATTTGACTTTCCAAATGTATCCAGAAATCTTTCAAATGTGGTTTAATGACATGATCTGAGCTTGGTTTGACTCGGATTGGACTAGTTTCTATATCATCAGGTCCGTCTCAGCGAACCAATCAATTGGACTATAAGTTTGCTGAAATCATAGCTCAAGATGACTTTTTATCAAGATTCGAACGTTTCTTGCTCTAAATATCATTTTGGGATCTGTGTCATGCTTTAAAATTCGTGCATGATGATGAAAATTTATTGGTGCCATATCAAATATAAATGATTTAATAAATAGAAAAAAATAAAATCCAGGTGCTCAATATGTAAATACATAAAATTTTGGTGGCATGTATGTAAATGTTCCAAAACAAAAAAAAGAAAAAAAAAACTAAAGAAAAGTTATTTTTATATCCGTTCCAGCAAATTCCCCCTCGCCGTCCTCTACGCCACCGAAGGCTAAAGCTATTGTAATGGCGATTATCTGTTTGTCATCTTCTTCTCTATCGCTACGACCTCATAGATGCCCCTACGCTGCCCACTACACTTCCTTCTCCTGCTTCAGAAGAGCCTCAGTAGCCTACCCTTCTCGGCCTCTGTCAAACAAGACTGTTTTGAGAAGAACCGTTGGGGCAGTCTCGGAGGAGGAAACCCTAGCTTCCCAAGCTGAGACGTTGACGACGGTGGAGCAGACACCGTCCGCGGAACAAATAACTAATGTTCCAGTTTCTCCCTCGGATTTGCTGACAATGTTCTTCAAGGCACAGCCTATAGCTTCACACAAATTATTTTATTTATGTGATTTTCTTTTCTGTGATCGTAACTTTTGCAGGTTTAATGATTATTTATTTTGTCTGATGTTTCATTGAAGGCTGAGGGAACTATGGACGACTCGGCAATATCGAAACTCTCCAAGGCTTTAGAGGTTTTTTAATCTGGAAGATTTACATACCGAGGAGAATCCCTTTACAAGTTGAGTGTAAGATGAAGTAAATTCTTACTGTTGTTTCAGGTGAAGGATGGTGTTAGTGATTTGAAGGTGCAAAACCTAGAGGGCATTGCAAGCGTTGAGGTAAATTTTGGTTGATTTTTTTTCCCCATTTGGCAATGACGCTTCAGTTTATGTCAATCCTCCTCACTCTATTGTTATTTTGTTTGATATTAAGTTTTAGAATTTTGTACAGTTTTTCTTATTCAGGTTCAAGAACTCTATTGTTATTTTGTTTGATATTAAGTTTTAGAAAGGTTATTTAGTGTTATAATAGAATGATAAATAAAATGAGCAATTATGAGAGAAATAATAAAAAATTCACTTAATATAAAATACAAAATATATTTTTAAAATAATTTTAATATTTTAAAGAAATTTTTTTTTTCAAATTTAAGATATTTTGAGTATATTTTAGAGTGATATTTTTTAAACGAGCCGCCTCACAAGCTCACTAGTACACTCAGGACTAGCTTGAGCTTGGATTGTTAGCTTGTCGAGCTTAGTTAGCGAGCCGCTTGTTGAGCCAAGCATGAGCCAGCTCACGAGTCGTATTGACTCTCTTACACCCCTACTTAGGGTCTGTTTGGGGCAGTTGCAGCTGCGCTGCCCCAGAAATCTGCTGCGGGAAAACTGCCACGAAGAAACTGATTATCTGTTTGTTGCAGCGAACAACTGGGGGACAGTTGTTTCTGGAAGAATGATCATTCTGCTATTGTTTAGTAAAACTGTTTAAAACAGAACAAAAGAAAATATTTATGGCGTTGTGGTGATCGAGGCTGCAAAAATGGAGAAGGAAGGTCAAGAAAATTACAGTATAGCCTAAGGAAAAAAAAGTCCAAGAGCATATCATGATAAGAACTGGAGAACAATTGATTGCGTTTCATTCTAACATTTTTGTAGAATTTATTAATCCTAGGAGAGCTTCTAATAAAAAGTAATGTGAAATAAGAGATATAATTAACTACAAATAATTATAACTGTCATATTGATTTGTGAGCATGCAAGAAGGATCCAACAAATCTATGGATTGGCATTAGAGAGGAAGAATTAAGGCACAGACGAGTGTGGATGGGAAGGGGGTGCGGTCTCGATGATGCAAAAGCTCTAGATGTTTCAAAATTAGTAGTTTTGATAAGTGTATCGCTTTAGAAGCTTCCTTCAATCCATAAAATGCATTTTTAAGCTTTGAAATATGGCTAGTCATTCATTCTTAAATCTACCAGGTTGATGATGTATCGTGAGGGCTTTTTTAAGCAAGAAAGTTGTATCGTGAGGGTTCGGTGTCCATGGTGATGGTTTTCAGTGAAACTGAGAGACGAGAGAAGCATTTATGGAGGAAGGAGAAGGGGAAGAATTACGGTACAGACGAGGGTGGATGGGAAGGAGGTGTTGTCTCGATGATGCAAAAGCTCTAGATGTTTCACAATTAGTAGTTTTGATTAGTGTATCATTTGCTTTAGAAGCTTCCTTCAAACCATAAAATGCATTTTTAAGCTTTGAAAGATGGCTAGTCGATCATTCTTAAATCTACCAGGTTGCTGATGTATCGTGAGGGCTTTTGTAAGCAAGAAAGTTGTATCGTGAGGGTTCGGTGTCCATGGTGATGGTTTTCAGTGAAACTGAGAGACGAGAGAAGCATTTATGGAGGAAGGAGAAGGGGAAGAATTACGGTACAGACGAGGGTGGATGGGAAGGAGGTGTTGTCTCGATGATGCAAAAGCTCTAGATGTTTCACAATTAGTAGTTTTGATTAGTGTATCATTTGCTTTAGAAGCTTCCTTCAAACCATAAAATGCATTTTTAAGCTTTGAAAGATGGCTAGTCGATCATTCTTAAATCTACCAGGTTGCTGATGTATCGTGAGGGCTTTTGTAAGCAAGAAAGTTGTATCGTGAGGGTTCAATGTCCATGGTGATGGTTTTCAGTGAAACTGAGAGAGGAGAGAAGCATTTATGGAGGAAGAAGAAGGTGAGTGAAGCAGACTTAACTCTTGAAGAAGGTGAGGCTTGAGGCTTCAAGTGACCGTGGAAGCAGTAGCAGGCGAGTCTGCTTCAGCTTTGCGAGATGATCGAGAGCAGGAGATGAGCGGGGAAGCGAGACGAGACGCTAGGGCAGAGGATTCATCGCCTTCGACTTTGCGAGGCGCTAGGGCAATGGGCGGCGTCACGATATGAGGGGCACAAGGGGAAAAACAAGATCGATAACGCGGTCCGCGAGGTCGATCCTGCCTCCTGCTTTCGGCCAAATTCGCGTCCCGCCGCGAGCAGGACGCCGAAAAAAACAGGAAAATTTCGCGGGATGCCGCCACAACGCTATCCAACCACGGTCCCAAACGGACCCTTAATAGCAACTAGATGTGATGAAGCTTGGCTGATCTAACTCTTTTCTATACTGTCGTCTAAGTTGTAATTGTTTTTGTACAGGACGTGGTGTTGTGGCAGTGTTCTTTGGTGCCATGTGGTTGTTTTTGAAAATTTTAATTAGCTACTTCATGGTAGATAATGCCTTACGTTTAAAATGGTAGATGTGATGCTATTATATGTATATTTTTACCTTTTGGGATTTCCATTGGATCTAACTTCTTTTGACTTATTTCTTGTTGAGTTCTTTTCATCATCATTGTTGAATCCAAAATTATCTGTGGATTTTTGAATCCAAAATTATCTATAGGTAAGTTAGAATCTTACTATCATACTCAACAAAAAAAGACGATTAAAAAAGTTTAAGAGAAAAAATAAAGTGTTAGGAGTGTTAAGCTATCAGATTGCATTACAATAAGCTTAAGTAAGTCTTGGTTTCTTCCTGTGATGCCCTATTTATCAGTTTAGAGACTTGGTCTGAGCGCTATAGGAAGAGCTGCATATCTAGTTGCACGAGAGAGAAGTATAAAGTAAGGTTTGATGGTCACTTTGTAAAATTCATGAGTCATATAGATTAATTGAGGTCTACAACTGACATTTTTGATATTACTAAACTAGCTGGGGGAACTCATAGTCTCAGCCAAGAGGAGTAGCTGAATCAATGAAGTCACTTTCTCGGCAAAGTTATGGATGAGTTGCTTTTGAGCCTGAGCAATTTTGTATTACTTTCGAGTGAATTTATGATGATTCAAATGAGCTTTTGACAGTTTTTTGTCATTTATGTAAACAATTCTATAAATATCTGTTTGCTTTCTCTCCAATTGCTTTTTTTCCTTTTAAATAATAGATTGTTTTACGAAGTTTTTAGAAAAGGACATGCTAAATGCCAGTTCAAAGAATACGGATAGGAAAGCTATGGAAAATTGTGTGGAGTCGCCTTCTTCTTCCTTAAAAACAATAAAAAAAGTTCACAAGGGTAGGAAGAAAATTGTGTGGAGTCGCCTTCTTCTTCCTTAAGGCTTTGTTGTTGTTGTTGTTGTTGTTGTTGTTGTACAAGGGTAGGAAGAAAGAAGTTGCAGCTGAAGTGCATATTATAAATTATTTTTTTGAAAAATTTCTTCCAATTTCAGATGCTGGTGTTATCGTCTCTCTGATGAATTCAATATGAATAAAAGCCAAAAAAATGATTTTTTATAATGTTTTGACTATAATTAATTGTCCCAATAATGATGATTAGTTGATTCATCAGCCTATCCTGTAAAAAAATTTACTCAAGAAAAGAAATCTGACTGAGAAAACCATAGATTTACCGATTTCAAACCCTTCATGTTCAAAGAGTATACTAATTCTTTTTGTCAACTTTGAGGCTGTAAAGAACACACTAGTCTTTAAAAACAATCATGCAGATTATTGAGATTCAATTATTTAGAGAACTGAGAAGATTTGCCTTTAGAATTTGGCCAAAAATTCACAACATGGGCTTATAATTTAGGATTTTTCTCTGTTGAAGTCGTAGTTGATTTTAGAACAGAGTTGAATAGTTTAAACAGCAAAATTATTATCCTATGGAGACATGCAAATTCTACTCAAGTACATTAAGTTTTCGGAAGTTTCGTGTTCACCAGAAGACAATTTATTTGGTAATGCTTACTTTTTAAGGAGTCAATTTCTGATCCAGTGGTGCAAATTTTATATGGAGAAACTTATTCTCTGTTTGCAGAATTTGGCAATGCACCGACGGCTGGTACTTGTCATGCTCGATGGATTTGTTTACAATATGAATACATTTCTAATGCATTTTCAATATCTGTTCTGTTATATAAATGATATGAATTTATTTTTTTGTTTCAAATCTTATATAATCAATTATATGCGTGTGATTTGATGTCGAATGATTGCACGATGCTCAAAATATACTGCTTTTCATTTATAAATTGCTCACAAGTGATTCATTTGAAACTTTGTTCTTCTCTCTGTTTAGTTTTCTTGAGATACTCGTATAATTTTAGATATCTATTGAAGGTACTCTTAAGTTGCGTAGATAATTTCCTATTGTTAGATTAGGGATGTTCATCCTCCGAAGTTGCGCGGATAATTTCCTGCTGTTAGATTGTGGATGTTCATCCCTAATATTTGAATATAACATCAACTTGTTGGTGAGAGATATTGACATTGTCCAAAACTTCTCTCTCCTAGTTTCAAATGCAAACGAGTTTCCTAAATACTGTTTTGGAGGACAAGTTGTGTTTCTTCAAGCTTCAATTTGTCCTTTGGTTGTGGCTTCCATTTTCACTAGTGTGAAGTTGTTATTTGCTATTATAATCTTGTGCTTACGCAAATGGTGCTGACCGCTAGCAAATTCAGCGAGAATGGTTACTTTCATTATGCATTTGTTGGAATAATTGGTAAACTGACCCTTAAACCTTGTTCGCTTTTTGTTTGTCGTAAAAGCTTTCAAAAATAAATTTGTTCCATCTTTTCAAAATAGGTAAAAAAATTGGGGATTAGAAAATAAATCGGGAGATTGGAAGAAGAAATTTTTCTTTGTGAAGTTGGTCAGGAGATGATCTGTAAGTACGAGCGCAAACAAGATTCCTTATTTCAAATTGAAGTTTTATATTAACCTAAAAGAAAATGAACTAGGCTGCTTTCAATATATATCGAATGCATCTGTTAAAGCTACTCTTTTCCTAGGTCAACTGTTTACAGGCAAGTAGCTAATTGATTGAATGACCCCTCATTGTAATTATTTATGTTTTATGTATTTGCCGAGTCCCCTCAGAGGTTTTTCTTCTTATTTGCATTTCATTATTCATGATCCAAGGCTAGATTACTCGGTTGTTAGAGTTGTGTCAGTGAGATGTCAGATTAGGTAGATTCTTGGATAATGTGTTTGATGATACTTTTGAAACAGTATTATTGAATAAGAAGCAAAATAATTATATGAGTGATGATGTAGAAGCTATAAGAACGGAGTATACATCGTGAAGTCCTGGGTTCATACCTAATATTGTGGTTTTGATGATTCCTTTCATTGAGGGAACTTCCTATAACAAAGCACAAAGCGGCCACAAGAACTAAGTAAGTTCGAAAAAGGTAAAGAGAAATTTGATTTATATTCATCCCTTCATAAAATTTAAGTTCAGTTGGGGTAAAAATGGGCAAGTTCCAGTAGGTACGAGAATATATCCTCTAATACCCAAATAAGCTGCACTCGGCGGCCTTTGATTTTGGACATGATAGTTATTCCAATCATCTTCGCGATCATTTGGTGAAGATGTCGTTCGAGGATTTACACATGTTGGTCAAGTAACATTTTTCTCATCTTCACTGATTTCATTCTTCTTAGAAATTTGTATAAAGAGGCAATTGCAAAGAAAGATATCTGAAGAGAACACATGTTTAAATTGAACAATTTTGGCTGAATAAGTAACAAAGAGTTGGAATAATGAATAAATTTCATGAAGGCATAACTTTTCTATTTATAGATGTTAGTAGACAAAAGAATAGTAAATTATGCATGACACGATTTAAGATGATGTTAGGCGGGCGCTGAATTCTAAAAATTGGTATTTTGAATAACAAATTTCACCAAATGAGAAAATTTTCAAATATTGTGAACGTAACTGTAGCGAAGGTTGGTTAAGTTGGTAATGGATTGCTGGTGCGGCTAGCGTTATCGTAGTGATGGAAGTAAATAGGGTTCTCGAGGGGTGATAGCTAGGCGTAGTTTTTGTTTTTTAAAGGAATTTTATATAATTAATGATGGTATATTTTTTGGTGAGGCTTTTTATGGTACACTACTATAATGATCCAAATTTATCTTGTGCACTTCTTTTGCTACAATTTAATCATTGTTCCAATGAAACTATTACACTGCGTTAGTAGATATGACCAAAAACTTATTTTTTTTTCCTGAATTGTTACCCTTATTTGTGTAGTTGGCACAACAAACAACAGTGCAAGCTACAGGCGTTGCTTCAAATTTGGTTGAGATAATACAAAGTGCAGGCTTCAAGTTGCAGACTCTTTATTTGAGTTTTGAAGATAAGGAAGACGGCATTTAAATAAATTATGTACAGAGAACTGCTGATTTTAGCTTTGTGCTCTCTCTGTTATTTGATGAGTTTCTTGTTCTAATTTGAGTATTTTGATGAAGAAACTTAGATTGTTAGTATCACTTTTGTTAAATAGCATCACTTTTGTTTTATCTTTGTAATTTGTTAATTGCTCTCATATTTTGTTCTTCCTTTTACTGTCAAATGTGTTAGTTTTCTAAATAGCAATGGTTTGAGTGTTGCATGTATAATTTTCCATTTTTTAATGTCTATAACACTGTATTAAGATGTTAGATATTGGGGATATTTACGTACAGGCGACACTATTCTTATATATTTTATATATATCTAATATTTAAAGTTTGGTAGTTATGAAAAGGAGTATTTCATTTTAAAAAGTTAATATTAATTGTATTTTGATGTGATGTTAAATATTTGGGTTCTCTTATAACTAAATATTAAAGTTTTATGTGTTATATTTATAAATATTGTTATGGTATGACTCATATATCATGCAAGGGACATGATGGAATGAAACAGAGTGGAAGAATATGTCTAATCGGGAGAGTTTCATTACGTGGGTTAGGAGTGCGAGGGCAACACCTGACGATACGGTACAATGATAAATTTATAATTACATAGTCCTCTAGAGTGTATTCTAGGGATATATATATATTTTTTGTTTGTAACCCTCTATTTTCTGATCTTTTCTGGAATTAAAAGTAATCCGCTGTTCTGTCCCCGAGGGCCTTCACAAAGTCTGTTCTTTCCCGAGGACGACATTTTGGCCGATCCAATTAAATCTCTGTTCTTCACTCTAATTTCTGCACGAGGAAGAAAAAATTTTGGCGCACGAAGAAGATTCGGCAGCGGCAATGGCTTAAGGAGTTCAAGACGAAAGGCTTCGGTTTTCGCGAGTTGTTCCGCCTGCGACTTGGTTCGGTGGCGGGTTGCGAGAAGTTCGACGGCGGGTCTCGGCGAATTTGACATTGCTTCGAGCGGCTTGGATCGCGACGGTTTGCGAGCAGAGTTCGACAAATTACAGGAGTTCGCGAAGGGTCCTTTTCAACGACGAGGGCGCTCTCGGCGAATTCGACGAAACGCTTCGGCAATGGTTCGCGACAGTTCGGACCGCGACGCAGAGGAGTGAGTTCGGCTGGGTGAAGCGTGACGCGAGCAGGCGCGAAGCGAGCAGACACGCAGGTTTGGTTTGGCGATTCCTGCAGTGGAGTTCGACGCGTGCTTCTTCTTCCGCCGCGATAAGCTGAATATCGCGCGGCAATTTCTGTGACCCAGTTCGGCAAAGGATTCAGGAAGATTTCGCGAGGGATTCTTCTGTGAATCGCAAATCAAGAAAGGATTTCAACGAAGGAATTCCGGCTTCCGTGAGGTAGAGTAATTTGCATAGAAATTCACTAATTTCATATTATAATTTTGTAATGGTGAAGTCCGATGTAGGGTCAAAGACTTGTTGGCGCAACAAGGGATCTTGAAGACTTTGCGGATAACGAAATCATATGAAGATTGTGAAGAATTGCAACAACGAGCGACAACAACTATACGTTTTTATCTGACTGATGATGTTATGTATCACCTGATGAATCTAAAATCTCCAGGGGAGGTATGGAAGAAATTAGAAACTCAGTTTATGTCTAAATCTCTGACGAGTAAATTGTATCTGAAGCAAAAATTCTATGTGTTAAAGATGCAAAGACTTTGATCTGACACAACACGTGAATGACTTCAATCAAATAGTCACAGATTTTTCACGACTTGATTTGAGTATTGAGGATGAAGACCCATTAATGATTTTGTTGTATTCATTGCATTCTTCCTATGAACACCTGATGACTACTCTTATATATGAGAAAAAAACTATCAAAATTAATGAGATAACTGCAACATTGTTGGCTCATAACCAGCGGAAGCAGAATGCAGGGGAAAACTCTCATGACGACAGTTGATATGTGAATGATAATCAGGATCGTGGAAGGAAGATAGAGAAGAAAGGTTTTGGAAAGTGAAATTCCAAATCAAATTCCAAATGCAAAAAGACAATTCATTGCTACAAGTGTAAGGAGCTGAGTCATATGAATATAAATTGTCCAAAGCTCAAGAAACAGACTAGGAGAAAAGTGATGCATCATCTAAGTCTGTAAATGTGATGCAGAGTTACAATTCAGATTGCAACGATGGCGATATGCTTTCAGTTTCATCAACTCAGTTTAGGTATGCCTGGATTTTTAATTCAGGGTGCTCTTATCACATAACACCTAACATGTAGAGATTTACTTCATATTGGTTAAATAATTCTGACTCAGTCTATTTAGGTGATGATAAATATTGCAATATTGTTGGTATTGGTGAAGTTAGAATTCAGATGTATCATGACAGTGTTAGAATATTTTGTGATATCAGACATATTCTATATCCGAAGAAGAATTTGATTTTCATGGATACTTTACATAAAAATGATTTTATTCATAAGGCAGACTAGGATAGAGAAACCATAAGAATTGTTAAGGGTGCACTGACTGTGATGAAAAAAAAGTTAACTGCAAGTAATATCTACAAATAATTGAGGAGTATAGTTGTAGGTGAAGTTCATTCTGTGAAGTCAGATGATGATAGTACAAAGCTATGACATATGCGTCTGAGTTATCTTAGTGAACGTGGGATGACATAATTACATAGAAAAAACTTGTTGCGTGGTGTTAAAAGCTGTAAACTCGATCTTTATTTGTGTTCTTGGAAAACATACTAGAGTTAGTTTTATAACTGGAAAGCACAAAACTGAAAGGATTCTTGATTATGTGCATTCTGATGTATGGGACCCTACCAGGGAATCATCATTGGGAGGATCTCAGTATTTTGTTACATTTATTGATGATTTCTCCAGGAAAGTTTGGGTGTATTTCTTGAAGAAGAAATTTGAAGACTTATCTAAATTCAAGTTGTGGAAAGTTAACGTTGAGAACCAAACTAGCAGAAAGATCAAGTATTTGAGATCTGATAATGACACAGAGTGCACAGATTCGTAGTTTCAGAAGTTCTGTGAGGAGCATGAGATTGAAAGACATTTTTAAGTGCGCCAGACACCACAACAGAATGGTATGGCAGAAAGGATGAACAGATCCTTAACTGAAAGGACAAAATGTTTAAGACTGAATGCAGAGCTTCCTAAGAGTTTCTTGGCATATGCTGTGAATATAGCATGTTATCTCATCAATATATCATCTCGGGTATCGTTAAGTGACAAGGTTGTGGAAGAGGTATGGACAGGTAATCCGGTTAATTTTGATCATTTACGAATTTTTTGTTGTCCTACTTATGTGCATGTACTTAGAGATGAAAAATCAATACTTGATGCAAAATCCAAAAGTGCATCTTTCTGGGATATAAAAAATGTGTGAATGAACACAAGTTTTGGGATTCAATTGTAAAGAATATGGTGATCAGTAGAGATGTCGTTTTTGATGAACAGTCCATGTTGCAACAAAATCAACACAAGGTGTCAGAGAATAGTTCCAGTTCAGATGCAGTGCAGATGGATTTAGAACATCATCCATAAACAACTGAGAGAGTTGAATGTTCAAATCCAACACCTGGTGATTCCATTCCAGATGATCTGCAAAATTATAATCTAGCCAGAGACAGATAAAAACACACCAATATAAGGCCTCCTAGCAGAGAAGACTTGGAAGACTTGGTCTCTTATGCACTTCTCATCAGCAGTGATGATCCTTCAGTTGTGGGGTACATTGATTCAGATTATGCGGGTGATTTGGATGGCAGAAGATTTACAACTGGTATGTGTTTACTCTTGGTGGAGGGTCTATATGTTGGAAATCAATATGTTGGAAATCAACTGGAAATCAACAATTTAGTTTATTGTGACATTATCTACAACTGAAGTTGAGTACATGACAGTAGCTGAAGCTATACAAGAAACCTTATAGCTTACTGGTATAGTAAAGAAACTGGGCGTGAACAAGGTGGAATTTAGTTGCATTGTGACAGTTAGAGTGTTATTTATCTGGCTAAAAACCAGGTGTACCATGCGAGAACCAAGTATATTGATGTCATGTATCACAAGATCAGAGGATTGATTGCTTCTTGTGAGATACTGTTGCAGAAGGATCATATTGATGACAATGCAGCTGATATGTTGACCAAGCCAATCACTATCAACAAGTTCTTGCATTGCATGAACTTGTTGAATATTTGCAATTGCTAGAGAAGCATAGTGGCCTAACCCACTTCAGTCTGTAAGAAACTCAATAATTTATTTCTTCTAAGGGGCTGAATATTCGCTAAGGTGGAGATTTGTTATGGTATGACTCATATATCATATAAGGGACAAATGGTGGAATGAAGCGGAGCAGAGCGGAAGAATCTGTCCAATCAGGTGAGTTTCATTACATGGGTTGGGGGTGTGGGGTCAACGCCCCGAGGTACGGTACATGGGTAATTTGGTAATTACATATTGTACTTCAGAGTTTACTCCAGGGCTATATATATGCTTTTTTGTAACCCTAAAGGGTATAACATATTCTCTTTTCTAGAATTGGAAGGAATCCACTGCTTTGCTCTTGAGGACGTAAGCATCTTTGCTTAACCTCGTTAAATCTCTACGCGTTCTTCTGGATTTGTGTTGATTCCTATTTTTCTTCGCCATAATTTCTCAACAGATAAATATAAATTGTATGATTTGTAAGAACTCTACCAATAAATTATTGGAATTTGACTGTGGTTTGATTTGAGCTTATTATGAAAATTTTATTTAATATTTTAAATAATATAACTCTTCAATTAAATTTTATATTTTGATCGTCTTATTTAATTTATAATAGAATTATTTAATTTCTTAATTTAAAATTGCATTATTTAATATAATTTTTTTGGGAATTTTGCATACATGCACATACCACGTAAGTCTTGCATTTTCAAGACTGATACTTAAATGTTTGGTATTTACATTTGTAACATATGGACGCAAAAAAACTGTGTAAGAAAATTCGCATCACTTTTACTGTTTGGGGCAGCTGCAACTTATTGAATAATCTGTTGATAAACTGATTAAAAATAATATGTTGATAAGTTAGTTGCGCTGACTATTAGAATTTTTTATTTTTTTGGAAAAGCTAAACCGCTGCTAAAAAACTGACACCCCACCTAGGCAGGTGCGACCACCAAGGCAGGTGCGATGTGAAAACACTGTTTTCAGCGTTTTCAAAACGCATAAGCTGCCAGTTTACCCAAACACTATACATACATACATACATACATACATACATACATACATACATACATACATACATACATACATACATACATACATACATACATACATACATACATACATACATACATACATATGCGCTTAACTCCTCGATTTCGCTTTGCCAGGCAGATGTACTCAGGTGGGATTGAATTCGCACTAGGCTGCACTACCAAAGAGTTACGACGAACGACACAAATTTGTTATATATAT